>NC_136492.1:52356990-52369490 GCF_053919585.1 Euprymna scolopes | reverse complement strand
TATGGTGATTGAGAAACTAGATTCATCGTCTATTGTGAGCAGTACGTAAAGAGTTATGCTTAATTGTCTGTCAATAATCGTCAGTCAAATGCGTACTTGTCAACGAGTACATCAGTGTACTAAAATAAGTATCTACGCGCGCTTAGATACTGGAAAACCCAACATAAACAACAAGACGGCGCAGGTAATGTGAAATTCGTAAGAGATGCAGCAGGGATATTTCTGTTCTTTTTACTTATATTAATACTATTGAATAAAATAGAGAAAACGTTGCTTACAGGAAAGCATTATACTAACAGATTGCTTTTATACGTTGTAGTGTGTATCCGGAAAATCATGTGTTCCAAAATTAGCTGCAATTTGTTTTGTGTGCATGCATATGGAGATCGAGTTTGACATTCAATAAATCTAGTTTTCCCGCTCTTTTATCGGAAGATAAATCGAGAAATTTGTAGCGGAAGCGAGTGCATTAAATAAAATGACGCTGACCAGATTGGAACAACGACAATAAATAAAAGCGGGAAACTATATTTGAATATCTTTAAAAAAAATGCGAGCTAAAAGAGAATACGTCTAAAGATCAGGAAATGTTAGCCGTATATGCGCGGCAAATAAAAGTAGCTGATTGAGCGAGATAAACAAGTCATATTTAAAGAAAATTCTAAAATAAATGAACCTTTTTTATTACGTTGAAATGTCTAAAGGTATTGCAAATTGCATTGATCTAATAACTGGCCCAATGCATACATGACCTACGAGTGTAATATTTCCCTTGCAGTCCTTGACAGTCTAAGACCTTAAGGAAAACACCGTTCATTGATGTTCGTCAGAAGCAGAGATGCGTCATTAAATAGCTCCATGCAGAAGAAATTTAACCGGTCAACATTTAGCGGTGTCTGTTAAATGTTCTCGAAGGAGATGCAACTTATGCCAGTACAGATGTCAGATCCTTTCATCAATGTCCAAATAGTCAGATATGAATAAAAATTTGCGCCCCAGAAAAAAAAAATGATAGACTAAAACGGAATGAGACGGGGCAGAACAGGAGGCTTAAAACTTAGGTTAATACTATCAACTTTCATTTTAATGTTTATTTCCTTTTTTGTTACTTTGCAGAGAGATATGTATCTATGTAAGCGGTGTTGAATTGCAGATTGGTTAGAATTAAACGTCAATATTGTCACTGGTAGAACATATAACCAATGCCCTCTATCCTTTGAGACGATTCAGTAATAACCATGAACAGAAACATATATATATATATATATATATGTATATATATATATATATATATATATATATATATATATATATATATATATATATATATATATATATATATGGGGTGCGGTTCCTTCAGTCTTTGGAAGACTATGAATACCCACGAATGGGTTCCTGTGCGTGAATGTTTTTTGATAGGAGGTGCGCAATCTCCAACCACACCTCTCCTACGTCGACATTGTATAATACAATTGGCCAGTAAAGTGTATACAGGACGATTGAAAACAAATGCCAAGATAATCGGAGAGGTCATACAGAACCTAGAATTCCAAAAAAAATCCAAAATGGTCACCCATCTATTACCAACCAGTCTCAACGTTACTTAACTTCGGTGATCTGACGAGAACCGGTGTGTCAACCCGAATGTGCCGTATCACATATTACAGTATCTCTCTCTCTCTCTCTCTCTCTCTCTCTCTCTCTCTATATATATATATATATATATATATATATATATATATATATATATATATAGCAAATAATGTACTATACATACTATACTTTTAAATAATGATATAAGATGAATAAGTTAACGTAAAACAGTAAATATAAATCGGTGTGCACTGTGAGAAGAATCAGATTAATCACAATTGTGAATGTAAATACTTATAATGTGTCCACATTAATTTACATCCGAAAGCATCTCGTTTGCGTTTATGTCTATTACTTTTTAACGGTGATAGTGGCGTAACTATAACTAGGTAGTAAATTACGAAAACATGTCAATTACTACATTTAATTTTCCGCATTTGCTCCTCGTAATCTTTGTATATTACTTGGTGTGGTATACTGAAAAGGAGGAATTAGGAGGACTAAGATGTAGTATTTTTAAATTGCTAGGGGGAAATCTTTTCAATAATATTGTTCCTCGCTTCTTATACACTAGGAACCCGGGACACGGCTTTAAAAATTAGTAACAAAATACAATTCAGTATATATTACAAATGTTTATAACCAAATATTATAAATAACACCAAACTACTTTGTATAACATATTAGGGATTTCTATGAGAAGCGTCTACACAGTTAATTATATTATCATTAACAAAGTGCGTATCTTGTAGTCGTATGATTATACATTCATAGAGACGGGCATATCACATCATAAACGCAAGACGGAGACAAGTAACGTGAAATTCGTAAGAGATGCACCACTGCTATTTCTATTTCTTTTTACTGGTATTAAATAATGGTATTGAATAAAATAGAGAAACCGTTGCTTACAAGAAAGCATTATAATAAAATGCTGGAGTTAAACGTTATAGTTAGGTTAATACAAGGAACTTGTCTTTTTCAGTACGGCCGAGATTAACTGCCATTAAAAACATGAAAAGCCTCAGTGAATTTATCTTATGTTGTAAACGTGTTTATTAAATGCATATGTTGGAAGAATGGAGTCAGCTTGCTGATTCTGTATAGGTTGCTGTTTTATACGACCGTGTTGCATTATCACAATAAGCTTAAATAAATATTTTTTTTTTATAAAAATGACGACCATCGCAAAATAGATATGCAATTTTGAAAGATTAATAAAACAACTTTAAGCATATAATTGGGGAGAGGACACGCTGCTCTATCTATTGCGACAGCTGTATAAACTGTCGGTAATGTGCTGTTTTCCTCAGTAAGTACTGGCGGAAAAAGTGGAATTATATTTTGTAAAGACTTTACTCAGTATAAATGTTGCTTGGAAAACTTACGTCAAATAATGCAAATATATAAACATTATTTCTCAGCGCCATGACATATAAGGAGAGAAGAGAGTTCAAGAGAGCCGAGGAGCGCAGAGAGACAGGCAGATATATAATATATACTATAAAGTAATTTAATAAAGACATCTTAATATCTTATCAATCAACTTAATAATGATTTAAGCTCATCAACCAGTATATAAGTTACCTACTGGGCTTATGCAAAAGACAACTTATACTGATATGTTCTGCATTATTATATTTAAGAAAATGAAAAGCTTGATTAATTAAAACTGGAGTTATGCAATTAATATATATATATATATATATATATATATATATATATATATATATATATATATATATATATATCCTTGACTACACGTGACCCGTTGGGTCAGTATGTTATATTAGCTATGGAATTAATGTATGGGCGTGGCACTTGTGACGTAAAGAAAATAGTTTTTTGTGACATAACAGAACAATTTCTATGAAAGTATTAATATATATATATATATATATTAAAATAATATATAATAGAAAAAGTGTATAGGTAGCTATCTATGAGTCGTTTAGTTTTAAATGTGTTTACTTTTCCAAAAAAAACAACAACTTACAGCCGTTGAATTATAAGTGGTTTGCCATATTTATAGGTAAATGTGCACTGAACAGATACTTAAAGTTAAATTCAAATTTTGATATATCTTTTAATTTGAACGCGATAATAAAAATTAGAACGCTGAAAACGTACACATTAAAACAATACGTTTTATTGTCGCGTTGATTTGTAACGCAATTTAAAAAATATTTTCGGGGTTATTCATTTATGTTAGTAGAGTAGAAGCAAATGTATGAATGTTTTTACGAAAGGTGTATTAGAAAATTGGAGAATAAATTTAAAAAAATGAAGGCGGTGGGTAAATTCCGTTGTAAAATGCTCCTATGTTTGTCAACGGGTTAAAGTAGATTTATTTGAAGGAATATTGCCTTAAAATGACATACGTAATCCGGAAATTAACGATGTAAAAAAAGCAGAAAGTATTAACAATTGTTTATTTCGATAATTTAAACGGGGGGGGGATTAGGTCGCTGAAAACGTACAGAAGTAAAACAATATGATTTATTTTCGCGTTGATTATTTATTTGTAACGCAAATTAAAAAGAAAATCGGGGTTATTTATTAATATTGGAATGTAGAAGAAAATGTACGGATATTTTTAAGAAAGGTGTATTAAAAAATCGAGAAAAAAATTAAAATAAAAAGGAGGGCGATGGGGACAACGCCATTGTACATTTTTCTTATGTTGTCAACGGGTCAAATTTAATTTATTTGTAAGAAAATTGCGACAGTATAGTTGTAATACTGAATAGTTGTTAAACATCCCCACCCTTATCATGCTAAATAATACTTTCTAAATTATGACTTTAATATTTCAGTGTGCAGGTCAAATTCTGCAAAAAGTAGATATTCATGTATATTTGTTTACGCTATTATATGTTTATGTTTATGTACGCCTGCGCAACCGGAAGTCATAAACCCGGTGTGAGTTACAGCACCCGTTCCAAGGCCATTTGAGTTTTATAATTATATAGATATAATACTATAATAAAATTTTACAATTTTACTAGTCTGGGCTATTGCTAACAACGTTTTCATCAAATCAAGAAAGCGAAAAATGAATAAATGATAATTGAAATCACGGTAAATATATACAAATATTCTCTCCATAAGGGAAATAGTGAGACTAGACTACTACTTAGAAGGCGACTTGTTTATAAAATAACAGACTAAATAATAAAAAAAATGTCATATATCCTCAGAACACATAAATTTTATAATTTTGCATACATCATTGTTTGAAGAAAATACAAACATTTCAAAATGCACAATATGCCTGTGAAAATAAGTATAATCCAGTGGGTGTATTAAAGTTACTTGAATCTAAACACATCATATGTGATTTAATTTAAAGCATTATTAATTATAGACTTTTATATTCTTAAAGCACCTGACTTATAAAGTATTGTTATGAGGTTTAATGGTAATGAACGAAAGGAACACAGGATTTTAGGAATGAAACATGTATTCACATAAATTATAGGCAAAGTGAGTTAAGTCATTCCCTTCGTCAACCGTGGGCGTGTGCAACGGACCTGCTTGGTCGCGTGTCTATCTCAGACTACTGGCACTGGTACTCGATACCCGAAGTGTCGACACCAGAGGAAGGGACGTGATGAGATGCTCCATTAATCCCCTTGAGAGGCGTCTCCAACACCCCCTCCCAAGCCATTTGTTCGTAAAAGCTGTCAGTACCTCTTCCGTTTAGGTTTACCATCAATGGCTCTGTAAACTTTCTCTTACGGAACTACCGCCGTAGTTCAGGTATTTGTTGAGGATGTTCAAGATCAAAAGTTTCGAAGACAGTGTCTATCGGCTCATCATCAAATGGTGGACTGTCGCTGGGTCTGGTGAGGTTTGTGGGTATATGTTGGTCTTTGAATGATATATACCATGTCACCGATCTCTTAGTAATTGTACCCATTTCCCAGAATGGTGTGTTGCTTTTATAACTTTTGAAAAACATTTTTTCACCTTATCTGGAACGTTTACTGGGTAGATAAGTGGTAACTTGACTGTTTGTGTAAGAGCTTGTCAAAAACGGATCTCACTTTCCGCGCAAACATCGTTTCTGCAGGAGAGACTGCTGTTGGTGTGTTCGGGTTGGGTGTAATCCTATACATGTGCAGAAATTGTTTACATGCTTCCTTAGGATTATTTGGCTTGGGAATTCTTTTGCCGCGGGCTATTTAGCTTCCGGCTTTGCAGTTTCATTTTTTGGCCCCCTTTAACAGATTTCGTTGAAGCTTGTTTTTTCGATTTCTCTGTTGCTGCAAATGGAACATTTCGTTTTTTTTCTTGAAAACGTTCAAAGTGTTTTTTTTAGTTCGAATTATGCTATAGCCTTTGTAAATTTTCCTAGTCCTGGTGAGAATACTTTCGGAAATTCATCTTTTATCTCGCCCTTCTGTTGTTGCACTTCAATAGAAGAGTATTCTACCATATGGCAACATTTATTCATAGGTTGGTGCCACAATTTGTATCGCTCCATCCAATCAGTACCGAACAGGTTTTCAGATGTTCTATGTACATATACTTTCACATTTTTAGTAACACCATTTTAGGTCACTGGGAGTGTAATCTCTCTCCAAAATTCCACTTTATTCCCTGTTACAGCTCGAGCTGGTTTGTTCGTCTTCCGCATGGTTGGTGTCCTTAGCCTTTTCCACATCTTAAGGGTAATGATGGACATGTCTGATTCGGAATCCAATGGAAGATGCACATTTTTATTAGATCTAGTCCCTCGGATGCTGTGCTTGACATTGTTCTTCCTGCACTGGATTAGTTTGTGGCCATTCCTGCCCGATTCGTTGCAGTACTTATGTTTGTAAAAAACATTGACTCGGCCAATGTTTCCCGCCGCAGCGAAAGAAAAATCCGGTAGGGGGTCCGGGTCTTGTGACTGGGTGTTACTTATTAGGTGTAGCCTGAGTCTCCTTACTTCCAGCATTGCTTTATCGGGGTGAGTATGTTTCCGGTCTGAAATTCGTCCTTCTAATGACTGTTGCGCCTGAATCTCGACGTGTCTCGAGTTGTTCCTTACGCAGACTATCCGTTGACAATACTCCGCCAAGTTCTGGAAGGTGGGGCACTATTCGCTCTCAAGTCTAGAGAGAACACGTTGTGTAATCTACGCGTTTTGAGATGAGACTAGACCCTGCGACAAATAAAACACCTGAAGTCATCTGTTGATAAATTCATTGCAGTGTTTATTTACCACGGACGCGAAGGTTGCGTAATCGTCGTTGTCGCTTTATTTTTTCAAGTTCAAGCTATTCTATTTTCTATGAAAGAGCTTAGAATTCTGGCTGAACAATTCGGAAAAAGTTTGACCGCTTCAGAAAACTCCAATTCACTCGTTTTCCTGTGGAGAATATAATCCCTAAACTTGCTATGTTCTGTAGTCCCTAATTCCCTCAAAAGTAGGCACTTTCCTAGCGTAGCTTCACTCGTGACAATCCACGGTGAATAGATCCTCATATCTCCGATAGAAAGCGTCAAACGTCCCCTGAAACTCCTGTTAGTAGTTGAACGTTTCTATAGTGTTCCATATAGTAATTTGGGAAAAAGCAAAAGTTGTGCCCTTGTGTTCCGTTCTATCAAATAATTTTAACGATAGCTCTTCTTGTCTCTTTTGTTGGAAACGCACTCTCTCCTCCGACGCGTTTTGCCTTTCTTCAAATTGTAACTGGAGCTGGTTATCACGTTCTTTTAAATTTTCCTCAGCTTTCTGCTGCTTGTTCATTTGAGATTTTATTAGCTGAATTAATACTGCTTTAACGTTCAACAGCTTTTAATGGCTTTTCCTAATGCACGAAAACATTATTTCCGTTTTTGACCGAAGAAGAGGGATGAAATAATTTAAAAAAACAGAAAATGTCCTTTCCTTGACTGTGTGTGTATTAAGAGGTAGAAATTTATCCCTTGCTTTTTGGAAAAACCTTAGAAATAACCCAATATGAGGGTGGACAAATATTTCTTTTTTTTACTTTTTTTACTTGCGAGACAATACAAGAAAAAATGTACTGTGGTACACTACAGTTGCAAAAAAATAAAAATACTTGTGGAATTATTTGGAAGTTAACCAAAATGGGTCTTTTTTTTTTGTTTTTTATGTGTGTGTGTGGGGGGTGAGTTGTCTCCACGCTGCAGAAAAATGTTTTTCACTTTAGGACCGACAGTTTAAAATAGAATATTTAATAAAAGTCCACTCAATGAAAAAACGTATTTCATTTAGACCAAGTAAAACGAAAAGGGAAAAAGAAACATTTCTGTCTCGTTAAAATATTGTATAAATTAGCAGCCACAATAAAGTTAAAAAAACTTTTCACTTTTTCAGAAAAATGTTCAAATTTGCTTACGAATAAACAGTCGACATTTTTGGGTAGAATTGTTCTATCGGTGAAATTGGGTTAACATTTTTCTCTCTTTATTTTTTCTTTTTTGTTCTTTCCATAGGTAACCAACTTAATTTTTAATCATTAAAACATTGCGTTTGGAACAGCTC
This sequence comes from Euprymna scolopes, assembly GCF_053919585.1. Classification (NCBI taxonomy): domain Eukaryota; kingdom Metazoa; phylum Mollusca; class Cephalopoda; order Sepiida; family Sepiolidae; genus Euprymna; species Euprymna scolopes. The sequence goes on along the minus strand of NC_136492.1, from coordinate 52,361,392 downwards.
CTTTCAATTTAAATATAGAGACAAGAAATTAACGTACAATTTATTCGACAACTTTGCCATGTGTTCGTTTTCTTTTTTTTGTTTTTTGTTCTTAGAACGTAATTGCCAGCGGACTTTTAGCTTAAAAATCCATCATTCTTTTTAAGTCAATTAGCATGTTTGTCTTTTTTTTGTGGCATTTACCGTGTGAAAGTAACATCTTTTTCGCCAGTTATTATCGGGTTAAATTGTAATAAACAAAATAATACAGAATTTTAGGAACAAAACATGTACTCACATAAATTACAAGCAAGTGAGTTGAGTCATACCATTCCTCGACGGTAGGGCGTTTGCCCACGACCAGTGTTGCAAACTGAGATTTTCAAAACCCGGTAGATTGGGGATATAAAATCTCCAGAAAATCGCTAGATTTTTTACTTTTCGTAACCGAGATTTTGAAAACCCGCTAGATTAACAAAAAAAAAAAAATCTAAAAAAAAACAACAAAAAAAAATGAAGAAAAACTAGATTTTAACTTTGTACCTTATATATAAAGTTAGTCGTTATGCAGAGTACGGGGCGTGCTTTTTTAAACATGAATTTTAAGTTAAATTCAATTTTTACGGTATCTTTTGTTTATTAAATTGTTAGGTAAAAGTTCAGAATAGTAAACAAAATAAGCCCACCCTCCCACGTTAAGAATAGGTTTCTAAATAATAAATAATAACGTTATTATTTCAGTGCAATCAGTATTCTGCATAAGTACCATATACATTTTTCATAGGCATCACCATTTATCAAGGCCCAGGGGCAACTCGAGGATGAGGGCTAAAGAGTGTACAGTAGTCAATTGGACAATATAGAAATTGTCAGTAATAGAAATTCAGTAAATTTGTTAACTTAAGGTGAATAGCTTTTCAAGAACTTGTTTACATTGGACTTGAAGAAAACCATATTGTAGTCAGCTGGAAAGCAGGAAAACGGAAAACAGTTTCATAGGTGTGCAGTTCTAAGAAAGAAGATTTGTTCATGCAATCTACGTTTAGGTTTAAACACACATAAAGAGTGGGGGGATTATTGATAGTGTTTTCAGCTAGACGAGTGTTGCCTGTGAAAATTTAACAAGGGGGGCATAGATTGAAGTTCACTCGAGCACTTGCCATGAAAATAACGATAAAGCAAAGACAAACTTGCTACATCTCAACTGTGAGAAAGAGGTTGCAGGGAAGAAAAAAGGACATCTCCAATGAGGCTACGAAGTCTATTTTGAATTCTATCAAGGCAAGAGAAGTCCTTTCTAGTAGCTCCTGTCCAGATGTGGCAACAGTACGAAGTTGGCTCTTATATAGATAGAGAATTGCACCAGCAGAGATATATCTACTGGATCGCTAGAAAGATCCCACACATTTAACCAGTGGCCTTGGCAACAGATTTGATGTATGTATTCCATTTAAGATCAGGAGTAAAGGTCAAGCCTAGAAGCTTGTCAAAAAATGAGGCCTCTCCAAGACGAGACACATTCATTTCAATTGATGCCAGATAGGGATCAGAACGTTGATGATGTAAAGATAGAAGCTTGGTTTTAGACGCATTAAATGTAACCAGCCACTCCTTTCCCCATTGCACAATGTGATCAAGATCAGAGGAGAGAGAATCGGAGAGAACTTGGTCGTTTACGGTCTTAGATGTGCTACCATAGATGGTAGTGTAATCAGCATAAATGTCTACGAATGATGTAAGGATGTGATTTGGAAGATCATTTATGCAAATCAGGAAGAGAGTTGGGCCCAGGATGGACCTCTGAGGGACTCCAGCATTAATACTGCGAGCTTCTGATTTCTGCCCATCAAGTACTACTCTTATGAACCTATTTGAGAGAAATGTTTTGATAATTGAGAATACATTTCTAGCTATACCATAGCTGGATATCTTGTGAAGTAAACCTTTGTGACATACCCTATCAAAGGCTTTTGATATGTCAGTTGCAATCGCCCTAGAAAGGTTGCCTCCGTCGAGAGATTCGCTAATCCTATGAGATATAACTGTAAGCACATCTGCTGTAGATCAAACAGAACGGAAATCATGTGTCACTAAGGAGGTTATTTTTGCTGAGATGGTTGATTACTTCTCTATTTAACACAGATTCCAGCAACTTACTCATGATGCACAGGAGACTTATTGGCCTGTACTGAGAGGGAGATGAGCGATCACCTGAATTCTTAAATACAGGGCATAGGATGAGATTTCCAGAGTGATGGGAAGCAATTCTCCTTGAGGCAACGTTTAAACAGTTTTGTATGTATGGGTGCTAGTTCTGGTTGAAGTGTTTTGAGTACTATAATTGGAATACCGACAGGTGCGGTTGCTTTACTGGAATCAAGGTTTTTGATTAGCTTGAAAACATCACATACTGATATTTTTATATGACATAGCGTTTTTTTATATACAGGAGGAAATATTGGAGGTTAGTGGCCATTGTCACAAAGAGTAGAATTAGCTGCAAAATTCTTGGCAAAGAGTTTGGCTTTGTATGATGCTGATGAGATTACCTCCGGTCCATTGATGATAGTTGGGATAGAGCACACGTTTCCATTCAGGATTCTGTTTACTATTTGCACAAACTAGTGGGAACCAAGCCACTGCTAGCTACTTTGGACTTGACGAACTGAGCATAGAACTCTCTTGCATTCTTTATTACTTTCTTACAATGGTTGCTGGCAGTCCTGAAAGCAGCTTTATTCTCAGTACATCTATTATGTTTGAAGCAATGTAAAAAGTGATTTCTGTACGCAATGGCAGCAGCACATTCTGAAGATAAACGCGGCTGGCTTTTAGGTTTTTGGTGGAACTTTTCCGAGGATATGAAACGGTCAATACCTACAATTAATCATCCTATCAGGACAGATACTATAGAGGACATAACCTTTTTAAACATGGAACGCAGAGGTAGATCTTATATAAATGTTCGGAAGCTATCTCAGTCTGGCATAGAGTATCAATATAGTGTACGATGGAGAGGTACGTCTGAAGACTTTTTACATTTCATTGTTATCTTATATGATACGACAGAGTGGTCGGAAGATCCAAGTGGAGACAGAACGGAAACTCCCTAACACACACACATACCATGAATTATAAGTTTCAAATTGTATTCTTTGTCGAATAATAAATTGTAAATTCTAATTTACAGAGTTTAGATAAAAAATAATTCAATTTCTTAATTAACTCCCGAAATGATTGTCAGATTTTATTAATTACTTTTCTCGCAGCAGTAACAGGATAAAATATTAATTATGAAAATATGTACAGATATGAATTTGTCCGTTTTATTTATCATTTTGCGAATATTAATGTGTCTGACTTTTGCAAATAAATATTACTTTTTCACAAATATTAATGTGTTGCTATTTGGAGTTAATGTTCGTGAGGGTTTTAGCTTGTGTAAGAAACAAATTATGAAATCACAATTTTTAGAAAAAATTAAATTAAAAATTTTAGATCACAATACCACCGGAGAAATTGTCGCAAAATACAATTCAAATGAATAACAACAAAAAATCAACGATGCGTGTGCATTATCTCTTCTTTCTCTTCTATTCTTCTTCTTCTATTCTATCTTCTTCTTCTTCTTCTTCTTCTTCTATATATATATATATATATATATATATATAAATAAAATGAACTCATTTTTCCGCGTCTGATTTTGACATTAATAGGATTAAAAATCAATATATTTCATGCAAATATAATATGCGCAAACGGCAGAAAAATATCTGAGGTGGGTTATAGGCTTATTATTTCTCAAATTCCTCGATAATCTTAGATTTCTATACTTTTTCTGCTGAGAAGTCACGGCCAAAATCGGTTAAGATCAATGGAAGTGGTAAAATATTTTCTCTCTAATAAATTCCTCCTCCCCCTGCCACCACTTAACACCGTTTGGGGATCGTTCACAAGGAACAGTTGAGAAGAGAACACCGGTTTGGCTTCGTAGTTCTTTCATGTGAAGTTATTTAAAATCACTAAACTAAGCTGCAGTGCTCTGTGGCGTAGTGGTTAGCGTGCTGGACAATTCACATTATATTCTCATGTTCGCGCCGACCTACCGTAGTCGTTTTTTTTTGTTTTTGTTTTTTTTTCCTAAACAACTGGAATGGACTTTTCTTGGTGGCCGAACTGTTAACGTTGCAGATCTTTTTTGTTTTTTTCACACTTTATTTTCCTACTTTTACTCATGACTCCGGGTTTGATGCTTCCTACTTACCTACCATAACATTTTTTAAAACTCCCCTCCGTCCCGGAAACAAACACTCGGGCAACGCCGGGTACCCCCGCTAATACTTGAGTAAAACTCAAAAATATATTTTAAGTAAAAACATTATTACCTAATTACATGTAATGTCGAAATTAGTAAAAATTCCAA
>NC_136492.1:52271990-52351990 GCF_053919585.1 Euprymna scolopes | reverse complement strand
GCCAGGCGTTGCTCGGTTGTTTGAAGGTGTAAGCTGAGCAAAAAAAAAAGGTTGTAATTTTATTTAATTTGACCCCTATTTTAACCCCTTAACATTTATAGTTTTGGGCACAAATCGAGTTATTAAGTTAGATCCATGTCCAAGGAACCTATATCTAAAATTTCATGTGTGTAGACAAAAATTGTCGGAGGAATTTGGTAGAGTTCTCAAAGGTAAAATCGTTGAACTTTGACGCTTAAGACAAATTTCTGGCCGAAAACCCATCACATCGATTTTCCTAAATCTCAGTACCAATTTCGAGTATGTAGACTGAAAATTGGCAGAGTTATTGCGTAGGGAAATGTACGCAAAGATACACACATATACACAGACACACAAACAGACACTACAACATAGATATATACATAGATAGACTAGCATTTCAGCCCGGCATTGCCCGGGTATTTGGACGTGTATGCTGGGCAACAAAAAAAAAGCGGTCAATATTTTTTAAAATTTTACCCCTATTATGACCCTTACCATTTATTGTTCGGGGCTCAAATCGAGTTATTAAGTTAGGTCCATGTCAAAGAAACCTATATCTAAAATTCCGTGTCTTTAGACCAAACATTTTTGGAGGAGTTTGGTAGAGTTCTCAAAGGGCAAATGGCTGAACTTTGACCCCTTAACAGCTACATTTCTGGCCGAAAACCAATCACATCGGTAACCTTTATATCAAATTTCGAGTCTGCAGACTGAAAATTAACAGAGTTATTGCGAAAGAAAATGTACACAGATACACACACACACAGAGACACGTTTACTTTTATAGGTATACTAGCATGGGTTACCGGCGTTGCCCGAGTATTTGGAGGTGCATGCTGAGCCAAAAAAAAAAGAGATCATTTTTTTTTTTTTTACTATTGACCCTAATTATTACCACTTAACATTTATTGCTATGGACTCAAACTGAGTTATTAAGTTAGATCAAGGTACCTATATCTAATATTCAAGTGTTTAGACCTGAAAGTAATGGAGGAGTTTGGTAGAGTTCTCAAAGATCAAATCGGTGAACTTTGGCCCCTTATCATCCAAATTTCTGGCCGAAAACCGATCACATCGATTTTCACAAATCTCAGTACCCTGTATAACAAATTTCGAGTCTGTAAACTAAATTTTACAGAGTCTTGCGTAGCGAAATGTATACAGAAACACGGACAGAACACAGCCATTAAGACACGTTCACGTTTATAGATATACTGGCATTGGGTGCACGGCGTTGCCCGGGTGATTGGAGGTGGATGTTGAGCAAAAAAAGGCCATTTTTTTATTTGATCCCTATTATGACCCTGACATTTATTGTTTTGGGCTCAAATCGAGTTATTAAGTTAGATACATGTCCAAGGAACCTATACCTAAATTTTCAAGTATTTAAACCCAAAATTATCGGAGGAGTGTGGTAGAGTTCTCAAAGGTATAATCGTTGAACTTTGACCCCTTAACAACCAAGATCACATCGATTTTCCCAAATCTCAGTACCCTGTATATAAAATTTCGAGTTTGTAGTCTTAGAATTTACAGAGTTATTGCATAGGGAAATGTACACACACATTCACACAGACAAACAGATACACAGACATGTCCTTTTTTATAGATATACTAGCATGGGTCCCCAGCGTTGAACGGGTGTTTAGAGGTGAACGCTGAACAAAAACAAAAAAGGGTTAATTTTTTTAACTTTGACCCCTATTATGTTCCCTTTAAATGCATAGTTTTGGGTTTAAATCAAGTTATAAAGTTAGATCCCTGTTTATATTTAAACGTTCAAATTTTTAGACCCAAAATTGACAGAGGAATAGTGTAGTGTTCTCAAGGGTCAAATGGTTAAATTTTGACCCCTTAACAGGCAAATTTCATCAATGTTCCCAAATCTCAATGCCCTGTATATGAAATTTCGAGTCTGTAGACTAAAAATTGACAGAGTTTTTCGTAGGGAAATGTACACAGAGATACACATATACACAGACAGACACGTTCACTTTTACAGATATATAGATTTACGAAGTGTATTCAATATAAATTCATGCTTCCATATGTGATCACGGACACCGTATAGCATTAAACCTACGTGCAATCTGGTGTATTACTTAGCAATGTCGAGTTTCTTGTTTCAGCTTCTCGATCATTCACAAAGAACATTTGCTAATATTTATTACTACACACACCCGTCTTTTCTCCCAAGCAACCAAAAGTATGTTTATTTTTTGTAAATAATTGTATAATACTATCAACTGGCAAAATACCTTCCGGGAAACTTAGCTTTTCAAAACAACTATTCTGTGTAGAATTGCGATATATATATATATATATATATATATATATATATATATATATATATATATATATATATATATATATATATATCGACCTGTTACGCACACGATTTGAAAAGGGAAACTTTTTCCGAAATTAATAATGGAATACGTCGCATGAATTACAAGTAAGAAATTTTACCATACACCTGAATGAATATATATATATATATATATATATATATTAATAAATATATATATATATATATATATATGTACTTATTGATTTGTAAATCGCCACTTGTTCTCGTCTCTTCTTACCAACAGCGACTATAATTCATTCCTCGCATTGTGACAGCCTTCTAAATCTCTTTTACACACACACACACATATATATATATATCGACAAAAGTAAACGTATATGTCTGTATGTCGGTGTGTCTGTCTGTGAACATTTCCCTACGCAATAACTCTGTCAATTTTTAGTCTACAGACTCGAAATTTTATACACAAGGTAGTGAGATTTGGGAAAATCGATGTGATCGGTTTTCATCCAAGAAATATGGCTGTTAAGGGGTCAAAGTTAAACGATTTTGCCTAGGTTCCTTGGAAATGGGTGTACCTTAATAACTTTATTTTAGCCCAAAACAGTAAGTGTTAAGGGGTCATAATAGGGGTCAAAGTTTTAAAATCGACCGTTTTTTGGTTGCTTAGCATACACGTCCAAACACCCATACAACGCCGGGCACCAATGCTAGTATATCCATAAACGTGAAAGTGTCTGTGTGTCGTTGTCTGTGTACATTACTTTACGCAATAACTGTGTCAATTTTCTGTCTGCAAACTCGAAATTTGATATACATGGTATGGGCATTTGAAAAATCTTTGTAATTCATTTTCAGCCAGAAATGTTGCTGTTAAGGGGTCAAAGATCAACGATTTGACCTATGAGAACTCAACCAAACTCCTCCGCCAATTTTGGTTATAAACAATTGAAATTTAAAATATAAGGCCCTTGGACATTGATCTACCTTTATAATTTGATTCGAACACAAAACAATAAACGTTCAGGGGTCATAATAGGGGTCAAATGTTTTTTTTAAAATTGATCTTCGGTCTCTACCAAATTACTCAGACAATTTTTGGTCTGAACATTTGAAATTTTACAGAAAAGTTATTCAGAGATAGGGCAAGCTTTTTAACTAGTTGGTGTCGAAAATTTGAGCTACCAATATATAAAGGTATGGATGTATGTATGTTTGCATGTCTGCCTAAAACTTTCGAGGGCGGCGACGAATTTTCAATAGATCAGTATCATTTTGAAGCTTGACCCTTCAGACGACAAATACCGAAAAATTGGCTAAAAAATTACATTTTCACTCTCAACTGGGCACTTTTCTACACGGAGAGGTCGCTTTTTTCACTGATATTTTCATAAGTCATCACTCTTTTCCATTATCTAACCTTAATTTAAACTTACGTCACTTCCGGTGTGGCGGTGGTCGTAACAGCAAAGACGGCACATTTTTCCCCGTTCTTTTCCTCCTTCGCGGTACGGATTCGAGCCTGCTTTCATACTATCACGTTTTTTTGCTCAGCATACACCTCCAAACACCCGGGCAACCGCAGGCTGAAATGCTAGTATAAGATGTTGATGAATGAAGAAAACGCACCTGTTCTATCAAGGATATAAAAAAATTTTGATATAACCCCTAGTATTAGCCTGGGACTGGATATGACCTTAAACTCTATCCGATAATGAATCCCCAGCCTGTGTACTTTGGGGAGTGTTGAGCTACTACTTTATTTCAATAGCTTTCAGGTCAATTAGAACGCGTAGGGGTATTACATGTACTGGTCCCATCTATGAGGTAAATAGAAACTGACTTGAAAAAATATCCTATCGTATTATATAATAAGTTGTACATTTTCCTAATGCTGAGAATCCTGGTTGTTGAGCAACCCATGATTCAGTTACTAAAGAGATCATGCGGCTTGCAACATTCACTTAGATCCTTACTTAGACGAGTTGTCGGAGAGACACTATCCAACTAATCGGCGGTCATGTTAGCCCTTTCATTGATATACACAGTCTGAATCAGGATAATGACTATGGGATCAATCTTGCTGACAAAGGATGTATCACCTTTTATGTCATCGAATGGGTCATTATTTTGGGAAGGAAAACCAAGGGAGACATTTTTGTACATAGGAATCACCAATTATCAAGGCCCATATACCACTTTAGGATAAGGGGGCACTAGTCAATTGGCAAATATAGTACTCTTTAGTAATGAAAATTCGGTAAATGTGTAACTTATGTGGAACGGCTCATCAAGAAAATGTTAACGTTGGACTTGAAGACAATCAGATTATAATCAGCTGAAAAACGAGAAAACGGAAGACAGATACACTGGCGTGCACTTCTACGAAAGAAACTTTGTTCATGGACTCTACGTTTAGGTTTAGGCACAGACAAAGAGTGGGGAAATTATTAATAATGTTTTCAGATAGACGAGTGTTTCTTGTGAAAGTTTGGCGAGGAGGGACAAAAGATGGAAGCTCAGTCAAGCACTTGGCATGAAAATAAAGATAACACAGAGAACAACTCGCAACATCTCTCCTATGAGATAGAGGTTGCAGTGAAGAGAAAAGGACATCTCCTACGAGGTTACGAAATCTATTTTGAACTCTATCAAGACAGAACAAGTCCTTTATAGCAGCTACAGCCCAGATGTGTAAACAGTACTCCATCCTTGGACGTACCTGGCTCTAATATAGATAGAGAATTACATCAGCAGTAAGATATCTACTGGATCGATAGAAGGATCCCAGCATTTTTGCAGCGGCCTTGGTAACAGATTTGATGTACCTGTTCCATGTCAGATAAGGAGTAAAGGTAAAGCCCAGAAGCTTGTCAAAACATAACGCCTCCCCAAGACAAAAGTCATTCATTTTAATTGATGCCAGATGGTGATCAGAGCGTTAATGATGTAAAGATAAAAGCTTGGTTTAAGATGCATTAAAAGTAACCAGCCACTCCTTTCCCCATTGTACCACGTGCTCAACATCACAGGAGAGAGAATCGGAGAGAGCTTGGTCGTTTACGGTTTTAGATGTGCTACCATAGATTGTAGTTTCCTCATCATAAATCTATACGAATGATGTAAAAATGTGATTTGGAAGCTCATTAATGTAAATCAGAAAAATAGTTAGGCCCAGGATTGACCCCTGAGGGCCTCCAGCATTAATACATTGAACTTCTGATTTTTGCCCATCAACTACTACTATTACGAACCTATCAGACAGAAATGATTTAATAATTTAGAATACATTTCCAGCTGCACCACGGCTGGATATACTATCAAGGAAACCTTTCTGGCATACCCTACCAAAGGCCTTTGATATGTTTAAAGGAATTGCCCTAGAAAGGTTTTCCTACATCAGGAGATTTGCTAATCCTATGAGATATAACTGTAAGCACATCTGCTGTAGATGTAGCAGAGCGAAAACCATATTGTGTGTCATTAAGAAGGTTATTTTTACTGAGATGGTTGATTACAATCTTAAATTATAAATCCGCATGAGGATATTCGCTATATATCCTTGATGATAATAGGAATATAGATTTCCTTATAGGCGCCTCCTGTCATGAAGCGCCGACGTGGGTCGAGAGTATTACGAATAAAACATCAAAGAATTACATATTACACTTAACAAATCCTAAACCATTGCAAATAAAGTCATTAAATGCAGTACTAACCATATAAAGAATCGGATACGTAAACAGCCAAAGATAGTGATACCGTGAAAAGATATATTTACTATCCAACATACATAATTATTGAGGTGATTGATGACAAACCCATAACGAAACATAACCCTTTGTGGCAGAGAAATATCTGAAAGTGAACTTGGCTTCAAAATCACTCAAAGCAACTGACAATACCAGGATAGTAGAAGTAAAAACCAGAAATATGCAGAAAAAATGTTAAAAATCCACCACATTACACAACAGAAAAACAAAAGCGTATTCCCAACACATTAAAAGGAGTGGTAAACATTTAGATTGGCTGGTGCTTTGTTTTACGGCATATCAACCCTTTTGAGATTATTTAATGCCGAATCCAGTTATTTTGAAGACATTTTTTTTAATATGTATAATTTTATTTACCCATAGTTGAGACCCTAACAGATACTACCACTCCGGGTCAGAGTGGACCTGGGAGCAATGGAAATTAAAGGGTGGATCCACTCTCCCCAAACCCCGTAAGCTGGGGCCTCACCATCGGATATAGTTTAAGGTAATATCCAAGACCGAACATTCAGAACTGGATAAATGTAAAGCAAATTAAATTTAACAAAACTTACAAAATCAGCTTGTAACAGAAGTAGAGTCAGTATAAAGAAAAATGGACAAAATAAAAGCTATCATATAAACTCTCACATTTAAAGATAATAAATCTGTAATATAATAAATGTATCATATATATATATAATAAATTATATAATATATATAACATATATAATATAATAAATATATATAACACATATAATATATATAATACATGTATAATATATATATAATCTATACATAAATAATCTATACATATATATTCATATCTATATAGATTCATGCATAATCTCCCCATATACTTGTATATATTTATATGTAAATGTATAATGCATATATATATATATATATTCACCAATAATATATATATACACACAAATACATTAATCTATATATATATATATGCTTATTTAATCTCTCTCTCTCTCTCTATATATATATATATATATATTATCTATATATATATTTACATATATATTCTCTCTCTCTATATATATGTACATATATATGTACATATATATTTATACACACACACACACATATATATATATATATATATATATATATATGCGTTATGTATGAAATATTTGTTTAGTTGTCTCTATTTGACATAGTGCTTAGTTTTAATTGTCAAATATTAAAATCCACTACAACGTTATCAGCTTTCCTCAAAACTGCTGATTTTATGTGACTTAATTTCGATGTTTCGATTACACTGGGGAACACTATTTTTTTTAATTGCTGTTGCATTTTATTTTTTAACTGATTCTGCAGGGTTTTAGGCGCTGATTTCAAATCTGAAATTAGTTTTTCTCCATAAGCTCTAGTTTTCATGCAATTTGAGATAGATGAAATCGTCTAAATATGAACTTACGTAACCCAAATCTAAGCATTTTGAGATTATATACATAGATAGATTCTAATGTTTTATCTGCCTTCTTTTTTCCAGATCAAACATGGCTTCCTCATCGAGACATCACTGTAGCGGGTGTGGACAAGAAAAACAGACATAAGATCGTATATCCGAACATTTCCTCAGTTATTCGGCCTGCTCCGCACTCTGACGAAGTTCCTGTTCCAGTTTTCAAAGGTTTGCCTTCATTAAACGATAAAGCCATTGGACATGGCACAGACGAGAAGACAGTTGTGACAATGAATTACCAGAAACTGAGTGGGAACAGCCCGAGGAATGTTCGTCAGAGACTGAATCTCCCCCAGTCCCCAAGCCTCTTAACCAGACTGAACTGAGTGACTTAGTTCGGGATTTAGGTCTTTCAAAGAAAGCAGCTGAGCTTTTGGCATCAAGATTACAAGGCAAAAATCTTGTTGATCACACTGTTAAAAGGATCATATTACAGAAAGCGTGACCAGCTTTTTGTGACCTTCTTTTCAGAAGACAGACAGTTTGTTTACTGCCATGATATCTCAGGTCTTCTCAAATAACTTGGTGTTCCTCACTATGATCCAACTGAAAGGCGGCTCTTTGTAGACAGTTCTAAGCGCAGTCTCAAGTGTGTTCTTTTGCATAATGGCAATGTTTACGCGGCAGTGCCTGTCGGTCATTCAGTTCATCTGCGAGAAGACTATGATGACATCAGAATGGACATGGACTTCTTAAAATATCGTGAGCACAACTGGGTCATTTGTGTAGACTTGAAAATGGTAAACTTCCTTCTTGGTCAACAGAAAGGTGTCACCAAGTTTCCATGTTACCTCTGAATGTGGGAGAGTCGAGCGCGAGACAGACACTGGGTCCAGAAGGACTGGCCTGTTCGTGAAACCCTTGAAGCAGGCATGCCGAATATCACACATGCCCCAATTATTAATAGAGATAGGCTCATTTTCCTCCTTTGCACATCAAATTAGGTTTGATGAAACAATTTGCCAAGGCACTGGATACCGAAGGTGAATGTTTCCAACACATCATCACAGCTATAACAGGGTTGTCGTTCGAGAACATCAAAGCAGGTGTGTGTATGATGGCCCACAGATTCGAACCCTCATTCGTGATGATCAGTTTGTTGCCAAGATGACCGCCTTGGAGAAGACAGCATGGTCATCTTTGTAGCAGTCGTTTAGAACTTCCTTGGAAACAACAAGGCAGAGAACTACAATGAACTTGTGAACAGATTGCTTCTCGCTTTTCGTGCTCTCAGGTGCAACATGAGCATCAAGCTTCATTTTTTGAACAGCCATTTTGACCAGTTCCCTGAAAACCTGGGGGCTGTGAGTGACGAACAGGGAGAGCGGTTCCACCAAGACCTAAAGATCATGGAAGAACGCTACCAAGGTCGCTGGGACAAAAGTATGATAGCCGACTACTGCTGGAGTATTAAACGAGATTGCCCAGATGAAGTGTACAAACGCAAAAGTTACAAACACAAATTCCTGCCTGACTAAAATACTGTTCAGACAGAAAGTGATAAGCGTTATTAGATGTAATTGACTCTTATCTGAAAAACGTTGTGAATGACGCTTATCTCACGTTGCGATAAAGACTGTTTTCTGAGAAACTTTTCCAGAAAAACATATGGCACTTCTAACAATGGTGTACTTTAATCTAAAATCACATTTTATTGTTATGTTTCTTTTGCCTTGTTAAATATACTGTTTTGTGGCTGACATTGCTATACCATATAATAATTCTCGTTTTTTTCTTTTTTAATAAAAATCAAAGATTGCATAAAATCTGTAGCTTGCAGAATAAAACTAACTTCAGATTTGAACTCAGCACACTTAAATTGACTAAAAACAAGTCTTTCTTTAAATGCAACATATTGAGTGTTCCCTTGTGTTATTAATTCAGAAAGCATACAAATATTGATAGCAGCGTAGTAATAAATATATTTTATTCATTTTATATTGAAGTCAATTTTAATAGAATAAGTATGTTTATCTCTGAACATAATAATATGTAACATTAAATTTTACTAATTATATTTATAAACGGATACATTAATTATAAGTGATTATATAATTGCTTTGCATGGTTGTACGTTAATTACTTTTTGATAAATCCAGAAAAATGGCATGGGAAACCCAACTATCTTAAACAGTTTAATTGGACTTGCGCTGCTGCCATTGCCAAGCTAAGTATGACTACTTCTAATTTATCTGCCATAAATCCAGTACAAATTAACAAAATTATATAGAAGCTAGAAGTAATTGTAAGAAAACAGTATCTGCAGCCAGGAAAGAATATTCCGAAACCACCAGAGAACGCATTGAAGGACAGAAATTAGAAATTCGTGAACTCTGGAAAATGTATAAGTCTGGTAAATAATAGTCAATCAATAATTCCCCTTCCATCCAACAATCTTGAAGTTGTTTGGACGATAAGCAAGAAGGATCATATGCTTGCTGAACTGTTTGCCTGCAACTCTCTTTTGGAATCAGCAAACCACTTCCACACAGATCTTCCTCTGTTAATAACACACCTACTCACTTCAAATGCATGTGAACCAGGTCTCATTCCAGTGTACTATTAAAAAAAAAAAACGTTTCGCTTAGATTGCTCCGATTCTCTTCTAACTTTTCAACAAACGCCTGTATAAATTATACTATACTGACTGCTGGAAAACCGCGTCTGTGGTACCAATTTTCAAGAATTCTGGCGAGAGAACTGACAAATAAGATTATCGCCCAATTAGCCCTCTTCTTCTTTTCCTCAAAATATTTTTGTCAATCATTAAGCTCTAGTCCATAACCTCTCATTTGCTACATTTCTGCCAGGCCAACAGTATCGGTTTAGACAAGGGTGTTCTACTGCAAATAATCCAACTTTAATAGCTGAACGTATATACAAGGCACTGGATTAGGCAGTAGGGGAGGGCAATAGGCCAAGATATGACTAAGATTTATGACAGGCTATAACACGATGGCATTCTCATGATGATCGGATCCTATAGTATTACTGAACTAATACTTAACATCTTTCTTGAGAAGAATCCAGTTTGTCCTTTACGCTTGCACGTAAAAATAATATAATATACATGCGAGTGTACCTCAGGAGTCGATCTTTGGACCTTTAATAATCGTGATATTCATAAATGACCTCCCTGATAAAATTGGCTCAAAGATAAGTATATTTGATGATGTCACAACGCTCTATTACATACACGATGGAAAACTGAATGAACAAATATCCAAAAAACACTAGAGGAAGGCCTCCGGTCCTTGGTTAAAAGGAAACAAAAATGGATAGTCACATTCAATGCTGCCAAAACTAAGCTCCTTTCGTTTAATAACTACAAGAACCCTTCTCAACCACTAATAGCCATGGATAATTATACATTACCTGAAAGTCCTTCATTCAAACACCTCGGCTTAACGTTTACGGATACATGAGATAGAAAAGATACATTGAGTGCATTGCCAAGACTGCTTGGCCTCTTTCTTCTGTGCTAGAACGTTACTTACACCTTAGAGTACCCTTACTTTACCAGGCCACCATTCGCATATGTATGGAGTATTGTCACTGTTAGGCTGGTTCATTTGGTTATAGTCTATCCTGTTTAGACAGGGTTCAAAGGAGTTGTCAAGCTGATAGGTCACACGCTATCAACTAGGCTTTAAGCGCTGTCTCATCGGCGAAATGTTGCACCTTGCTGCCTGTTTTCAATTACTTTTATGGTAAATTCTCCGACATACTAACTATTATACCCGATCGACGTAAATACCCTTAAAAAACCCGACAAACAGCAAAACACCAACCCGTTCACAGTAAAAACCACTACATGTAAGAAACCCTTCTATTCTAAAAGTTTCTTCCCAAGAACTGCTACATTTGGAACTCCTTTCCTTCCTCCTGTTTCCCAGACTTTATTGATGTGCAAAAGTTCAATGTAATGTAAACAGACATCATGCTGCTCAGCTCCCTATATAGTAACCTGCAAAAGCATGTCCCAGATAGTAGCCACCTACATCAAAGGGCACATTGCCTTGTTTTGTGTGAAAATGAAATTAAACATATATGTTCTATATTATATAGATAACTATTTTTTATATATGTTCGTTTTTTCTAGTCGAATCAAACTTAAAATATATAGACAATTGGTTTGATTCTTTTTTAAGTCGAACCCAACTTAAAATGTATAGATTTAGTTTGATTCTTTTTTAAGCGTAGACGTCATGTTATTTTTTCTATTTCTTTGTTAATTCGATTTTGATATTTTCATGTCTATAAATTATATTATATATTTAACCTTTGATAGTCTGTAGTGAAATCTTTCAATATAGAAAAAAAAATAAGTTACGAAAAAAAAAGAAAACATCAATTACAGTTATAATTATTGTGTGTGTGTGTTCTTTTTTGAGATGGTTATATATTGAATCATTATTAGGTTCGAGAATCGCTCCCGGCCACGCATAAAGCTATTAGGAAAAATATCTAAAATGAAGGGAATCTGAGTAGGGCGAAGACAGTAGTCTTTCAGAGAACACTCTATACGTTGGAGAATAGGAATCGCCACATAAATAGATCTACAACCATGCAGTGCTTGCATAGAAGCTTGTGGAAGGGGAATGTATTATAAGGCAACGATACTGCAGATTGATTGTTAGAACACATGAAGCAGAGAATAGATAATGCCATATTACATTTATATGCTATGATATTATTTATAGCAAGGATTGCAGCTAGCAACAACACTTCTGTGTGTGTGTGTGTGAGAGAGAGAGAGAGAGAGAGAGAGAGAGAGAGTTTGTAGAGATGAAAAAAAACGATGGTTTCGGACAAATTACAGAACGTTTATGCACTTAATAAACAATCCTAAAATGTGCAGGATTCACCAGACCAAATCGTTTTCTATGTCTGTAATATACATTTTGTAAACCCGACATATATAAGTTGAACTTTTGTACATGAAAATTAATTACTACATTTTGAAGGTGAAAGGTTACGTTAGCCTAAACTTGGTGAAGGAAACAACTCAAATAATGTTATTAATTATTAAAATTAACGAATTTAAGTTAATATTCGATTTACTGACGTCATACATCAATAAATGTCAGAATATACAAAACGAACAAGAAAATTCTAACGAATGGTTATAAGCCCATGATTATTTACGTGCAACTTGGCATTCTGAACAAGATATCATACAAAGTCAGAGACACACTTGTGGACGACGGTCCTTTGTTTTAAATAAAATAACGTTTGATAAATCGTGTAGTAATTAATGCTAAAAGTAGGGAATAACTTTAAACAATGTTGAATGTTCATAGATAAATGTTCTAGACATATCCTGAGTAATTTACTCAAACTTGAATGAATCGCATGGTACTTAAATACAAATAATAAACATGCAAATGTTAACATATATTTTTAGTTCATTAATTTCATCTTAAACAGAAACAAAATTTTGAAAATATTTGGGATCTATTTTATGCTTTTCTCTAGACATTATTGTTATTGGTAAATCACAGGTTTTAATCATAAAACTATCATTGAATTATTTTCTAAGAAAATAAACACTGACAATAAATGAAAAAAATCAAATTTTAACCACACTCAATTAAAACTAAAAAATCCTTTCCTATAAACCCTTGCAGATATGGTAAATTGCATGTGCAGTTAAGTAGCAGCCATTCGCAATATACCTATAAGAATCTCTTTAGAACAATGATGTGCAATAAAGTTCGGTTTTAAACTTGGTAAAAATGCTACAGAAACAGATGGAATGCTCCGGATTGCTTATGGCCCATATTTCATGAATCAATCATCAGTTTTTGAATGGTATAAGAGATTCCAGGAAGGCGGAGGGTTTGTGATGGCGTGATGAGAGGTTTGGGAGAGGAAGGAAGTCAGAACACCAGAGTTGATTGGACAAATAAAGAATTTCATGGAAAGTACCGTTTCATGTCAGTGTGATAACTGTGCGTACTATTTTCACGAGTGAATTAAAATGCGGAAGATTTTCGTGATGTCGGTCCCAATCGTGCACTCTACAAGTCAATCCTTGCCACAGGTTATTAAAACTGTGCAGTTCCATGCATTCACACACCTGCGTACAAACTAATCTATAAGACATATAAATGATCTCTTAGACAAAATGATGATTAAGATAACGGAATATTTGGCTAAACGTAAAACACGTGGCAAAGTCATGGAATTATAAATATATTTAATCAACAAATGTTTTTGCCCCCCCCCAAATAAACATGGTGGACCTGTGATGTCCCACTTGTCTGTTCGTCCATTCGTTCATCCGCACTTTTTTAATAATTAAACTATGGGATTTTTGTTAAATTTGCACAAACATTAAACATGATATGAGTAAAAAATAACTAAACGGATTTTCTCAGATAAATCCGGTTGTCCCCCCTAGGGATGTCTTTCGGGTAAAAAGGACTGCAATTGACACTTTTGTGCTTATTATTAAAAAAAACAGATGCTTGGAATTTTATAAAACGTTCTGAAAACTGATTTCTATATTATTATGTTCGTCTATACTTCGCGATAACTCTTGGGGGTGGCCCAGGTGCACTTTTAGGGTAATAAAAACGCTCCACTTTTGGGACTATTTCATAATATTTGTCCAGAATTTTCTGTGTGTGTATATTTAGCAGTTTTGCATGGTGCTGAACTCAAATTCAAATATGTTAAGCCTTGGGGACTATTGGCGCTAAATGCGGAAAGAGGTGCAAATGATGGACTTTATCATTTCTTTTTTTTTTTGCATGGTGCAGAACTAAACTTTACATATGTTAAGGCTTAAAACTACACCGTTTGTCCAGTCTCACCAGGATTTGATGTCTCCTTACAAAGTTGGGGATAAATGGTAGGGGAATGCTGAACTTAGTCATTTTAATGCCTTGTTCTCTGTAAACTTCTTAAAATTATGTTTGTTTCTGGATAACGGAAACATGTATTTTTTACATAAATACAGTAAATACATAAAATATGAGTTATATTACACTAGCCTTCCCGTGACCCGTTGGATCAGTATGTTATATTAGCTAAGGAATTAATGTATGAGCGTAACACTTGTGACGTAAAGAAAATATTTTTTGTGAAATGACAGAAACATTTCCATGAAAGTGTATTAAAATGAAAAATAATATAGATAGATTTATATGAGTCGTTCTGTTTATAATAGTTTATTTTTGAAAAAAAAAACAACAACTTACAGCCATTGAATTATAAGTGGTTTGTTATACTTATAAGTGCATATGAACTTAACAGATACCATACTAATTAAAGTTAAATTCAAATTTTGATACATCTTTTAATAAAAACGCGAAAAAAAAACCCAAACAATTGGGACGCTGAAAATGTATACAGTAAAATAATACGTTTTATTATCGCGTTGATTATTTATTTGTAACCCAAATTAAAACATATTTTTTTTAGTATTTATTTACTTATGTTGGTAGTGTAGAAGAAAATGTGTGAATGTTTTTTAAAGAAAGCTGGAAAGAAAATGGAGAATAAATTAAAAAAATATGAAGGCGGTGAGTAAATCGCCGTAGTAAAATGCTCTTATGGTTGTCAACGGGTTAAAGTAGATTTATTTGTAAGAAAACTGCATTAAAAAAACTTAAACGTAATACGGAAATGAACGATGTAAAAAATGCAGAAAGTATTAATAATTGTTTATTTGGATAATTTAAAGGCGAAAAAATACAATTGGGACGCTGAAAACGTACACAGTAAAACAATACCTTTTATTGTCGCGTGGATTATTTATTCATGTACGCATGCGCAACAGGAAGTCCTAAACCGGATGTTGGGTTTCAACACCCGTTGAGTTTTTTTTTCATAATATAGATTCACATGTATGTAGTGTGCACTGAATTTTAAATAAACTACTCAAATGAGATGAATTTATGAGTACGCATTACTAGTCAAAAAGTAATATTGCGCTGTAGAGTTTAATAAAATTATTAAGACACATTGTAATATTACATATAAAATTTATAGTTTAGTGCAGCACCATTTGGCACAATTGCTCATTTTTGCCCTTATCACTTCGAATGCTTCCTTTTCATGATATCATTTTGATTTGCTTAGAAAACCGCGGTTGGTCAGAATTACGATCCTAGTCATGACATTATTACAATAATGACCATTATTATTAAAGAAAAAAATTAGGCTACACCCAATAGAGTAAATTTTCATATGTTATCTTGATTTGCAACATTTCCCTTTTTGAAGACATATTTTGCAAATTTGGATTTCATTCAAGAAAAGTTTTTATTCTTTTTCTTAAGTGTAACGTACGGACTAAATAAACAATGAACAAGTAGAATTGTATATACAACTTCATACATTCATGAATAAAATTGTACAGTCTATACGGTACGTGTCGTATATAGCAATACACTATAACAGTTGAAATAAATACATTTCTACCATGAAAAATAACACATAAGATCGTAAATCGATTAAATGATTTTAGAAATAAATAGAGATATATAAAATCATCAGAAAAAAACTAACCCGTCTGATCACTTATCTTAAAAAGCAAAGGTACGAGGGGCGTGCAATACTAATGCCTCTGACCCACTTACCATTGGAGTAGATCAACAAAATTTGGCACAGTTATTAGGCCTTTTCTACATAGAAACCGCCCAGAGTTATGCATTTCTCCCATCGTTTGATGCAGCTCTGGAGACCGTTTTTGTAGAACACCCCAGGTTGGTCCTCCAACCACGACGTCTCTTCAGAAATCAAGGCTGCATCATCTGGGAAACGCTTTCCTTTCAAAAACAACTTCATGGCTGGGAAGAGGTCAAAATCAGAGGGAGGAAGCTCAAGAGAGTAGGGAGGATTGGGGAGGATTTCATAATCAAACACCCGTGCTTCTGACCTGGCGACATGCAAGGTGTGGACCGCAGTGTTGTCCTGCAGAAGGAGGGTGCCTTTGCTGATCTTGCCCCGCCTCTTAATTCTGATAGTTTCCCTTAATTTCCTCAAAAGTGAAGCATAATAGGCTCCTGTAATTGTGGTACCCTTTGTCAGGAAATATGTCATCACTACTCCGTCCTGGTCCCAGAAGACTGTGAGCATGACCTTGCCAGCGGAGGGCTGCACCTTTGCCTTCTTTGGGGGTGGTGATTCCAAGTGCTTCCACTGCATAAGACTGGACTTTGTTCTCTGGATCAGAGTGATGGACCTAGGTTTCATCCTGTGTAATCAGTCTTTTGAAAAACTTTGGTTAATCTTCTTGGCACATCTCCAAATTCATCCTAGAGCACTCGAAGCATTCTCGCTTCTGGAATGGTGGGAGCAACTTGGGAATCCATTTGGCAGACTCCTTATGCATATGCAAATGGTCATGAGTGATAGTTTCCACATAACTTGTACTAATCTTGACATCTTGGGCTATTTCGCGAATAGTAATGCGCCGATCTTCCAAATTGGCAGCCTCAACTTGACGGGCAGATGCCTCATCAATGGCAGAAGGGGGCGACCAGGTCTGAGAGCTGTTTTCTCAGACTTCCAGCCATGTTTGAATTCACGATGCCAACGTTTTACAAGGTCATATGATGGGCATTATCACCATGCGTTTCTTTCATTTCATCAAAATTCTCCTGTGGTGTGCGTCCTTTCAAATACAAAAAAAACGGATCACTGCTCTGTATTTAGCATGCTCTATTTCACACCTGACTGAGTTCAAATACTTGTAAAACAGAAACCTCAATTAGTTCAGAGCTGTAATTTGCCAGATAACCCATAGAGATATATATCATTGTTCATGCATAATTTCAGCTCGATCAGACAACTGGAAGTTGGTCCGGGGCATTACATATTGCACGCCCCTCGTATTTTCTGTTAAACTTGACCTTTTTAAAGCACACTAGGAAAACCCTTCTCTCGTGCTCATAACTTACCACTCATGGACAAATCGAACGACTTTAAATCGCGTGTATGAAGTCTAACCTCTCTGTACTTCAGTCGATCCTTTGCTCCAGGCTTTAAGATCTTCCAGTCCACGCAGCTGTGTCAAGGTGATTCGGATTAAGCTTAGTGCTTTTAATGCGTGTTTAAACGTCAGCAATACCGGAACCAACAATGCACATTATCACAAGTTGAAAGCTTTTAAGATGATTCTAGCTATGTCAAACACGCGATCAAGTAAATATATTTTTTCGATTTTATACTCACTTTAAGATTGTCGGAAGTTTTTTTTTTGTGTTTTTGTCAGGATCTGTATTCATTTCTTTATATTTAGATTTGATGCTTTGCAGAATTACGCAAGAGTTACACGATCGATTTAGACTCCATAATTTAGGAACTTTGCATTGAGCTAGAAAATGATAACGTAGCAAACATGGATCAAATCCTGGACCTTCTATGATGTCAAGAGTAGTGTTGTGCTGAACAATTATTTAATAATCGCTTTTACACTAAATACAGTATCTATTAAGCCCCTTACATATACGCAATTATGAATTGTGAATAGGTTTACTATTTTACACACTACTTACATTTAGTCTTGCTATTCAAGTACTGAATCGAAAGAGAACGACTGTGAAAATAAGTGTTTCAAGAAACTTACCTTCGAGAACAACATTCCATTAACACTTTCTTTTATTCGTTGGACATTTAAAAGTGTTTGTGTAATTTATTTTATCTGCGATAAAAAAAAATAGTAACGTGCATATATTACGTGGCTTTTAATAAAAATCTTGGAAATTATTTTAAAAAAAAACATTCTTTAAAGCAACTCTAATAATTATAAATAACATTTATTCAAGAATGGTTGTTGATTATTTAACATTATTATTTAATTTTTTCTAAAATAAATGTCGAAGCTTAGTAAAATTTTTTTAAAATTGCACTAATATGATGGGAGCTATTCGCAATATGTTTCTTTATCGATGAGTTTATATTTGGAAACGTGTTTTATATATTATGTAAACAAATATAAAAATGTGAAATAACCTAATATTTAAATTTATGATTTATTGGAGGACGTAGAAATAAATGTTGATTAACATTAAAATGATGAATGTGGTTTTCACATTTAATTGAGTATTCCAGACTTGAAAAACCATTGAAACTCAATAGGAAATTATCAAGTATATCTAGAAGTTTCTTAGTTTCAATTCCACTAAAAAGGTCACATTCGAAATATACGTGTAGCAAATGTAGTATATTGGACTATAATACATAGTACGCTCTATATTGGCTTGCTTCTGAATCCCGTACATAGAGATGGAGTCTGATTAGAAAAATAGCTTACACATAAGTGTATTCACAGCCATTAAGAATTATATATATATATATATATATATATATATATATATATATATATATATATATATTACATGTCTTAATATAGAGCAACATATATAGAATAGCGTAAAAATATAAATCTATATTATGTTTTTCATGTATTGGTAAAAGAGTATGTTGGTTACTTTTAATATTTAATATAGTTGTATTGACAGCTATTGAAATTTCTTTTTTTTTACATGGAGGTCACCACGTATCAAGGTCCGGAAACCACTCGGGGATAAAGTGTATTGCGTGTACAATAATCAATGGGATAGTATCGTAGTAATCGTTAGTATTGGAGATTTCATAACGTGCCTTACTTAAGGGGGCGGTTCATCAGGAATTTCTTTATGTTGGAATATTTTTTTATTGATGCATAATGCTTTAAAAAAAAGAGAATGATTTAAAAAAAGAATAGAATAGTGTTGATATAGATTAAACTAAAAAAAATCGACTATTATTAATAAATATACTAACATATTAATATACCCGTAAATACGATAAAACTAATAAGAAACAGTTGAGTGTTAAGATGATAACAATAAGTAAAAATATGAGCAGTATGTATATGACACAACACACACATATATATATATATGCATATCCGTATGCATATCCTAAACGTATATCATTTATCCCTTCTATTTTAATGCTCGATTGTTTAGAAGCAGCTGTTTACGCAGAACTATCAAGAAATAATTTTAATTATTAAACTCAATATTTCATCTGCCTATTAAATGTTATATAACTGAACAATTTTATAGTGGTTCTTATTTCAATTGCCTCAAGGCGACTAGTGAAACTACTATGTTTGTAATAGCCTCACCTTGCTATTTATAACCGATGCTATTTGAACAAACCCTAGGTCATTTTGACATTGTCTAATAAAAGAAAACATGTAAAAGCGGTTCGATATGATAGAAAAAGATCATAGATTAGTACAATTCGTGTATTAAAGTATTTTTTGAACGTTGACAAATTCTGTTCGTGATCAAGACGGGTTATTCTGTTAATAATTCCACCATCTTTCAGCATTTTTCTGACTGATTTCTAATAAAGTGGATACGCGTTTGTATTGAAAACAGTTTATGAATTACCCATTTAGATCGATGGGATTTGTTTGACGTACGTCGCGGAAGTCATTGTCCACAGTTTGCATCACTTACGACAAATGGCACGCAATGGGTAATGTTTGAATCACTTTTGTGGTTACTATGATTCAATCACGCGACATAACAACCATTACCATTGATCCTTCCATGCTAAAAACAATTGATGTTTTCTGGAGTTTGGCTGATACGAAGTGTTCTTTTCATCGCTAATAAAACTTACTTTGCATTTTTGTAACACACCTTTCATACATTACCCCTTTGTAACTGGCACCCGTATAATTACTGGACCTATTCTCGAGGCAATAATATTTTACTAGTTTTAAGAGACAAGCAAAAACCGCCCTGCTCTTGAAATCTAAGAACAGCAAGTTTTCAAAAAGTGTGATATTACAGCATTTATCTTTTATATCGATATAATATCAATTATCCTGTGTATATCTATATAATATCAATAATCCTGTGTACTTCAGCTAATGTCCGGTTTTTAGGTGAAGATATATTAACGAAGTTCTATTTTATTATAATCTACGCAAGTTGTCGGCTTGTCATGTAATTTGTTAGTCGGCACCCGTTTTACTTACTATTCTGAATGCTTTTATTTACTCGCTAACTGTACTCATCTTTTTATTCCTAGTTTTCATATTCTGAGTCTTCTTTTATTAACCCCTCAAAATATTTACTAATTTAATCGATGACGGACTGCTTTCAATAGTATTTATATTCTGTCAAATTTTGTCATGTATTTGCAAATTTATATCGCCTACATCTTCATAGACACTCTGTTGAGACAATTAAATGTGCTCCTAATACTTTAATGGCTATCATTTGCGTTATTGGTTTCATGTCAAGCGTTGGTGATACAAAAAGTGTTTCAAATATCTGCCTAAAGTATCTAATTTTGCTGATTTTTTTACTGTTTCAAATATCTGCCTAAAGTATCATATTTTGCTGATTTTTTACTGTTTCAAATATCTGCCTAAAGTATCTAATTTTGCTGATTTTTTTACTGTTTACAATATCTGCCTAAAGTATCTAATTTTGCTGATTTTTTTACTGTTTCAAATATCTGCCTAAAGTATCTAATTTTGCTGATTTTTTACTGTTTTAAATATCTGCCTAAAGTATCTTATTTTGCTGATTTTTTTACTGTTTCAAATATCTGCCTAAAGTATCTAATTTTGCTGATTTTTTTACTGTTTCAAATATCTGCCTAAAGTATCTAATTTTGCTGATTTTTTACTGTTTTAAATATCTGCCTAAAGTATCTTATTTTGCTGATTTTTTTACTGTTTCAAATATCTGCCTAAAGTATCTAATTTTGCTGATTTTTTTACTGTT
The DNA here is from genome assembly GCF_053919585.1 of Euprymna scolopes. NCBI lineage: Eukaryota > Metazoa > Mollusca > Cephalopoda > Sepiida > Sepiolidae > Euprymna > Euprymna scolopes. The sequence goes on along the minus strand of NC_136492.1, from coordinate 52,330,669 downwards.
TCAAATATCTGCCTAAAATACCTTATTCTGCTGATTTTTTACTGTTTCAAATATCTGCCTATAGTATAAATTTTGCTGATTTTTTTACTGTTTCTAAATATCTGCCTAAAGTATTAATTTTGCTGATTTTTTTCCTGTTTAAGATATCTGCCTAAAGTATCTAATTTTGCTGATTTTTTACTGTTTCTAATATCTGCCTAAAGTATCTTATGTTGCTTATTTTTTACTGTTTAAAATATCTGCCTAAAGTATCTTATTTTGCTGATTTTTTTACTGTTTCAAATATCTGCCTAAAGTATCTAATTTTGCTGATTTTTTTACTGTTTCAAATATCTGCCTAAAGTATCTAATTTTGCTGATTTTTTACTGTTTAAAATATCTGCCTAAAGTATCTTATTTTGCTAATTTTTTTACTGTTTCAAATATCTGCCGTAAGTATCTAATTTTGCTGATTTTTTACTGTTTCAAATATCTGCCCAAAGTATCTTAGTTTGCTGATTTTTTTACTGTTTCAAATATCTGCCTAAAGTATCTAATTTTGCTGATTTTTTTACTGTTTCAAATATCTGCCTAAAGTACCTTATTTTGCTGATTTTTTTACAGTTTAAAATATCTGCCTAAAGTATTAATGTTGCTGATTTTTTACTGTTTCAATTATCTGCCTAAAGTATTAATTTTGCTGATTTTTTTACTGTTTCAAATATCTGCCTAAAGTATCTAGTTTTGCTGATTTTTACTGTTTGAAATATCTGCCTAAAGTATCTTATTTAGCTGATTTTTTACTGTTTCAAATATCTGCCTAAAGTATCTAATTTTGCTGATTTTGTACTGTTTCAAATATCTGCATAAAGTATCTTATTTTGCTGATTTTTATTGTTTAAAATATCTGCCTAAAGTATCGAATTTTGCTGATTTTTTACTGTTCCAAATATCTGCCTAAAGTATCTTATGTTGCTGATTTTTTACTGTTTCAAATATCTGCCTAAAGTATCTAATTTTGCTGATTTTTTACTGTTTCAAATATCTGCCTAAACTATCTTATTTTGCTGATTTTTTTACTGTTTCAAATATCTGCCTAAAGTATTAATTTTGCTGATTTTTACTGTTTCAAATATCTGCCTAAAGTATCTAATTTTGCTGATTTTTTACTGTTTCAAATATCTGCCTAAAGTATCAAATTTTGCTGATTTCTTACTGTTTAAAATATCTGCCTAAAGTATTAATTTTGCTGATTTTTTTACTGTTTCAATTATCTGCCTAAAGTATCTTATTTTGCTGATTTATTTAATGTTTCAAATATCTGCCTCAAATACCTTATTCTGCTGATTTTTTACTGTTTCAAATATCTGCCTAAAGTATCTTATTTTGCTGATTTTTTTACTGTTTCAAATATCTGCCTAAAGTATCTAATTTTGCTGATTTTTTACTGTTTCACATATCTGCCTTAAGTATTAATTTTGCTGATTTTTTTTACTGTTTCAAATATCTGACTAAAGTATAAATTTTGCTTATTTTTTTACTGTTTCATATATCTGCCTAAAGTATCTAATTTTGCTGATTTTGTTACTGTTTCACACATCTGCCTAAAGTATCTAATTTTGCTGATTTTTTACTGTTTTAAATATCTGCCTAAAGTATCTTATTTTGCTGATTTTTTTACTGTTTCAAATATCTGCCTAAAGTATCTAATTTTGCTGATTTTTTTACTGTTTCAAATATCTGCCTAAAGTACCTTATTCTGCTGATTTTTTACTGTTTCATATATCTGCCTATAGTAAAAATTTTGCTGATTTTTTTACTGTTTCAAATATCTGCCTAAAGTATTAATTTTGCTGATTTTTTTCCTGTTTCAGATATCTGCCTAAAGTATCAAATTTTGCTGATTTTTTACTGTTTCAAATATCTGCCTAAAGTATTAATTTTGCTGATTTTTTTACTGTTTGAAACATCTTCCTAAAGTATCTAATTTTGCTTTTTTTTTCTGTTTCAAATATCTGCCTAAAGTATCTTATTTTGCTGATTTTTTACTGTTTAAAATATCTGCCTAAAGTATCTTATTTTGCTGATTTTTTAGTGTTTCAAATATCTGCCTAAAGTATCTAATTTTGCTGATTTTTTACTGTTTCAAATATCTGCCTAAAGTATAAATTTTGCTGTTTTTTTCTGTTTACAAATATCTGCCTAAAGTATTAATTGTTTCTGATTTTTTTTACTGTTTCAAATATCTGCCAAAAGTATTAATTTTGCTGATTTTTTTACTGTTTAAAATAGCTGCCTAAAGTATCTAATTTTGCTGATTTTTTACTGTTTCATATATCTGCCTAAAGCATTAATTTTGCTGATTTTTTACCGTTTCAAATATCTGCCTACAGTATCTAATTTTGCTGAATTTTTACTTTTTCAAATATCTGCCTAAAGTATCTTATTTTGCTGATTTTTTACTGTTTCAAATATCTGCCCAAAGTATTACGGTGTGGTGATTTTTTTACTGTTTCAAATATCTGCCTAAAGTATTAATTTTGCTGATTTTTTTACTGTTTCAAATATCTGCCTAAAGTATCTAATTTTGCTGATTTTTTACTGTTTCAAATATCTGCCTAAAGTATCTAATTTTGCTGATTTTTTTACTGTTTCAAATATCTGCTTAAAGTATCTTATTTTGCTGATTTTTTTACTGTTTCAAATATCTGCCTAAAGTATTAATTTGGCTGATTTTTTACTGTTTCAATTATCTGCCTAAAGTATTAATTTTGCTGATTTTTTACTGTTTCAAATATCTGCCTTAAGTATCTAGTTTTGCTAATTTTTTACTGTTTCAAATATCTACCTAAAGTATGTTATGTTGCTTATTTTTTACTATTTAATATATCTGCCTAAAGTATCTAATTTTGCTGATTTTTTACTGTTTCAAATATCTGCCTAAAGTATCTTATTTTGCTGATTTTTTTACTGTTTCAAATATCTGCCTAAAGTATCTAATTTTGCTGATTTTTTACTGTTTAAAATATCTGCCTAAAGTATTAATTGTGCTTATTTTTTACTGTTTAAAATATCTGCCTAAAGTATCTTATGTTACTGATTTTTTTTACTTTTTCAAATATCTGCCTAAAGTTTCTAATTTTACTGATTTTTTACTGTTTCAAATATCAGCCTAAAGTATCTAATTTTGCTGATTTTTTACTGTTTCAAATATCTGCCTAAATTATCTTATTTTGCTGATTGTTTTACTGTTTCAAATATCTGCCTAAAGTATCTAATTTTGCTGATGTTTTACTGTTTCAAATATCTGCCTAAAGTATTAATTTTGCTGATTTTTTACTGTTTCAAATATCTGCCTAAAGTATTAATTTTGCTTATTTTTTTCCTGTTTCAGATATCTGCCTAAAGTATTAATTTTGCTGATTTTATTACTGTTTCAAACATCTGCCTAAAGTATCTAATTTTGCTTATTTTTTTACGGTTTCAAATATCTGCCTAAAGTATCTAATTTTGCTGATTTTTTACTGTTAAAAATATCTGCCTAAAGTATCTTATTTTGCTGATTTTTTACTGTTTCAAATATCTGCCTAAAGTATCTAATTTTGCTGATTTTTTAATGTTTCAATTATCTGCCTAAAGTATTAATTTTGCTGTTTTTTTTCTGTTTACACATATCTGCCAAAAGTATTAATTTTGCTGATTTTTTTACTGTTTCAAATATCTGCCTAAATATCTAATTTTGCTGAATTTTTACTTTTTCAAATATCTGCCTAAAGTATCTAATTTTGCTGATTTTTTACTGTTTCAAATATCTGCCCAAAGTATTAAGGTGTGGTGATTTTTTTACTGTTTCAAATATCTGCCTAAAGTATCTTATTTTGCTGATTTTTTTACTGTTTCAAATATCTGCCTAAAGTATCTTATTTTGCTGATTTTTTTACTGTTTAAAATATCTGCCTAAATTATCTAATTTTGCTGATTTTTTACTGTTTCAAATATCTGCCTAAAGTATTAATTGTGCTTATTTTTTACTGTTTAAAATATCTGCCTAAAGTATCTTATGTTGCTGATTTTTTTTACTTTTTCAAATATCTGCCTAAAGTATCTAATTTTGCTGATTTTTTACTGTTTCAAATATCAGCCTAAAGTATCTTATTTTGCTGATTTTTTACTGTTTCAAATATCTGCCTAAAGTATCTAATTTTGCTGATTTTTTTACTGTTTCAAATATCTGCCTAAAGTATCTTATTTTGCTGATTTTTTACTGTTTCAAATATCTGCCTAAAGTATCTAATTTTGCTGATTTTTTACTTTTTTAAATATCTGCCTAAAGTATCTTATTTTGCTGATTTTTTTACTGTTTCAAATATCTGCCTAAAGTATCTAATTTTGCTGATTTTTTTACTGTTTCTAAATATCTGCCTAAAGTATTAATTTTGCTGATTTTTTTCCTGTTTAAGATATCTGCCTAAAGTATCTAATTTTGCTGATTTTTTACTGTTTCTAATATCTGCCTAAAGTATCTTATGTTGCTTATTTTTTACTGTTTAAAATATCTGCCTAAAGTATCTTATTTTGCTGATTTTTTTACTGTTTCAAATATCTGCCTAAAGTATCTAATTTTGCTGATTTTCTTACTGTTTCAAATATCTGCCTAAAGTATCTTATTTTGCTGATTTTTTACTGTTTAAAATATCTGCCTAAAGTATCTTATTTTGCTAATTTTTTTACTGTTTCAAATATCTGCCGTAAGTATCTAATTTTGCTGATTTTTTTACTGTTTCAAATATCTGCCTAAAGTATCTTAGTTTGCTGATTTTTTACTGTTTCAAATATCTGCCTAAAGTATCTAATTTTGCTGATTTTTTTACTGTTTCAAATATCTGCCTAAAGTACCTTATTTTGCTGATTTTTTTACTGTTTCAAATATCAGCTTAAAGTATCTTATTTTGCTGATTTTTTACTGTTTCAAATATCTGCCTAAAGTATCTTTTTTGCTGATTTTTTTACTGTTTCAAATATCTGCCTAAAGTATCTAATTTTGCTGATGATTTACTGTTTCAAATATCTGCCTAAAGTATCTAATTTTGCTGATTTTTTACTGTTTCAAATATCTGCCTAAAGTTTCTAATTTTGCTGATTTTTTTACTGTTTCAAATATCTGCCTGAAGTATTAATTTGGCTGATTTTTTACTGTTTCAATTATCTGCCTAAAGTATTAATTTTGCTGATTTTTTTTACTGTTTCAAATATCTGCCTTAAGTATCTAGTTTTGCTGATTTTTTACTGTTTCAAATATCTACCTAAAGTATTAATTTTGCTGATTTTTTTCCTGTTTAAGATATCTGCCTAAAGTATCTAATTTTGCTGATTTTTTACTGTTTCTAATATCTGCCTAAAGTATCTTATGTTGCTTATTTTTTACTGTTTAAAATATCTGCCTAAAGTATCTTATTTTGCTGATTTTTTTACTGTTTCAAATATCTGCCTAAAGTATCTAATTTTGCTGATTTTTTTACTGTTTCAAATATCTGCCTAAAGTATCTAATTTTGCTGATTTTTTACTGTTTAAAATATCTGCCTAAAGTATCTTATTTTGCTAATTTTTTTACTGTTTCAAATATCTGCCGTAAGTATCTAATTTTGCTGATTTTTTACTGTTTCAAATATCTGCCCAAAGTATCTTAGTTTGCTGATTTTTTTACTGTTTCAAATATCTGCCTAAAGTATCTAATTTTGCTGATTTTTTTACTGTTTCAAATATCTGCCTAAAGTACCTTATTTTGCTGATTTTTTTACAGTTTAAAATATCTGCCTAAAGTATTAATGTTGCTGATTTTTTACTGTTTCAATTATCTGCCTAAAGTATTAATTTTGCTGATTTTTTTACTGTTTCAAATATCTGCCTAAAGTATCTAGTTTTGCTGATTTTTACTGTTTGAAATATCTGCCTAAAGTATCTTATTTTGCTGATTTTTTACTGTTTCAAATATCTGCCTAAAGTATCTAATTTTGCTGATTTTGTACTGTTTCAAATATCTGCATAAAGTATCTTATTTTGCTGATTTTTATTGTTTAAAATATCTGCCTAAAGTATCGAATTTTGCTGATTTTTTACTGTTCCAAATATCTGCCTAAAGTATCTTATGTTGCTGATTTTTTACTGTTTCAAATATCTGCCTAAAGTATCTAATTTTGCTGATTTTTTACTGTTTCAAATATCTGCCTAAACTATCTTATTTTGCTGATTTTTTTACTGTTTCAAATATCTGCCTAAAGTATTAATTTTGCTGATTTTTACTGTTTCAAATATCTGCCTAAAGTATCTAATTTTGCTGATTTTTTACTGTTTCAAATATCTGCCTAAAGTATCAAATTTTGCTGATTTCTTACTGTTTAAAATATCTGCCTAAAGTATTAATTTTGCTGATTTTTTTACTGTTTCAATTATCTGCCTAAAGTATCTTATTTTGCTGATTTATTTAATGTTTCAAATATCTGCCTCAAATACCTTATTCTGCTGATTTTTTACTGTTTCAAATATCTGCCTAAAGTATCTTATTTTGCTGATTTTTTTACTGTTTCAAATATCTGCCTAAAGTATCTAATTTTGCTGATTTTTTACTGTTTCACATATCTGCCTTAAGTATTAATTTTGCTGATTTTTTTTACTGTTTCAAATATCTGACTAAAGTATAAATTTTGCTTATTTTTTTACTGTTTCATATATCTGCCTAAAGTATCTAATTTTGCTGATTTTGTTACTGTTTCACACATCTGCCTAAAGTATCTAATTTTGCTGATTTTTTACTGTTTTAAATATCTGCCTAAAGTATCTTATTTTGCTGATTTTTTTACTGTTTCAAATATCTGCCTAAAGTATCTAATTTTGCTGATTTTTTTACTGTTTCAAATATCTGCCTAAAGTACCTTATTCTGCTGATTTTTTACTGTTTCATATATCTGCCTATAGTAAAAATTTTGCTGATTTTTTTACTGTTTCAAATATCTGCCTAAAGTATTAATTTTGCTGATTTTTTTCCTGTTTCAGATATCTGCCTAAAGTATCAAATTTTGCTGATTTTTTACTGTTTCAAATATCTGCCTAAAGTATTAATTTTGCTGATTTTTTTACTGTTTGAAACATCTTCCTAAAGTATCTAATTTTGCTTTTTTTTTCTGTTTCAAATATCTGCCTAAAGTATCTTATTTTGCTGATTTTTTACTGTTTAAAATATCTGCCTAAAGTATCTTATTTTGCTGATTTTTTAGTGTTTCAAATATCTGCCTAAAGTATCTAATTTTGCTGATTTTTTACTGTTTCAAATATCTGCCTAAAGTATAAATTTTGCTGTTTTTTTCTGTTTACAAATATCTGCCTAAAGTATTAATTGTTTCTGATTTTTTTTACTGTTTCAAATATCTGCCAAAAGTATTAATTTTGCTGATTTTTTTACTGTTTAAAATAGCTGCCTAAAGTATCTAATTTTGCTGATTTTTTACTGTTTCATATATCTGCCTAAAGCATTAATTTTGCTGATTTTTTACCGTTTCAAATATCTGCCTACAGTATCTAATTTTGCTGAATTTTTACTTTTTCAAATATCTGCCTAAAGTATCTTATTTTGCTGATTTTTTACTGTTTCAAATATCTGCCCAAAGTATTACGGTGTGGTGATTTTTTTACTGTTTCAAATATCTGCCTAAAGTATTAATTTTGCTGATTTTTTTACTGTTTCAAATATCTGCCTAAAGTATCTAATTTTGCTGATTTTTTACTGTTTCAAATATCTGCCTAAAGTATCTAATTTTGCTGATTTTTTTACTGTTTCAAATATCTGCTTAAAGTATCTTATTTTGCTGATTTTTTTACTGTTTCAAATATCTGCCTAAAGTATTAATTTGGCTGATTTTTTACTGTTTCAATTATCTGCCTAAAGTATTAATTTTGCTGATTTTTTACTGTTTCAAATATCTGCCTTAAGTATCTAGTTTTGCTAATTTTTTACTGTTTCAAATATCTACCTAAAGTATGTTATGTTGCTTATTTTTTACTATTTAATATATCTGCCTAAAGTATCTAATTTTGCTGATTTTTTACTGTTTCAAATATCTGCCTAAAGTATCTTATTTTGCTGATTTTTTTACTGTTTCAAATATCTGCCTAAAGTATCTAATTTTGCTGATTTTTTACTGTTTAAAATATCTGCCTAAAGTATTAATTGTGCTTATTTTTTACTGTTTAAAATATCTGCCTAAAGTATCTTATGTTACTGATTTTTTTTACTTTTTCAAATATCTGCCTAAAGTTTCTAATTTTACTGATTTTTTACTGTTTCAAATATCAGCCTAAAGTATCTAATTTTGCTGATTTTTTACTGTTTCAAATATCTGCCTAAATTATCTTATTTTGCTGATTGTTTTACTGTTTCAAATATCTGCCTAAAGTATCTAATTTTGCTGATGTTTTACTGTTTCAAATATCTGCCTAAAGTATTAATTTTGCTGATTTTTTACTGTTTCAAATATCTGCCTAAAGTATTAATTTTGCTTATTTTTTTCCTGTTTCAGATATCTGCCTAAAGTATTAATTTTGCTGATTTTATTACTGTTTCAAACATCTGCCTAAAGTATCTAATTTTGCTTATTTTTTTACGGTTTCAAATATCTGCCTAAAGTATCTAATTTTGCTGATTTTTTACTGTTAAAAATATCTGCCTAAAGTATCTTATTTTGCTGATTTTTTACTGTTTCAAATATCTGCCTAAAGTATCTAATTTTGCTGATTTTTTAATGTTTCAATTATCTGCCTAAAGTATTAATTTTGCTGTTTTTTTTCTGTTTACACATATCTGCCAAAAGTATTAATTTTGCTGATTTTTTTACTGTTTCAAATATCTGCCTAAATATCTAATTTTGCTGATTTTTTACTGTTTCAAATATCTGCCCAAAGTATTAAGGTGTGGTGATTTTTTTACTGTTTCAAATATCTGCCTAAAGTATCTTATTTTGCTGATTTTTTTACTGTTTCAAATATCTGCCTAAAGTATCTTATTTTGCTGATTTTTTTACTGTTTAAAATATCTGCCTAAATTATCTAATTTTGCTGATTTTTTACTGTTTCAAATATCTGCCTAAAGTATTAATTGTGCTTATTTTTTACTGTTTAAAATATCTGCCTAAAGTATCTTATGTTGCTGATTTTTTTTACTTTTTCAAATATCTGCCTAAAGTATCTAATTTTGCTGATTTTTTACTGTTTCAAATATCAGCCTAAAGTATCTTATTTTGCTGATTTTTTACTGTTTCAAATATCTGCCTAAAGTATCTAATTTTGCTGATTTTTTTACTGTTTCAAATATCTGCCTAAAGTATCTTATTTTGCTGATTTTTTACTGTTTCAAATATCTGCCTAAAGTATCTAATTTTGCTGATTTTTTACTTTTTTAAATATCTGCCTAAAGTATCTTATTTTGCTGATTTTTTTACTGTTTCAAATATCTGCCTAAAGTATCTAATTTTGCTGATTTTTTTACTGTTTCTAAATATCTGCCTAAAGTATTAATTTTGCTGATTTTTTTCCTGTTTAAGATATCTGCCTAAAGTATCTAATTTTGCTGATTTTTTACTGTTTCTAATATCTGCCTAAAGTATCTTATGTTGCTTATTTTTTACTGTTTAAAATATCTGCCTAAAGTATCTTATTTTGCTGATTTTTTTACTGTTTCAAATATCTGCCTAAAGTATCTAATTTTGCTGATTTTCTTACTGTTTCAAATATCTGCCTAAAGTATCTTATTTTGCTGATTTTTTACTGTTTAAAATATCTGCCTAAAGTATCTTATTTTGCTAATTTTTTTACTGTTTCAAATATCTGCCGTAAGTATCTAATTTTGCTGATTTTTTTACTGTTTCAAATATCTGCCTAAAGTATCTTAGTTTGCTGATTTTTTACTGTTTCAAATATCTGCCTAAAGTATCTAATTTTGCTGATTTTTTTACTGTTTCAAATATCTGCCTAAAGTACCTTATTTTGCTGATTTTTTTACTGTTTCAAATATCAGCTTAAAGTATCTTATTTTGCTGATTTTTTACTGTTTCAAATATCTGCCTAAAGTATCTTTTTTGCTGATTTTTTTACTGTTTCAAATATCTGCCTAAAGTATCTAATTTTGCTGATGATTTACTGTTTCAAATATCTGCCTAAAGTATCTAATTTTGCTGATTTTTTACTGTTTCAAATATCTGCCTAAAGTTTCTAATTTTGCTGATTTTTTTACTGTTTCAAATATCTGCCTGAAGTATTAATTTGGCTGATTTTTTACTGTTTCAATTATCTGCCTAAAGTATTAATTTTGCTGATTTTTTTTACTGTTTCAAATATCTGCCTTAAGTATCTAGTTTTGCTGATTTTTTACTGTTTCAAATATCTACCTAAAGTATGTTATGTTGCTTATTTTTTACTATTTCAAATATCTGCCTAAAGTATCTAATTTTGCTGATTTTTTACTGTTTCAAATATCTGCCTAAAATATCTTATTTTGCTGATTTTTTTACTGTTTCAAATATCTGCCTAAAGTATCTAATTTTGCTGATTTTTTACTGTTTCAAATATCTGCCTAAAGTATTAATTGTGCTTATTTTTTACTGTTTAAAATATCTGCCTAAAGTATCTTATGTTGCTGATTTTTTTTTACTTTTTCAAATATCTGCCTAAAGTATCTAATGTTGCTGATTTTTTACTGTTTCAAATATCAGCCTAAAGTATCTTATTTTGCTGATTTTTTACTGTTTCAAATATCTGCCTAAAGTATCTAATTTTGCTGATTTTTTTTACTGTTTCAAATATCTGCCTAAAGTATCCTGTTTTGCTGATTTTTTACTGTTTAAAATATCTGCCTAAAGTATCTAATTTTGCTGATTTTTTTACTCTTTCAAATATCTGCCTAAAGTATCTTATTTTGCTGATTTTTTTACTGTTTCAATTATCTGCCTAAAGTATTAATTTTGCTGAATTTTTTACTGTTTACAAATATCTGCCTAAAGTATCTAATTTTGCTGATTTTTTTACTGTTTCAATTATCTGCCTAAACTATCTTATTTTGCTGATTTTTTTAATGTTTCAAATATCTGCCTAAAGTATCTTGTTTTGCTGATTTTTTACTGTTTCAAATATCTGCCTAAAGTATCTTATTTTGCTGATTGTTTTACTGTTTAAAATATCTGCCTAAAGTATCTTATGTTGCTGATTTTTTTTACTTTTTCAAATATCTGCCTAAAGTACCTTATTCTGCTGATTTTTTACTGTTTCAAATATCTGCCTATAGTATAAATTTTGCTGATTTTTTACTGTTTCAAATATCTGCCTAAAGTATCTAATTTTGCTGATTTTTTACTGTTTCAAATATCTGCCTAAAGTATATAATTTTGCTTATTTTTTTACTGTTTCAAATATCTGCCTAAAGTATCTTATTTTGCTGATTTTTTACTGTTAAAAATATCTGCCTAAAGTATCTTATTTTGCTGATTTTTTACTGTATCAAATATCTGCCTAAAGTATCTAATTTTGCTGATTTTTTACTGTTTCAAATATCTGCCTAAAGTATTAATTTTGCTGTTTTTTTTCTGTTTACAAATATCTGCCTAAAGTATTAATTTTTTCTGATTTTTTTTACTGTTTCAAATATCTGCCAAAAGTATTAATTTTGCTGATTTTTTTACTGTTTCAAATAGCTGCCTAAAGTATCCTATTTTGCTGATTTTTTACTGTTTCATATATCTGCCAAAAGTATTAATTTTGCTGATTTTTTACTGTTTCAAATATCTGCCAAAAGTATCTAATTTTGCTTATTTTTTTACTGTTTCAAATATCTGCCTAAAGTATGTTATGTTGCTGATTTTTTACTGTTTCAAATATCTGCCTAAAGTATCTAATTTTGCTGATTTTTTTACTGTTTCAAATATCTGCCTAAAGTATCTTATTTTGCTGATTTTTTTACTGTTTCAAATATCTGCCTAAAGTATTAATTTGGCTGATTTTTTACTGTTTCAATTATCTGCCTAAAGTATTAATTTTGCTGATTTTTTTACTGTTTCAAATATCTGCCTTAAGTATCTTGTTTTGCTGATTTTTTACTGTTTTAAATATCTACCAAAATATGTTATGTTGCTTATTTTTTACTATTTCAAATATCTGCCTAAAGTATCTAATTTTGCTGATTTTTTACTGTTTCAAATATCTGCCTAAAGTATCTTATTTTGCTGATTTTTTTTACTTTTTCAAATATCTGCCTAAAGTATCTAATTTTGCTGATTTTTTACTGTTTCAAATATCAGCCTAAAGTATCTTATTTTGCTGATTTTTTACTGTTTCAAATATCTGCCTAAAGTATCTTTTTTTGCTGATTTTTTACTGTTTCAAATATCTGCCTAAAGTATCTAATTTTGCTGATGTTTTACTGTTTCAAATATCTGCCTAAAGTATTAATTTTGCTGATTTTTTACTGTTTCAAATATCTGCCTAAAGTATTGCTTTTGCTGATTTTTTTACTGTGTCAAATATCCGTCAAAAGTATTAATTTTGCTGATTTTTTTCGGAACTCTGATGTATTATTTCTGTATAGATGCGTGTAGTTAGTCAGATTCTCAACGAGGGTTTTTTTTTGTTTGTCTTCGTAAAAAAGCAACAGGGCGCCATTTTTCGAGTACATCTTAATAGGATCATTAATCTGTTCGAACTTTTTTACATTTTTCAACTTTTGGATTCTTATCTCGCTCCAGCATTTTTCATTTGGATGCTATTTTTACGACTTAACTCTTTTTTATATATTTCCCTAGAATGTACATCGCATTATCAAAACTTCATTGTTTGTTCATATTTAAAAATGATTCTGTGTAACTTATTCGGTTGGGTATAGTAATTATATCTCTGATTCGGTAATTCAGATAACGGAATAAAGATTCATTTTATGATTGGTTCAGATTATCTAACTATAAATTGTACTTCAGTGTTTTTGTAAGTTTTTCATATGATATTGTTTCAAATAACCTTCCTTGTCTACCAAATTTATCTCCTTTAAATCGATGTTATAGCCAACTTGCCTGTTATGCGAGTAAAATAAACAATTATTTCGTTATTATTTTATTAAAAATCTTACTTCGTTAAAATCTTACTCTGTTATAACAGCAATAACTTTTGTGACTGAAATAACCGCTAACACAGATTCTGTTAAAATAAATCCGCGCATAGAAAATCAACGTAATTCTACATCAAATAACTTGGTGTCGGTAAATACAGGTTTTCTTGAAAATTTTACTTAAGTTTAATTGAAGTCAGCCAGCACCACGAAATGTATCCACTTCAGTCTTCTGATATATAGAAGTGGAACATTCAATATGACCGTGTAATTAGACAACGATTAAATAGAATAGGATTGTGTGATTCAATACGTATAAGACGATTTTTTTCCAAAAAATCTTTAAATATTTTACGCATACAAATCCTTATGACATCTATACCTATACGAGAGAAAATTTCAGAACTTTTTTTCATTATGTAACGTAATATGACCTTGAAATTGTTTTATTTAAATGTTAAAAAAACAATATTCAATAAACTGTTTTTTAGATTTCGACAGAAGTATAAGATTCCTTTAAAAATATACTTTGTCACAAAACGATAATTTTATTCTTCAGATAACACCAAGACAACACTTTATCAATGAACCTTGAGTAACGTACATGGTCGCAGTGAATTAGAATGTTAATAGCATCCATACATTTTGTGGAATTTTCGAAGAAATCTAATATATTCTCCGCGTTTCCTTCAAATTGACAGCTTCAATTATCAACGTATAAAAGTGTGGTTTTATTTTTCACATTTTCTTAAAACTTATATAGAGCTCACGTGGTACATACTCCAGATATCTTTTCAAAATTGAATTTTCTTTCGCAAATTAATCATGTGCTCTAATTAGTTCTATCATACATGATAATAATATGGGTTAATTTGCCAGTTTTGATATGTTATAAATCAAAATATCAGACCAATATGTAATCAAATGTGTTTTAAATAAGAAAACGATATAATATACAATTTTTTAAATCGAATAAAAATAATTAACTCGGTGATTAAAGTATGCTTTTGATTTTGCTATGAAAATCAATTATGCTTAATTATAAAGAAATAAAATATTTCGTGCATCATTTATATGTAAATCAGTATCATTCATACTGCAGAATAGAAATACATTAACTATTTTACTTTATATACTAGTAACCGCGTATTCAAACATAAACCCCATTAGAGGATATTTAGTTTACACAACTTAACACAATATTATTTGAATAAAATATAGCTTTATAACAACAGGGGAACAGTTCATAGTGTAGGCGGAAATTGATATAAATAATTTTAACTTTTTATATTGTATAAGTTTGTAACCAGTAAATTATATGCATCATGCTCAACAATATTAATATGCATTTAGTTGTTTTATTTAATATAACGATGATATTTTAATTATAACTTATACAACTTAATTGAATTTTTAATGAACATGACATTTTAATAGCATACATTAATATGTAACTGGGTTGTATTATTTTTATAAACAATTTGTATTAAATTATTACGTTTAATATAATAAGAAATATAATTACAAGTTTTTCTACAAAACAAATGAGCTAGTGTGATTGAGTTAACTTAACCTTCCGTCTGTGAACTAGCTTAAACTTATGCTGGTTTTCTTGAAAATTTTTAATTTTTGTTTAATTGAACAATGTCAACCCAATGACGATATCATCACGGCAAAATATAGCGAATATATAATCACATACGTAATGAAATTATCTAAAAGTTCATTTAATGAATATTACATAATCTGTGCATTTGTTTATATTTTAATATGAATGTGTATCTATTTCCAATGTTGAAAACAGTACTAACTTTTCACAAATTATTATGTATTTTAAAGTGATATTAAACAGAACTAGTTTGGAATAAATTACATCTTTTAATGTATTATCGGATGATTCTTACATTGGTAAATTAGCTTAACTGCCTTCTTAGAGACAATTAATACAATTTAAACATTGTTTATATGAATTCTTAATGCATGGTATAAATTTTGTCTTCACTGTTATTAGATTGGACTCTATATAAATAAGCGTGTATGCAGTTTGTGATAATATGTACAATAATATAGCTAAATATAATAAAATTTTAATTATAAATATATTATAATTATAACATAATCAAAAAATAATTATTATACCTATTTTATTGAAATAATCTAACTACTATTGCTAATATTAATAATAGAATCTTGTTAATAATTTTAAATATAAACAATTAAAAATGAAAGCTTCTATGCATCTAATACTCATAGTTAATCTCCACAATACTTATGTACACACGCAGATAGTAATAGAAACAAGAACACTAAATAATATCTGAAATTAACATTTTCAGAATATATGTCATATATTTCACATGTATTTCAAAAAGTGATGACGAGTTTTAGTAACACTATATCTGATGTTTTATATTCTTAAAGATCTGCTTGAGAACTAAACCTAAGAGATCACAGAGCACTGAACATTAAACAATTTATAAAAGATATGTACCGAACAACAGAAATCAAGGCATAAGGCACACTATAATAGATTGTCATTAATGCAAAAAGATATCGAATTGAAATACTTCTAAGTAATTAAAGACAAAATGTTTACAAACAATCCTAATGACACACATGCATGAACTAGCCAACAATAAATTATTAGTGGAAAAAGCATTCAGAACAAAATAAAACATGCGGAAAATGGGGAAAGAGAAACACGACATTCCATACATTAATCAAAATATCTTTGACGGGATAACCGAAAGGAAAAATAACATTGCATTTCCTGACTACAAATCTGTTATTAAAAGAGGTCATACAGCTAGAAAAATAGATAATGATGTAAAATATAATAAAATATATCAATTCAGAAAGATATTGTAAATATAGCAACTAAAATTGGCAACTAGAAACTGTACCTGGTTGAGATGAGGAATAATTTTCAAGAATACAGTCTCTAGACACAAGTCTTTCTCAACGCAATACTGTTTCTCAACTAGCTACCCATTACTTGGTGCGACCAATGAGATTTTGCAGATTTGGTTGTTTATAGGTTCAAATAGGAGTCGGCAAACTGATAGGTGTCGAAATTTCATGCAGGCTTAAACGTCGGTCTCATCGGCGAAACGTTGAATCCCTCTGCCTTTTCGAGAAGTATTTTTCTGGTGGATGCTCTGAGGAACCACAAGCCCCTGCACTAATTCAACGTAAATACTCCTGACTAACACAACAAGCAGTGAAATCCCACCCCACACACTAGAGATCCCTTGATGTTAGAACGCATTCTACTTCGATAGTTTTTTCCCCCAGGGATACTAGACATTAAAACTCTCTTCAGAGTCCCTGCTTTTTCAACTGTACTATCATGATGATGTTTAAGTGTAATGTGAACAGATATCTTACTGGTAAACTCCTTATAAAATATCCCTGCAACCTATGGTCTCGAGAGTAACCCTTCTACATGAAAGTGATACTGTGCCATGTTTGGGGTTAAAATAGAATAAAAATATATATAAAATCTCTCTAGCAGTATTGTTAGTAAGATATTTTGAACAACTAAAATACTATAAAAGAGAAGAATAAAGAGTCTTGATCAAGTAGCAAACCGACTAATGGTCATACACAATGATGTAGATGCAAAATATTAGAGGGCCTTAAGAATAAAATATTATTCATAATGTTTATAATTAAAAAATAATATCAATTAGCAGGAACTGTAGAAATTCCACGGTTAATTCGTTGGAATACTGTAGATGGTCAGTGTAAGAGACGCTCTGATATTATCGCAGCGTTTTTTTTTGTTTTTTTTTGTTAAACCTGCAGAAGAATTTATCTAAGGTAGCACGAACGCCCGGCAAAGCCCGGTCGTAAAGTATGCTTAAATATGATATTTAATTATTGCAGATTTCACATATATTATTATAGAGTTAATGTTCTATCGATTTTTACATATTATACAGTTGCGATTTACAATATATATATATATATATATATATATATATATATATGTATATATATCCATATAGCTTGGGTGCATTAGCTTGAAGCGAAACCGAAATAAAAACTTATGAACACACATACACACACATAAAAACATATACGTACATATATATATATATATATATACATATATATATAACTTGTGTTCCCTCAGCCATAATCGAAACCTAAATCAAAACTTATGAATAATTCTTGATAAAATTATCTATAAAATAAATATATGAATTAAGTGCCATCAGCAAAAATCGAAACCGAAACCAAAACGTATGAGGAATTATTGGTAAAATTATTCATAAAAAATAGATGACTTCAGTGCCATCAGCTATAATCGAAACCGAAATCAAAACTTATGAAGAATGCTTGGTAAAATTATTTCTGACAAGTGTTGTTGTGATAAGTGATTTTCTCTGCTAATTCGCACTTTTTATTTTTAGATTCAAATATTAATAACTACATTTTATTTCAGTATTTAATTTTTGTATTTCTGTTTTATTAAATGCTAGCTATTTTTTTTCTCGTCCATAAATGTTTATGTACCAAGTTTATCTTTAATATTGTATAATCAATCCATTATATTATCATTTTCAGTCCCCCACCCCTAATTTCTGGCTCCTATCTTATCACGCAATTACTGATAACGTCACCAACTAACTTCGGAAGAACCCCCCCCCACATCTGCTTTTCTTTTATATCGTAAGCTTCTTAAAACGTGACTAGTTAAAGAGTTCAGAATAAAATCACGCTTTCTCTTAACGGTTAATTTAAAAAAAAAATCTTCTGAACGCTATTAAAAGTTAAATTCTTCACTAGTTTGCAGTTTGGAGATGGAAGTGTTGTTGTGATAAGTGATTTTCTCTACTAATTCGCACTTTTTATTTTTAGATTCAAATATTAATAACTACATTTTATTTCAGTATTTAATTTATGTATTTCTGTTGTATTAAATGCTAGCTTTTTTTCTCGTCCATAAATGTTTATTTATCTACAGAGTTGATTGCAAAAATAGATTACCTAATTGTACTCATTTTTAGTTCGTGAGAGGGGAATCTATCACCATACTTTCCCTTACACACGTCCGTTGGACTTTAAGTACAATACTTAATAGTTTTGTTTTTTTTTAATGTAGAGTAGAAAACGCATTGTGGATGCGTTATCGGCAGCTCCTGTTACTCTCGCTCCTTCTTATTTGTCCCTCAGTCCTCATTTTTTAATGAGTGATTTTTCTGACTAAGGGAGAAGAAAAAGCTGTTTTCTAGGTTGGCAGTATTTTGCGCGAACAGTTGGCAGAGTTGGTGGAAATTTTCTGTTTCTATGTCTATCCTTGTAGCCATGTCACTAGTAAGCGTGCTGGAGGTAAACGTTTTGTCTGGGCTGACGTTATCCGCCTGATAGTCAGGGACCCGAACCTTGGATTAACCACTAAGGAGACTGTCCTATCAGCAGGTGCAAAGTACCGGGGCTGCTGTATTGCCATTTGGTGAATGGAATCTGGACCATGCAGTAGCTTCTGGTGGAGCCTCTCGATGCCATACTAGTGGGTAATTGTTACGGCTTTACCTTATCATGTGCTACAAAAAAAACAAAATTCTTCGTTTCTTTTTCTCTCTTAGTTTCCCCTCTCTGTCCTGCTCTGAGTAAATCTGACGACCTAGTCCACAAATTCCAAAATTTCATCATGCCAAGTTTCAAGAAAAAATACACGATTAAACCCGGTTCTCCAACTTCCAACGTAGACCCCTACTACCATGTCTCCTTCTTCAACATCAGGGGTCTTCGTTCTAACCTTCCAGAGGTTGAAACCCAATTACAGGAGACTAAACCAGACCTTTTATTTTTAAGTGAAACTGGCATTGGACAGGCTATTTCCCTAGATGAGTTTGCAATTACAGGATACTCTAACTTAACTTCTAAATCTGACCCCCAAGATCGCCATGGGCATGGAATATGTGCCTATATTAAAGATAGATTTCGATGTGGGAGGGACATCTTCAGGGAAGATCCTAACTTACCCTATATGTGCTTCCGGGTTGCTTTAGCTCACACTACTGCATTTATATTTACTCTCTATCGCTCCCACAACAGCGGAGTTACTATCTTTCAAAGCATATCTGAGAAAATTGACCAAGTCCTTTCTGCTTATCCTTAAGCTAACATTCACGTATGTGGAGACTTCAATGTTCACAACGTCGAATGGTTGACCCACTCAAACAAGACTGATGATGAGGGGAGGTTCTGTCATGATTTCTCCATTGCCTATGACCTCACTCAGATTGTTCAGGAACCTACCCGTGTGCCCGATAATGACGGCCAGTATGCGAGCCTACTAAACCTTTTTCTCACAACTTGCCCTGAACTATGTTCAGTTTCTGTTCTGTCGTCTCTTGGATCTTCCGACCACTCTGTTGTATCAATTAAGAAAAAAATGAAATGTAATAAGTCCCCACACGTACCTCTTCATCGTACAGTATATCGATACACTAAGGCTGACTGGGATAGCTTCCGTACATTTATATCTGATCTACCTCTGCATTCCATGTTTAAAAAGGATATGTCCTCTATAGTATTAGACCTGACTGAATGGTTAATGATAGGTATTGACCATTTCATACCCTCTAAAAAGTTTCAGCAAAAACCTAACAGCCAGCCATGGTTCTCTCCAGAATGTGCTGCTGCCATTGCGCACAGAAATCACTTTTTCCACTGCTTCAAACGTAATAGATGCATGGAAACTAAAGCCGTTTTCAGGACTGCCAGCAACCATTGTAAGAAAGTAATAAGGAACGCAAGAGAGTTGTATGCTCAATCTGTTAAATCCAAAGTAGCGGAGCAGCGGCTTGGTTCCCACCAGTTTTGGCAAATAGCAAACAGAATCCTGAACAGAAGCGTGTGCTCCATCCCAACTATGATCAATGGACCTGAGGTAATCTCGTCAGCATCAGACAAAGCGAAACTCTTTGTCAAGAAATTTGCAGCTAATTCTACCCTTTTCGACCAAGACCGCCAACCCCCAATATTTCCTCCTGTATCAGAAAACACGCTATGTGATATACGTATATCTGTACGTGATGTTGCGAAGCTAATCAAAAACCTTGATTCCAGTAAAGCAACTGGCCCTGACGGTATTCCAATTATAGTACTCAAAAAACTTCAACCTGAACTAGCGCCCATACTTACAAAACTGTTTAAACGTTGTCTTAAGGAGAATACTTTCCCATCTCCCTGGAAAATATCATCAGTATGCCCTGTATTTAAGAATTCAGGTGATCGCTCATCCCCCTCTCAGTACAGGCCAATAAGTCTCCTGTGCTTCATGAGTAAGTTACTAGAATCTGTGTTAAATACAGAAGTAATCAACCATCTCAACAAAAATAACCTGCTTAGTGACACTCAATATGGTTTCCGTTCTGCTAGATCTACAGCAGATGTGCTTACAGTTATATCGCATAGGATTAGCAAATCTCTCGACGGTGGCAATCTTTCTAGGGCAATTGCTCTTGACATATCTAAAGCCTTTGATAGGGTATGTCATAAAGGTTTACTTCATAAGATCGCTAGCTATGGTATAGCTGGAAATGTCGTCTCAATTATTAAATCATTTCTTTCTGATAGGTTCATAAGAGTAGTAGTTGAGGGGCAAAAATCAGAAGCTCACAGTATTAATGCCGGTGTCCCTCAGGGATCAATCCTGGGCCCAACTCTTTTCCTGATCTACATTAATGATCTTCCAAATCATATCCTTACATCATTTGTAGACATTTATGCTGACGACACTACCATTTATGGTAGTACATCTAACACAGTAAGCGACCAAGTTCTCTCCAATTCTCTCTCCTCTGATCTCGAGCACGTAGTACAATGGGGAAAGGAGTGGCTGGTTACTTTTAATGCATCTAAAACCAAGCTTCTCTCTTTACATCATCAACATTCTAATCCACATTTGTCATCAATTGAAATGAATGGATCTCGTCTTCAGGAGGCCTCAAATTTTGACAAGCTTCTGGGCTTGACCATTACTCCTGATCTTAAATGGAACACGTATATCAAATCTGTTTCCAAGGCCGCTGGGAAAATGGTGGGATCTTTCTATCGATCCGGTAGATATCTCACTGCTGATGCTATTCTCTATCTATATAAGAGCCAGGTACGTCCAAGGATGGAAGACTGTTGCCACATCTGGGCAGGAGCTGCTAGAAAGGACTTGTCCTGCCTTGATAGAGTTCAAAATAGAGTTCGTAGCCTCGTAGGAGATGTCCTTTTCTCCTCCTTGCAACCTCTATCTCACAGAAGAGATGTTGCGAGTTTGTCTCTGATGTATCGTAATTTTCATGGAAAGTGTTCAACTGAGCTTCAATCTATGGTCCCCCCTCGCCAAACTTTCACAAGAAACACTCGTCTAGCTGTAAAGACTATCAATAATTCCCCCCACTCTTTATCTGTGCCTAAACCTAAACGTAGATTCCATGAACAAAGCTTCTTACTTAGAACTGCACGCCTGTGGAATTGTCTTCCGTTTTCCTGCTTTCCGGCTGACTACAATATGGTTGTGTTCAAGTCTAAAGTAAATAAGTTCTTGATGAGCCGTTCCATATAAGTTATCAAATTTACCAAATTTTCATTACTAATGATTACTATATTGTCAAATTGACTACTGTACACTCTTTAATCCTTATCCTTGAGTGGCCTCTGGGCCTTGATAATGTGGTGATGCCTATGTAAAAAAAAAAGATATAGAAGTACATAACAATGAAACGATCCGGATATAAGCGTGCCACAGAAAATAACACATACGCTATCGTATTAATATAAAATGTTTCTAATTATTATAATAAAAATGTTACTGTCATCATAATAATCGTCACGATAAAATGTTCTTTATATTACTTCTAACGGTGTCAATATGTTAAACCATGAGAATTATCTCAATAAAGAATCAAAATCTAACGGGCAGACACAAAATGGTATAGAGGTGCACAGGCGCAGTAACGTGTGCCCGTTTCTTCTGGAGATAAATAAAAACATGAATTATTCTATCTTCAACAAAAACGAGTAAGAATTATAGATGAGTATAGTTTCGTAATGCGTTCTTTAGAAACAACTACGGATAAAAGAAAAGAAAGGATGTCTGTCAATACTGCGTTGTTATGATTGAACTTCATTGTGTCATGCGGGCATGCCTAGTGGCACATTATTTTTTTTTCCGCACTTCATAAAAACAATGCGTCCACTCAATCAGCCGGTAATAGAGAGAAGTTACATTAAAAACTTTAATGTGCTAGTAAAAAAAATTCAACTTAAAATTTACAATTAGAAAAAAAAAACCAAAAAACGCCTGGTTGCCCGGCGTTGTCCGGCTGTTTGTAAGGTCTGTGTTGAGAAAAAGGTGGTAGAAGGCAGAAGGGATTGAACCCGTGCCACGGGGGAGGAAAAGAACGTGAAAAAAGTGACTTCTTTGCCGTTTCGTCCATCGCCACACCGGAAGTGGGGAATGTTTAAATTAAGGCTAGTCAATCGAAAAGAGGGGTTGACTTTCGAAATTATCGGCTAAGAAGCGAATCCACTTTGTAGAAAAGTACTCAGTTGAGGGTGAAAGAATTTAGCGAATTTATTAGCATTTGTCGTTAGAATGGCGGAGCTTCAAAACGATACGAATCTCGTGAAAATCTTACGCCTCTGTCAAAAGTTTTATGCAGACATGATTATGATGATGATTTCAACGTCTTGTCAGACGAGTGCCACTCTCTCACACACTTAAAATCCATGAGCCCAAAAATGACTTCCATCGCCACAGGACCATTATAATAGACACATGTCTGAGGGAGTAGCTGTACACAGATGATGTTACAAAGTCTTAGCTGTGTACGACAACTAAGTCTCTCTCTCTCGGTTCAAAATGTTGGGATCCAGCAACAAACAAGAGCAAGATAACCATCAACAAGTAAACTGCAGACCATTTTAATGCAGATATACACACATACATACATACATACATACACACATTTAAACAGACAGGTAAGATTTATATATTAGAGTAGCAGCGGTGTCCGGGGGTGCCTGGTTATTTGGATGTGTGTGTTAAGCTAAAAAAAAAACAGAGAAAAGGTGTAGTAAGCAGGCAGGCTCGAACCCGTAACGAGAAGGAAGAATAAAAAAAGAGTATATTGAATTAAATGAGGAGGTAATTAATTTTTACCCGGGTGGAAGATATTGGCACAAAGACGAAATAATAAAAATTAAAAAAAAATGATTGAGAGAGGTAGAGAGAGAGAGAGAGAGAGAGAGAGAGAGAGAGAGAGACGAGACGAGACGAGATAGAACTCGAAAACGTAGGGTTAGTAGTCCTTCTCTTTAACCATTATGACATAGCCGACACTGAATTCAATAAGTGTAAATAACTTAAGAATCAATGGAGTCGGTGCAGAAATTAAAGTTGTCTAAAACTCAGCCTAGGGCCAGTTAAGCATTCAGCTTTCTATCGTGGTATTTATTTGCTTCCCCACGAAGTCAAATTAGCCATAATATTGTGTGACCTTGCAACGTGGTCTTACACGACCTTGAACCTCTGATCGCGGCCCAGTTATGATCTGCACCGTGGTCGGTACAGTTATGATATGTCGACTGGGCCACCAGGTCTGCCAACCGTTAGTACGTCGCGTCACTCAGTGAGTGCTGTTGAGACACTTGTAGTCTGTCTAAACTGTACGAACGAACTGACTAAACCAAGGTGGCCGACTCCTATTTATATCACCACAAGCAAGGGAGGTAACCATGTAACTGAAGCAAGGGAGGTACCCAATGTCTACATTAACATTGCTGCTGTCCTCAAGTGAATAATTTATTTCTGATTTAACAAGTCCCTTAGAAGCTCAGACGAAGCTCCTGCCTTGGTCAAACAATCAGAGACCTGATCACAACCCTTGATCCATTCTATCTGTATCTCTCCTCTACTCTTCATTTCCTTCAGCCTTGCTACATCTATTCTCAATCGTCGATCGCTTACCAGATTGTTGGAATTCAATGTCTCCACAAGTGATGCATTATCTGTCTTGCAGAGAACGTCTGGCAATTTAGATAACTGAAATACCTCTTGTATCATAACCGCAGTCAAAACACCAGCATCAGCTCCCTCATTCAGAGCAAGAGTCTCTGAGGCAAATGGGCTTTTTGTCACTCTGTCCAATTTCTTTGACGCCCAACACATGGGGGCCATTTTGTCAGTACTTCCTCCAATAAAGACAACAAAACCACCCTGTGAAGATCCATCTTCCAGACTGGCATAAGAGGCATCAGTATAACACAAAATGTGTAAATCTGAGGGCTTTCCCAATTTTGGAAATGTTATAGAACCCTTCTTGGATTTCAATTTTGATAAGGCTTTATCCGCCTCAAATAAGGCTTTTACTTTGGGATGCTTTCCAGTGTTGCTCATTTTACACACATCAAAAGCTATATCAGGGCGTGTTTGAGTTGAAACCCACATCATCTGACCTGCAAGTCTCTTCAACTCATGCTTTTCTTCTTCATTCAGTTCATCATTTTTCCTCAGTATCCTCCCTTTGCTTATTTCTATTGGAGATATGGAAGATACATATAGATCTTGTTCTACAGTGATCCCATTTTCCTGTTGATTAACATTCAGTCCAACATATTTGAATGTTCCACTTTCATGAGATCCCACCTTAAATTTTTCTTTCAATGTTGCAATCACAT
Organism: Euprymna scolopes; assembly: GCF_053919585.1. Taxonomy (NCBI): domain Eukaryota; kingdom Metazoa; phylum Mollusca; class Cephalopoda; order Sepiida; family Sepiolidae; genus Euprymna; species Euprymna scolopes. The sequence continues at coordinate 52,305,863 of NC_136492.1, read as the reverse complement.
CCCTTTCAAACTCTGTGTTTCCACAGAAAACTACGATCTGCTACCATTTGTTGAGACACTTGTAGTCTGTCTAAACTGTACGAACGAACTGACTAAACCAAGGTGGTCGACTCCTATTTATATCACCACAAGCAAGGGAGGTAACCATGTAACTGAAGCAAGGGAGGTAACCAATGTCTACATTAACAAGTGCTTCGTTAAGGCGTTGGGGATTCTTCTCGGATGCTCGGTCCTCAAGGCCTGTTCTCTGTGGATCGTCTAGTTATTCTGGGTGTTCGTTGACGGATACGGTGTCACAAATGGCAAATAAATAAATATACACATATAGGGATCAACGCACATCAGCAACAAAACTCCGGAGGTTGATTAATATAATATATATTTCGGAAATTCATAAAAGAAGTATTTACAGCATATACATATAGTTGACAATTAATTCAAGCAAGCAGTTAGTTCTACAACTGAGCTTCTGTCGTTGAAATACCTGGTCGGTATCGCGGACTTTGCGTAATTCTCGTTAAGTGATCGACACGTTATAAGCGTTGAGTTATCAGGCAACAAGCGAGGGGGAGAGAGAGGAGAGGTGATTCTGCCGAGACGGAACAACTCGACTTAGCTCTCTTTGACTTTGATTCCGGACTCTCAGACTTAATCTCTGATTTTTCATTTCTTTTATAATACAATTATGGAATGATGAAGACACCCAGTGCGTCATCGACGAATCAAATTGCTTAATTATAATTCGACGGGGTCTTTTCTCATTGGTTGATTATACTTCGACAGGGCCCTTTTTCATTGGTTCATTTCCAAAATTGGATTGACTCCTCCTTTAATTAACGCCCAACTTACACGTTGTATTATTTAACTCCTCCCTGGCTTACTAATGGAATTTTTCCATATCCAGGAAAATTATTTTTCCTTTGACTTAAAGTAAATCACGCGATTTTATTTGTTTTAACATTATCTATTGATCTCATTTTTCGCTTTGATAATTCAAAGGAATTTTAGTTTATCTTTGAATTAAGTTCTGGTTGTCGGCCATTCCATTATATCAGACATTTTGTTTACGTCAAAAGACCAAGAATGCATTTGTCGCTTTGAACTTATCGGACAACACATTTTCCCATCCGAGCAAAAATATTTCATAACTTCAATTTTCGTTCGACCTGATTCACCTAATGACAATTTTCGTTACGTCATAAAAATATGTATTATTGTTTTGAAATTTCGGACAATTCATTTTTTCCTATTCTTTGTTCTAAAACCCAATGCCGAGTCACTGCGTGTGTTTCCCTCAGATCAAAAACAACCCGACTTTTTCAACTGTCAAACTCACAGATCAAACTTGGCTCATAGTTTTGCCAATTGCGGGTGTGCAATCCCCAACCCTCCGGCTCCTGCACAACTATGATTTCGGCCATTTCAGATCAAACGCCTGTGTATTTTGGCTAAAGTATTTTATGCATTCTTTTTCGCTTTTGAAGTTTAGAATGTGATTTAACTTTTCGCTACAAGGCACTTTTGCCGCCGCCATCTCAACAACAGACTTAGCTCAGAATTTATTGACAAAAAAAAAATGAATAATAATTTTTATTCCTTCAAAACCCGATCACCGTCCGGAAACAAAAAAATACTTTTAACCAAAAGAAACGTCACATCAACCCTACAAGTCTGATGTGGCCTCTCTTTAGAGTTACATTGTTTTTATGTGTGTGTGTTGGGGGGATCAGACACCTCAAATAGGTGGCACTATGGCAGTATCCAAATAAATAGTAATTGTCTAAGTATGAAAAGTTTCCTCTACATTGATCAAGGACCAATTACAAAACAGATATTACCCGGCTGTTATTTTCGATTAGTTTCGCTTTATTTATACGGAAAGACAAACAAACACTCACAACGGGAGAATGATTTAAAACTAAATAAAACAGGTAGAGGCGATGTTCCTTTGCAAATCTAATATATTATAATCTAAGAAGTATGCGAAAACTTCTCCTAAAATCTAACCGACGTGAGAAACCTTTCGTGGACATACACAGACGCACGCGCCCATTTTGTATTTTAGATTAGAGACAGAGGGATCCAGACATTTGGATTAAATATTTAGACTAGGTAATAGAAAGCATAGCTATTCATTATTACAAACACGTATTATTTGCACACGGGGACGAATAGTCTATTACACAATATCTCGCAGAAATAACATTTATTAATTAGCACAAATCAAGCAAACGCTGCGAAAACCGGTTGTGAAGTACACCTACGCTTTTTTAACAAACAGTGTACTTACTAAATTAATATGAACTCAGTGTAATATCTCATAAGTAGACTGTGTAGGACAATCCCATCCAATAAGCTAATACAAAAAGCAAATTAATATTTGTTTCCTTTATGTGAGATTCTATATAATTATTTTTTTCAATTAATAAAAATTGCGGCCCTTCTAAGCAAAAGAAAAAAAATTCTTATTTTGAGCTATTAATAGACTCGTCAGAATACGAAATTCATTACTAGTCCTTGCATACGAAAATGGTACTCTGCTATCTGACTACATAGTCTGTCTGACTATGATATATTATTCAAACAAGTTTTATTTGTAGTTACATGAATATACGATTTTTTAGATAGGGTAGGTAATTCTACATTTTGATATTCGAACAATGTACCCGAACTGTTTTTTAAAGGGCCGTCTTGTATGCGGCGTGATGTCTCACGTTATAGAGTAATCAGTCGCATACAAGTAACTCTGTTTGCTAAGATATACTCGCCAGAGTTTCATTTGTCTGTTAAAAGAAAACAGTTCAAAAAGCTACCGATAAATAACTGATTTAAATATAAGATGAACAATTGTAGGCACATCGAAGGGTTACAACCACGTAATCATCATCTTTAGAAATACAGAATCTAAACATCAATTCTTAATTATTTTTGAATGAACAATGCCTAAATCAAGTGACGACGATTCCTGCTGAAACAGGAACTAAACTATCTAAACTTTAAAAACAAAATAAATAAAGTACGAAAGTTCAATACAAAACGGTCTGTAAATTCGCTTTTACTGAATGGGTTTTAATAGCAATGCCTATCAATACAGTGTTTTAGTACAAGTATATATTGCCACTTTTACAGTTACATTAAGTGCATTAACAGTGCGATGTCCGTTGTATTAATGCTACTTCATAGAAAAATTAATTGCATTATTGAGTGCTGAAATAACTAGAATTACGTGATTAAACTAATAATACAATTGCATCATGGCGACAGAAAATTCACTAAGCAAAGAAAAAATATTACAAGGCTATAGCAAAACAATGTAGATATTGATGAGGAACATGGCATCGAGGTTGCCACTAGGGAGAATGGGTTTAACGAGCTAAGCATTAATCTCATACAAGAGACTGAAATACTAATGTGAACGCCAAGAAAACCGCCCTACTAATTCTAAAGATCTTCCCAAACGCTTATAGAAACTGTACATACTTGGTAAACTCTGATACTACTCAGAATCAGTATAACAATAGAGAGAGCAATAGGTTTTGATTTTGATAGGAAAATAGTGAAGCAGCTAGACTAGTTCGAATTAATGCACCCTTGTTTGAGTATTTCTTCCACATTAAAAACTTACTTGTATCTAACTTATTCATCTTCGGGAGGTAAGTAAATAGGAAATTTTAGACTAAATGTGAAATACTCGCGTCATACAGATTATGATGGTTCTAAAACTTTATAGATTGCTTGTCTGCTGCCAGCGAAGGTATCATGCCACCCCACATTCTACCATATTCGCTAGATGATGAGCTTGCTTGCCAAGACACACACTGTCGGTTGCAAGATTAAACTCAGTGTATCAATTATGAAATGGGTACAATAGTTACTGTTAAAAAGTTTACACCAATTCAATCCTACAAACACTGCTGACCTAGTAAACTTTTTGACTGCAATGTCAATTATGTGTCAAGCAATATTGAGTAAAACAGGGCATACAAGATCGAACATACTGACCGGATAATGCTAGTGTTAAATCACCTCAACTTTGCAAAATGACAGCTGCATGATTTCGCTCAGTGTTACATAAGGGCTGTCCCTTTTCATGTAAGTATAAAAATAGAGAGATTTAGTTAAATGAAAATGAAATAGAATAGACGAAATTCGAACCTCATAATTTAGGTTTAGCAATAGATTACGAGTGAGACTTAGCAAATGGAATGAAAAATAAACAATTGTTTAGCTTAGAGATAAAATAGTTTTAAGAAAAGAATGTGCATTTGTCAATTATGTTATGAAATTCAATTGAAGAATGCAACTATAAGATAATTTAATAAATATGTTTTTAACATATTGGAAATATAGGTTACTGGGAATATAGGTTAAAATTCCTTTTGTAAACAAAGGAAAAAGTTTTAGACACGCATTTCCAGAACACGTGACAGAAGACACATGTTTGGACATGTGTATGACATCATCGAAAATGGGAAGTTCTCGATATAGTTAGAAACTTTAGAGTAAAGCAGAGGGAGTCTGAGAGAGAGAGTCTGAGGACGAGAGATGACAGTCTGGAGTCCAGAGATGGGAGTCGGATATCTGGAAGCGAGACCTTTGAAACATAGAATGTAAAACTTTGAATTCCTGACTAAGACAACCACGACTGGTCGAAGAAGAAATAAACGCGTTATGTGTTTTTATAAACGTCGTCTTTGTGTTGTAATTCTACGAAAAGGTAAAGTGAAATTGTCATTATATGTCTTATATATCCTGTGTTTTAAAATGCCTTCACATACAATGTCTCCACATCTCATATCTACAATGTGAACACTAAGACTGTCTCAACACTGTCTCCTCACTACACTTCTAAGTATGAACATTATATATATATGAACCTCTTCATAACACTAACACAGAGCGCAACATGTCTCTTATAAGACTCTTTAAGACTCACCTTTAATAAGACTTTCTAATAACAAATAACAAGGAACAAATATAACAACAACAAGAACAATAATAATAATAATAATAATAATAATAATAATAATAATAATAATAATAATAATAATAATGAAACACCACTACATAACATCATGTTCTGCCAACTACTGGAGTTGTATTCGATTAAGCTGTATTTGATACCTATTCCATTAAAATGATAACTTAAAAGTGTACAACCCCATCAGTTATTCGACAAAAATATTTATTATATTTCTAAAAGTATTTAAAACACCGTTTATTCGTAAAATAATCGGTCAGATATTCTCATCATTATTAACTTTAACACATGCTTTAATTGTTCTGTAAATTCTTTTGATTCGATAAATTAACTAATTCTCACATGTATATGAAGATTACCAGTCGCTTACTGGAAACAAATTTACTTTTTAATTAAACATACAAAGCAGATAATGCATTTTGATCCCAGACCGAACGCTGAATATTTTGTTTACGACTGCATAGATGTAGGCGCATACGAAAGAATCAATATCCGACATCTATCATTGAATTCAGTAATAAAATGCCCAAACAAAAATGATGTTTCTTGAACTGTAGCCAATTAATCAATAGAAACGACTGTAAAAAGGTCGACTATACAATGAGACTCGCGATGGACAGAGTATGAGTGGATATAACTTGACACGCTTCAGTGCCACTCTAATAAACTGGCTTACAATGAAAGCTAAATGTAGCGAATTACTAATTATATTTTATTTTGGAATCATTACAAGATTCAAATGCGGAAATATCCGTGTTTGGGTTCATTTGTGTACCTTCAAGTTGCCGCTAGGCAAGAGCAATGCTCATATCTCATGAGTAATACTGCCATGGCTAATAATACTGTTTATAAGAGTTTTATTAATAACATTAATAGCATAGCGACGATAATATCTATGGTTGTACAACTTTGATGAAAATATTTTTATGAGTAAAACAATTTCTGCTCAATTCTCCATTAGCATTTTGTTAAAGAACTGACCACTATAGTGGAATTATGAGTTAAATAAAATGATATTCTTATTACCTTTCAAATATGTTTGCATAATTTTATAATGAAGTCGTATTCCTATTTGTTTGTTAGCGTATTTTTGTTTAATTTGATTAAAATATACAGAATGTACACTGGTCACGAATTAATTTTTACAATAAAAATTCATATCTACGTTTAATTGTAGTATTGTTTACTCATATACTATTTATTCAAACATTATAGTCATGTAAATACACACCTTATTTGCATATTACAAAATAGAACATATGTATGCATAACTTACATAATTGTGTAAATGGTAATAAGCTGCATGTGTTTAAATTGTACTTATTAGAAATAATAAATTTGATGTATTTACCTTCATTAATTTTTTTAAAATTATTACACGATGTCATTTATTACATACTAATATATTCTATATTTATTTAAGTTATGACAGTGATTTCTCATTTAATCTTCATAGATTCTCTCTCCTCTGATCTCGAGCGCGTAGGTCAGTGGGGGGAAGACGTGGCTGGTTACCTTTAATGCATCTAAAACCAAACTCCTATCCTTACATCATCAACGCTCTGATCCCCATATGGCATCAATTGGGATGGATGCCTCTCATCTGGGAGAGGCCCCGTGTTTTAACAAGCTTCTGGGTTTGACCTTTACTCCTGATCTGAAATGGAACACGCACATCAAGTCTGTTGCCAAGGTCGCTGGAAAGATGATGGGATCCTTCTACCGTTCCAGAAGATATCTCACTACTGATGCAATTCTCTATCTATATAGAAGCAAAGTACGTCCATGGATGGAATACTGCTGCCATATCTGGGCAGGAGCTGCTAAAAACAGCCTATCCTGCCTTGACAGAGTACAAAATAGACTTCGTGGCTTAGTGGGGGATGCCCTTTTCTCTACCCTGCAATCTCTCTCTCACAGTAGAGACGTTGCGAGCCTATCCTTATTTTATCGTTATTTCCATGACAGGTGCTCGTCTGAACTCCAATCTCTAGTCCCCCTCGCCAATATTTCACGAAAAAACACCCGTCTAGCTGAATCCACTGTGAAAAATTTCCCCCACTCTTTATCTGTGCCTAAATCAAAACGTGGATTCCATGAACAAAGCTTCTTTCTTAGAACTGCACGCCTATGGGACTCTGTTCCGTCAGCCTGCTTCCCGCCTGACTACAATTGGATGTGTTCAAGTCCAACGTTAAGAAATTCCTAATGAACCGCCCCCTTAAGTAAACACTTCATCAAATCTCGACACTAACGTAATGTACTTGCAATAACCGTTACCCCTGAGTGGCTTCCGGGCCTTGATAAATGGTGACCAAAAAAAAATATAAATAAATATTAATTTTGTTTCTGCTCCGATAAATCCATCATGTGGTTATTTTTCAGGAAAATTGTAATAAGATTGGATATTAGATGTATCTAAAATATTTGACTAACCATTCTGCCCGGCAATATGCATTGATCTTATAACGTCAGAACAAAGAGTGGTGCTTTATAAAATTACTAAATTAAAAATGTTAAAAACGTTCAAATATTTAAGATTATAAGATTTTTCCATACTTTGCATCTGCAAATGTTTACCCTAAAGTTGCGATTAATAGTTCGCTCAGCAACATATCTCGTTCTAGTTTCTTCCCAAAAAGGAACACTTATTGCGTTAGGATTTTATAAATTTTCTTTTGGATTTCAGTGTCTTAATTGTTATTTGAACTTGTAGGAATAGGGTATGTATTGTTATAAAAATGGATACATTTAGATGATATTTTTTATTAAATATGTTTGTTTTTATCTGAATATTTCTCTTTCCAATCAATTAAAATTACAGAAAATGAGCAAAGTAGTAATCATAGTATACCTCACAAAAATCAATACGGACACTACAGGTATAGATGGAAATAGATTTAATGACCCTACAAAAATTACTATTATGTGTTCTCTCTGCGGAAAATATATATAACCACCTGTAACCACTAAAACAGTATAACATTTATCAAGATTAAAACACATAAAAAGGAATAGAATGATGTAAACTTTAAAGGGATATTAAACACGAAGAACCGGATATTGGTTGTTGCCTCTTAAATTTCATAGGCAACAATCGAATTATAGAATGTTAGGGGAAGCTTTATTGAATTCCAAATCAATAAGGAGAAACTTGTTATATATAGTATGATATATAAGATTGTATATGGTCTTTAACATAGTGTTGAGATTAAGGGTATATGTATTAGGATTAAACTGTGGTGTATTGTTGCTGCGTGGTAATTTATTTTAACGGTTTGTGGGGTTTTCTTTGGAGTGGTAATTTTGATTGGTGCCACCTAAATGACCAATGCCGGCTATAAAATCTGGGGACGTTATGCAAGATTTTAATGGTAACGCCCTAAATGTACACTTTTCCATTGTGCAGAACACGATCATTCATTTAATGTAGATCGTGCGAAAATGATAAAATAGGTGACATATAGAGCCAAAAGAAGACTTTTAGAGTTAGCACTAATACTAAAGACAAATACTGTTACTCAAAGACATGACTTCTACCATTTACCACTCTATAGAAAACCCCAGAAACCGTTAAAATAAATTACCACATAGAAACAATACACCCCCCAATTTAACCCTAATGCATATACCCCTTAATCCCAACACTATGTTAAAGACCATATACAATCTTATATATAATACTATATGTAACAAGCTTCTCCTTATTTATTTAGTATTCAATAAAGCTTCTCCCGACATTCTATAATTCCTCTTAATCTTTTTCGTCCCTAATGAACCTGTATTCTATTATTCAATAAATTATCCATTCTATATCTACCAATATATAGTTTTGTCTTCATTTCATACTCCTGTTGTCCTATTATATATATATATATATATATATATATATATGTATATATATATATATATATACATATATATATATTATATCTATTGCTTGAGTTGTTAATTACAAACACACCAAACGATTTATTCACATTTCATAATTTTTTATAATTCTTGGATATGTTAATAATTTCAACAATCATTTTTAATAATTTTGACCTATATTATCGGGACCCCCTCTTACGAAAATAATAACTGTGATGTATTGTCGGGGCTTATTATATCATTACAAACACAGCAATCGATTAATTAACATTTCATATTTTTACATAATTCTTGGATATGTTACTACTTTCGACAATCATTTTTCATAATTGTAACTACATTCTCGACCCCCTTACGTAAAAAAATAACTTTTATGTATTGTCTGAACCGATTATTAAATTACAAAAACACCAATCAATTTATTAAAATTTCATTATTTTACATAAGTCGAGGATAGGTTATTAATTTCGACAATCATCTGCCATAATTTTAAGCAACATTATCATCCTTCCTTACAAAAATAATAACTTTGATATAATATCTGGGTTATTTATTTCATTAGAAACAAATCGACCGATTTATTCACATTTCATCAGTTTTCATGATTCTTGGATATGTAACTCACTTTGACAACCATTTTTCATTATCGTAACGCACATTTTCGCCACCGCATTATGAAAATCATAACTTTGATATACTGTCTTGGCCGATTATTTCATTACAAACGCACAAATCAATTGACTTACATTTCATCATTGTTAATAATTCTTGGATATGTTAATAATTTCGACAATCATTTTTTATAATTGTAACCAACATTATCGCACGGCCACTTAATAAAATAACAACTTTGCTATATTGTCAGGGCCGATTATTTAATTACTAATGCACCAATCAATTAATTAAAATGTTACCATTTTTTCATCATTCTTGAATATGTTATTAATTTTGTCAATCACATTTTATAATTCTAACCCACTTAACCGCCCACCCCCGTACGAAAATAATAACTTTGATATGTTGTCTGGGCCGATTATTTTATTACAAATGCACTGATCAATTAACTCACATTTCATCGTTTTTCATAATTCTAACCTTATTATGGCCCCCACCTAACGAAAAAATAACTTTGATATATTTTCTAGGCCGATTATTTAATTACAAATGAACCAATCAATTAATTAACATTTCACTATTTTATATAATTCCTTTATATGTTACTAATTTCGACAATAAGTTTTAATAATTTTAACCCCTTATTATCCTCTACCATACGAAAATAATAACTTTGCTATATTGTCTGGGTTCATTATTTGCATTCAAGTGTAACACCAATCAAATAACTCACATTTTATTATTTCTCATAATTCCTGGATATGTTACTAATTTAGACAATCATTTTCATAACTATAACCCCCGGGACTGACTATAAACTCTCCACCTCTACTGTTAAAAATATGAATGAAATATAGGAATGTTTAACTCGTAAACGGTTTAGGCAATTTCCTGGACCCATTTCATATCCCCCATCGCACTGCTTTAAAGACATACATGGAATAATTTAATGTCTAAATCGTAGACTGTTTCAGTTTTTGTATATTAGATAAAGTAATTTTGAGATCGTAAAGTGCTTCAGCCGTTTCCGGGCCTGACTCTTATCCCTACTTTTTTAAAATATATATGAAATAAAGTATTTTTGAGATCATAAACTGCCTGAGCCATTCCCGTGACCTACTCCATATTCCCCTCACCCACCTCTTAAAATATAGCTGTGTCGGTTATTTTGTATGTTTTCGAAGGAGGTAATACCTGGTAAAATAATATATTACTCTTACTTGGCCTTTGGGCTAGGATCTAAGTGTTGTATCTGTTCTGACGCAGCATTTTAGCGAAATCAACTACTGGCCCCTTCTCTGTAAACAGAAAAAGTAGTAGTAATATTTGGTGGAATGAACAGGCACTAATTCATCACACCCCAACCTCACCTAAAGGCAAGGTTTGGTAATCCCTGGCAGCCTCCAGAGTACTTTTTAAAGAAAAAATCGTGATTGTCCCCCCTCCATCAACACATGACGTCACTCCCGGGAAATGACTCTGCAGTTTTTGGAAATACATGCTTTCATTATACATTGTTTGTATTTGTTAATATGAGTACTATACTGTAAACTCACCTATTTAAACTCCATGCTACTCAAAAAATAAATATTTAAAAGTGTAGTTAGGGATAAGGCAACACTTGCTTTAGAATAAACTAACCAAGAAATTGAATTGAGAAACAGACGCTTAATGTTAACTAATACAAAACAAAAATAGAGATAATACATGTCAGTTTCTATGTAATAAATTGTTAGGTGAAAATACAGAATACTTTAAAAGTATACCTTCCCCTCTCAATATTAAGGATGGCTTTCTAAATAATAACGTTATTATTTTAGCACAGTCCGTATTCCGTGTGGCATGCCCCACTCCCCGTCCTAAACATGTGTATTAAATAAAATAAATATGAGATCGTAAAAAAATATATACTTTTTTTTATATTTACAAATTTCAAACCGCGAGTAAAATCTACGTATGATTTGTTTGTTTGATTTTTTTAATACAAACACACACATAAAAATACGTTCATATCTTCAGTTAGAATTGAAATTACAACGAATCGAGCGTTACAGCCTGAGAAAAAAAAATGTACGCGCATGCGCACAGAAAACAAAACGTAAGCTAATGCTTAATGAACATTTTACATGTAAATTTGCCGATGTCTTGGTGTGATATACATACATGTAAGCAAATATATTATTCGCTATAAACAACCCTTGGTTTCCTGAGAATTTCAGTGCTATATGTCCAGTAGGTTAAGCGTTTACCTGTTAGATATTTACACCCACATACGTCTACTGTTTTATTTATATAGATTTAAAACACTTTTTATATTTTTAAGTTTCTAATATTATTCTGCACACATTTGTACGTTTGTATGGGCATTGCTTCTGCCATGTTTTGTGGCATGTATACCAAAATTGTGTGTAAGAATCATTACAAAACCTTCCTTATAACTTACTATTCCCCCACCGCTGAACTGTTTTACTTTTTTTATCATCTTAATTAAACCGCTTCTTAACTTGCCATATACTATTACCCCCTTTTCTCTTTCTTACTGAAATGTAATGTAACTATACTGCCCCCATATGTATTCCTTAGGCTTTTTGATTATTCTCTTTTCTCTTTCTTTTTCCTTTTCTTTTGTTTCTTTCTTTCTTGTTTCTCCTTTTTCTTCTGCTTTTTTTGGCTGAAACTTAATCTACCATCTAATAACTTTCTACTTTTCTGTTTATCTTATTAAGTTTTAACACCCCCTTTCCCAACACCGCTATCTATTTTTTAGTCTAAAATGCTACGTGGTATTACCCCTTCCACTCCAAGTTTACGTTTTGATATCTTTTATAGATCTTCATTTAAGAACATATAAACTTTATTTATCTCGCCTTATGAGACAGTCATTTTTTAATAAACCAATTTTCTCCAAAACTTTAGCATGATTTGTGTAGCGAGGACTTAATATTGTCTATATAAATAAAGAATGCCATATTTGAGTTTTTTTTTTTATTTGAGCACATGTAATACATTCGTTTTAATTCATGGGGTTTATCTCCATAATACATGTAAACTGAAAAATGTACATTATATATATATATATATATATATATATATATATATATATATGTGTGTGTGTGTGTGTGTATGTGTGTGTGTGTTTGCGTATATCCATGCATATGTATATATATATATATATATATATATATATATATATATATATATATATATATATATATATAGGTATATATAGTGTATACATGCATAAATGTGTATGTATATATATGCATATATATGTATATATGTCATAAATTTATCAATTTTCTAACTCAAATATTATTATTCTATTTGCCGTTGTGTTAACTCTATTATATCCGCGAGTATTTAAGTTAAATCCTAATACATAACCACACCACAGAAATCAATGATTACTGACTATCTTGACACTAATCAGATGATATATTGCTAATTGTATGATCTAAATCATTGCATGAAACGATACAGTCATTTATCTCTCTCTTTTTCTCTATCTATATATAGATAGATAGATAATTTTGCCTTACGATAGACATAAGGTTTACATGTGTATTAATTTCCTAGTCAATCGCTTTTTGCCTAATGCTAATTAGATTAGTTTAAGGTGACAAATAGTTAATTTGGGAGTTAGATGTACTGAATTTGTTATCGATGAAAATTTTGAATAGCAATTCCTAGTAGTTCCATTTTCGTATATGTACAGGACATTTCTTAGAGTTGTCAACGTTGCTTGCTACACAGTAATTTTAGTAATACAATAGCTGTATCGTAATTAGCAGCCTAATATATCTGCAATCAATGATATATCCACAACTATTCGCCCCTTTCTTGCGATCTCTTTACGTTATTTCATGTATAGTATAATGTATATGTACATGTTAAAAAAATCCCCTTCCAGAAAACTATATATATTAGTATAGCGTAAAAGAAAAATGTGGGGATATATTCGTTGCAATCAAATTATGTAGATGCGTCTGTTTGGATCTTCACAAAGAAACATCAGGCTACAGCCACGCATATTTTGTTAATGTATGTTTATGCTTACACGGTGTTTGCTCTCACTTACAAATTAATCAGTTTCCATGCCATTTCTATATATGTGGATTTATTATTTCATTAGCGAATTGCTTCTATTCTCTGGAACATAAACCTTAATAACCTACATTTGTTTTGGGTTTTTTTGTTCGAGACTCCCGCTTTTTTGACAGTCAAATTAACAGGTGATATTATTTTATGAAATCATCTGTATTTATCAGATTGACAAGAAAGCTCTTTCGGTTTTTACCTTTTGAATTCAGATGAATATATATCGTATCAAACGAACGTTTATTTGATCGAAATATACACTATTGTTTTGTAAATAACCCACTTTTCATTATAAGTCACAAACCGGTTTAGAAACGGGTTGTTCCTCTTGCGTAAAAGAAGATAATATGACATCAGATAACGGCGGTTCTCGTGGCTGTCGTTCAAATTGTGAGGCACCCGTGAATCCACTTTTTTGTTTTTTTCCAATCTCTACCATATAGTTGAAAATTGGCGTCTACGTTAAGTCTGATTCAGAGTTCTCTAGCAGCTGTGTGTGAATTGTATTCGACTAATCCTCTTAATTGATCGTTGTTAACGTCCGATGGTCGACCACTTCGCTCATTAATTTAAACACTCGTTGCAGCTACGGAATTAGTAAGAATTAGCTACTTCATATCTTGTATTCAATGTTCTGAAAAGAAGGCATAATCATATATAAACGATTGAGTTTCAAACGATTAGAGTAAAAAACGCTCTTTAAAATGATTTATAAAGTAAACATATGTAAAAACACATCAGTTGAAATCAAAAGTAAAAATTCCGTAAGAATCTCCTTGTCAAGCTAATATATTTTCATAAAATTGTTTTTTATGTTTTAGATTTTGCCTATTTTTGTAAGTCTTTATTTATAAGTATATGATTATTACGTGAATACAATAGCTTTCTATTAAAATGATGTATGCATGCTATTTATATCTCGCAAATAAATCGTCCGAGAATCTTGTTAGAAAATTATTTCCATGTTCGCCTTAACAATCATTACCTCTCTCATTCCAGCTGTCATCTAGGATGTATGAAATATTCGACCTATTATATCGATCTTGAACAAAATTCTAACTTTTATCTTGGGCAGTCTTTTACACCTATCGTCTATTCGGTAATTGTTCACCACAATATAGCGATAAACAATAACAATTTTATAAACGGAACTAATGGGTTCCGAAATTAAATTAGCTATAAACAATGGAATGATTAAAAACAGACTGGCACATAAAATACTATTGAAATTAACTAATCTAGAAAATTTAAAAAGAAAAAAATAACTTATACTTATCTCAAAACATCAGGGATTTGTAGTTTTTTTTCAATTGTACTTCCAGACGACTTGATACTACCTCTAGTGCACCAACTAAAACCGGGATTATTTGTTTTTTAACCCCGTGTATACGACTTATCTCCAAGGCAAATGAAGCATGATTGCTCCACTTCTAATTCTCATTCTCTCTCAGGGTACTGAAAAGTCTACAATCTGCCAGTTTTTTTAGACTTTATCAATGACGACCAAATCCTGACGCAAAGATTCCAGTCAACAGTTTCCATATCAGTGGCAGGAATGTAATTCGTCTATAATTATTGGAATCTGTTCCCTTTGCAGGATCTTTCCTAATCAGTGTTGGTCTTCCCTTCACAAGCCAATCAGAGGCATCTCCCGACTCTACGCCCCTATAAGGACCACCAATTATAGGTGGATAAAGGCATTGACACTGTTTAAACCAGAAGCCCATAACTCCTTGACCAGATGCATTCCAGTGTGTCATCCTTCGTATGCCAGCCTTAACGTCATCGATGGTTATCTCCACGTTCTTCATCTGCTGCTTTCCTGATAGCCTTTCTCTGACCTATCCCAGCCAGCTATCCTTCTTATTATATCGCTCTTCGATAGATCAAATCCCACTCCAGACCTTCCTGCCATCTTTTGCATTTGGAGTGTTGTTATTTCCCGCCGGTTTGCTACCATTTAATTCTTTATTCAGCTGAGACTGATTGTTCTGGAAACGGTTGTTCTGCCGAAACGCAAGATTTTTCTCCGACAATGTTCCGCATTCTCAAACCACCAGTGTGGATCTTCTCTTTCAACATTGTTAGAACGCTCATGGTTCCCTTTTCCAGAAATCTATACCTCCTTTCAAACTCGTCCTTTGCGTTTCGTCCTAGTTTAACTGTTTTTCTTATTTCTTCGATTCCACCAATGTATTTTCGCCACCGTTTAATAGTTACATTTCGCTTCAGCTAATTTCATCAATTTTACTTTTGTTATCCATTTAATTCCTAACCATCAATTCAATCTCTTCTCTTGCAATCACTGAAAGTAGGTTGTTATTTTTAATTTGTTTTTACTGGAATACAAAACTCGCGACACCTCTTGCTCCTCCTC
The DNA here is from genome assembly GCF_053919585.1 of Euprymna scolopes. Taxonomy (NCBI): domain Eukaryota; kingdom Metazoa; phylum Mollusca; class Cephalopoda; order Sepiida; family Sepiolidae; genus Euprymna; species Euprymna scolopes. Next base: position 52,289,919 of record NC_136492.1, on the reverse strand, counting down.
CTCTCGATTCCCATTTTTCCTTCACTTTTCGGATATATCCGACAGATTTGGTACTTCCACTTCTTACACAGCATTTCCACAGGAGTCTTCTTTCCTTATCCGTCCATCGCTTTTTGATATTTCCTGTTCCAACTCTTTTCGTGTCTTGAGACCCTCCATGGCAATTCTCACTTCCCCTATATCCAGCCACATCCTCAAAATTTCGAACAGTTGGATGATGACGACAGGACCCACCCTGTTGACCGGTGGGACACATACCGGACGTCAGACCATCGCAAGGTGTTCCAGCCTCATTCACGTCGTTATTTTCAATATTTGATTTGCGATTCTCCCATAAATGAGGTTAGTGAATTTTAGGTTACACAACCACCGATAACAGTATCGGAACATCATCTTAAGAGGGGTTCCCTAGCAAGGTTACATCTCCCCTCCCGACCTTTTTTCTCCATCACAACCAATATTACCATCACCAACACCAATAGAAATAAAATTTGCAATGATAATAAGTAACACTAATATTGGTAGTAATAATAGCAACAGTAACAACAACAATCGCAATGAAAGCAAAACACCTACAACAACAGCTGCAACAATAATAAAAACATACCACCACTACTACTAATAAAAATTATAATACTAGCAACAATATTAAAAAAAATAATAAAGGAATAGATTGTTCTCCCTTTTTTCTTTCTTTTTCTCTACTTCTATTTCCCCTTCATTCGCTTTTTCTTTCACTTTTTTGTTTTTCCTTTCCCTCTTCATTTTCCCTCTCGTTTTCCTTTCCTTCGTATTAATTCAAACAATGAGATCCCAGCAAAAGCCATGCATTTTTTCAATGCGCTATCGACTGTGGCAAGGCAAAACCTAACCCACCTCTACGAGTAAGCAAAATAAACAAATACTTTACATAAAAAATCCTCTCCGTAGAAAAAAACAAACAAACGCTTTTCTTGTCTTTCGTATTAGTTCAAACAGTCCCAAATGGCGACGATGACGATGGCCAAGCACAACTTTACCCATTTTTACGAGTAAAAAATAAGCCTCTCCGAATAAAAGAAAACGCTTCTCTTGTCTTTTGTATTTGTTCAAACAGTCCCAAGTAAGCTCGAAAATAAACACATCCTTTACATAGGAAAAGCCTCTCTTGTCTTTCGTATTAGTTCAAACATCAGCATTATCATCATCATGATAATAATAATAATAATAATAATAATAATAATAATAATAATAATAATAATAAATAAGACTAGAAAATCAAATACACAAACATGAAAATAGACCAAAATTATCAACAGGAAGAAAGCTATGTGGAGAAAACAGAATATTGGAAATGTAAATGGCAGGGAGAGGCTAAACAAGTAACATGAAGAGTTGGACCAAAAATAAAAGCAAATCTGAACAATGTAAACAAAACAGAACATTTGAACCTAATGAAAACCAATTCTACCAAAATGTGAACGGAGGAAAAACAAAAATAGAACAACCAAATCCGACAGAAACAAAACTCTACTGGAGTAATATATGGGAAGAGCGACTAGATCACAATAGAAATGCCGAATGGCGGAAAGACAGGAAAGTAGAGTTACAACAAATAGAAGAAGGAACAGCGAATGAAATCAGCAAGGGAACCCTAAAGAAAACCATAGGAAAAATGGCAGACTGGAGAGCATCAGGACACGACGGGATACATGCATACTGGTTCAAAAAATTAATAATCGTACGTGAAAGACTAGCCCAAAACATGATAAGATGTATACAGGAAGCAAGTGTACCAGACTGGATGACAACAGGTAGAACTCCACTGATACAGAAGGACACGGATAAAGGAACCGTGCCTAGCAACTATAGGCCAAATACATGCTTACCAACTATGTGGAAGATACTGACAGCACAACTGAGGGAACAAATCTACCAGTCCCTGAATAACCGTGGACTCATCCCCGAGGAGCAGAAAGGATGCCAAAAAGGAAAAAGAGGAACACATGACCTAAAGAGGAGAAAGAGTTAAGCCATGGCATGGATCGACTACAAAAAAGCGTACGACAGGATCCCCCAAGCATGGATAATATAATGCCTAAAAATGTATAAAATACAAAGCGGGATCACCAATGTAATAGAAAATTCAATGAAAACATGGAAAATGGAATTGACAGCTGATGGACAACATATAACAGAAATTAACATACAAAGAGGCATCTTCAAAGGAGACTCATAATCACCATTACTGTTCATCATATCCATGATGCCCTTCAACAGTATTCTGAGAAAGTTCCAAGGCGGATACAAGTTCACCAATATAGAGGAAAAATGAACCACCTGATGCACATGGACGATCTGAAACTACAATACATGAGCAGTATCACTACTAAGATACTCTGGGCCGTTTATAGGGTGGACAAAGAAGAACTGAGACAACTCGACCAGAAAACCAGGAAACTCATGACTATGCATAATGCACTTCACCCAAAGGACGATATTGACAGGATCTGCGTGAAAAGGGAAGACGGCGGGAGAGGACTGATCTGTATAGAAGACTGTGTGAAGGAAACGAAAAGAGAACTAAAAAAAAATACATAATGCAATACGCTGAAAGGATAATTATGGCAGCGAGAGACACTGAAAAAAAAAACAGAAAACAGAGAGACAAACGACAAAACGAGAAAAGAGAAGTTGAAAGACAAACAATTCCACGGAAGATTCATAAGAATAACAAAATATGAGAATAACGAAAACACCTGGACATGGATGCGAAAAGGACATATATACCGATAAACTGAATCTCCAATAACTGCAACACAAGATAACTCGATAAGAACCAACCATATCAAAGCAAGAATCGATAAAACACAATAAAACAGCAAATGCAGACTCTGTGGACAAAGCGACGAAACGATAAACCATATAGTAAGTGAATGCAACAAACTGGTGAAAATGAATACAAAAACAGGTATGACTAAGTAGGGAGGGCGGTGCACTGTCAATTGTGTAAACGACTGCATTTTGAGCATACAGACAAATGGTGCAAGCATAAACCACCAACCTCACTCGAAAACGAGAACCACAAAATCCTATTGGACAGGGAAATGCAGACGAATAAACCTATCCAAGCAAGAAGACCAGATGTTGTAATAATTAACAAGAAAGAGAAATCCTGTCAAATCGTAGACTTTGCTGTCCCAGCTGACCATAATGTGAGTATGAAAGAAAAGGAGAAAAGAAGCAAATACACAGAGCGAGCCAGAGGGTGAAAAGGGAGTTGTATGATGAAGAAAATCAAAACAGTACCGATAATAGTAGGAGCACTAGGAACAATTCCGAAAAACTTCGAAAAAAGCATGTCAGAAATTGGAATCAGAGGAATAACTGCAAAAGTACAACGACTAACGATAATGAAAACGACTGAAACATTAAGGAACACGCTTGAATGCGGAGAATAATACAAGAAGACAATATAACGAATAAGCGTTACAGGGAATAAACAACACCGAGGCTGCATATCTACAAGTTCTATACCCCCATTATGCATCCTCTCCCATAGTTTTACCACCGCTCCTCCCAATAAAAAAGTGACAGCAAAGAACTGAGAAGGTTCAAGAAGGACTGAAAGACCGAAGAGAGAGCGCCAGCCTGACCTCGGTTGGACAAGCGAAAGAGAACTGGGACTTGGGGGAGGCTTAGTGCCACTCCAATTCCAGTATGAAGCAATGGCCACTGCCGGCGAGAAATCAATGGTAAGCGGTTATTTCGATGATGCAAATTCATTTGCAAATGCTATCGAAGAGGTGGAGAGAACTGGACGTCTGGGGAGACTTGTTGTCACTCAGCCTCCAGAGAACACCACAGGTTTCCAATCAGATCGTTTGTTGACTTGTGTGAAAGCTCCATGTGAGCTGCCAACAACAACAATAACAATAACAATAACAATAACAACAACAATAATAATAATAATAATAATAATAATAATAATAATAATGACAATGATAATAATAATAACAATAACAATAACAATAATTTTTACATGGAGAGGGTATTGGGCTTCATTAACTATTATACGCCTTCGTTCTATGAATATTTAAATTTTGTTTTACTAATGTATATTTGGTGAGTAAGTAAATTGATTTGCTTTGCTGTAAAAAACAACAACACAATAACGAAAAAAATATTCATAAAACAAATAAATTCAGGAAAACTCCTTCCCGAAAAACCCGTAGCCGGAATAATCGTTCCCGGAAAACTTCTCCCTTTTTGCTAGGTAAAAAAGAACTGGTTCCCTATTGAATAAAGAACGATTGAAAACACAATATATAACGGTTCTTGACAAAGATATTTTTTTTAAAGATACTATTCTTTTAATAATATTTTAAAAGTATTTTTACGTGTTTACTATTGTTTTATGAATTAAATTGATTTTTCTAAGTGTTCTTTTTCTACCTAGCTTTGTAATCTTTTTAATGGTTCAACTTTTTTAAAGAGTTTATTTAGTTTAAAAAAAAACAACAAAAACATGTAATCTCAAGAGGAACTTTTGAACAAAATATGTCGGACATGAGAGAATCATGTGTTAGAAGTCTCGATAATCCCTCAAAAATAGAAAAGTAATGAAAATACTGAGGTAGATATAGTGTTGAATCTGACCCCCTCAAAAAGAAAATGAATTTGTATATTTTTAGGTAATGTCCAAGTTAACTGCACGGAAAAAATAGCTACGGGATGTATAACGAAACCGAACAGAAGACACGGAAAATGACACCATATATTTATTTTTAAAAAATGACACCATATATTTATCTTTAAAAAATGACACCATATATTTATTTAAACAATTAATTTTTAACATTTCGTGTGTTCTTACGAAACAAACAAAACAAAGACAACGCTTCTTGTATTGTCAAATAATAACACAAATATTCTATTTAGAAAAATTAATTTAGATTTAACACTTTTTTGTGTTCACGAAACAAAAGGTACTTGCGCAGTACGCGAACGCCGGACATCTTTTCGTGGTGCATTTAACTAAACTGTCGCCAGGTGGCACTTTTCGGTCAAACACATTTAAATTATTACTTTGTTGTTGACTCTTAAAAGTTGTTTTAATCCCCCCAAAATATTACATTATATTATTTATTTGTTTGTAAAAAAGGAGCTATTTTATTTATAAAAACGCAATGCTGTTTTATTACAAAATTGTTTTATTAAAATTATATTTTCTTACGCAAACTTTTCAATAAGTGTTTTTACGAATATACATTGATACATATTTATACAATGGATGTTTTGGTTTTCTAATATTTTTCAATTTTGAAAAAAAATTATTTGTTACTTATTTGCAGCGTTATAAGACCATGAAGAAATTGTAGTTACCGCCCCCTAACAATAGCCCTCGCCTACATTCCTAAAAAGTGCCACCGAAATGACATTTAAACGACACTCTTCCCTTTCTAATGTTAAGAATGGATTTCGGAATAATAGCGCAGTAACAACATTTCATAAGTACCGTGTTTTCTCTTTTTTTTCATAATGACACAAGAAGTGTTTAAACTAAATTAATTCCTCCAAATAAAATAATGACTTTATTTGATAATACGTAAGTGTTTCATTTCTTTATTTTTGTTTCAAAAAATAACATAAAAAGTGTTAAAACTAAAGTATTTTTAAAAATAAATATATGATTTAATTTTTCGTGTGTTGACTTCGTGATCAAGTTTACTGTTTAAAACAAGAGGTAAAAATATATTTTTTAATATTATGGGTGTACGTAGTCGCCTTTAAAAACACTATCTCCTTCAAGACCAATAATAAAATGTGTTTTCAATCAATATTATTTCAACAATGTACCAGTTTTCCTACCTAGCAAAAAGGACCGAATTTTACAGCGTACGAGTTTTCGGGCACAAAAAAAAGATGATTTAAGTCCCATCAGCTATAATTTAAACCGAAACCAAAACTTATGAAAAAGTATTGGAAAATTATTTATAATAAAATAAATCACTTGAGTGCCATCAGCTATAATCGAAACCAAAACTTATGAATAATTCTTGGTAATATTATTTATAAGAAAATAAATGACTTGAGTTCCATCAGCTATAATCGAAATCGAAATCGAAACCAAAACTTATGAAGAATTATTGATAAAATTATTTATAATAAAACAAATCACTTGAGTGCCATCAGCTATAATCGAAACCAAAACCAAAAATTATGAAGAATTCTTGGTAAAATTATTTATTATAAGAAATGGGAATTCATATTTAAACTATAGGCACTCGAATGTAATTGTGATCCACACAAAATATCACACACGTTATCGTATTAATATATAGCCTTGTTAAATTCATGAGAACCACGCTCCTTCTCTACTACTAACCCTCAGTGCAGGTGGCAAAAGGAGAAATATATAGCAATTACATGTGATTTTATGATTTTGCTGAGCGACGTTAAAATAAGTGCTGAAAATTACTTAATTGTTGAAAAAGTTATAATGTACCGAAACGGGATATGTTTACATTATAATGTTATGTACAACTGAACCCCCATTCTAACTTCTAAAATAACTTTTCAGTGTGCTCACCCACAATCGCCTAAAAAAGATGAATCTCATATGTTTCAAGTATTTTAAATGTAACTGAACATTTTTTTGTAAGTAAACAAACTTCTCCATGTTTGCTCGTCCAAACTTTTGATAAACTTGCGACATTTTCATGTATATGTTCACTTGTGCCCAAACAAAACAAAATATAATGAAACATTACATATTTAAAGGGATATGGTGAGCAGACAAAACTAGCGCCAGAAACAATGCTAAGCATGTTGAATCTTTGATATTAAAGTGTGAAGTCTCAAATAGACACCATATGGCAATTAATCAAATACGCGCTGAAAATTTTTTTTTTAAATATGTGATATTGAATAGGCGAGTGAACTCTAAAATAGGTTTTTCTTACAATATATCATAATAAAATAAATCAAATTAGGTTTGGAGAGTCCGATGATTGCTTGCGTTCAAAGAGATGCCATAAAACTTTAATTATTTAAGAAGTGACCTGTGATAACCACACAAATGCACAGCGGGTGGCAACGAAATGTAACCTCCCCTCCCGCCCAGAGCATTAAAAACTTGTTAATAATCATAACTCCCTCCGATGGGAGCACATACACATTTTAGCAAATAGATGCTAAATGATTATAAAAGACAAAAGACAAGTTATAAATGACCAAAAAATAAAAATAAATGAAACTCTGTGGATCATTGTTTAATCTGTAAAGGAGATTTATAACTCATTCTGTCGCCCCTCTCAGTCTTAAAATTTTAAAGAATGGGTTTGGAATCGGATATTAAACTATAATTTTTCAGATTGCGTTACAGATTCATATATATATTTATATATATATATATATTTAAATATATATATATATATATAAATATATATATATAAAGCTGAACGTCTGTCTGTCTGTGTGTCTGGTCATGAATAGGCTCCTATATAGTTGACTATTTTACAAAAACTAATTACATATAATGATAGAAGATGTATCAAGACACAGGAATGCGTGGGTTTGATTTGGCAGAACGGTGGTTCATTAAAAGTGTGGGGTCTGCGTTCGCGCCTGGTCTACAATGTATAAAAATCAAAAAAATTAAAAATTATAAAAAAAACGTTTACAAGTGTTTTTTGATATAGATGTACATACGAATACGTTGATAAGTATATTCTAAATTAAATAGGGAGGGTACAATAAAATTGTGAGGCCTGCGTTCACACCTGGCCTCCATAGAATGGAAATAGGCACACACTTTAATAAAGACTTTTCATAATTATCAAAGTATACTTACGCAGATAGATATCTATGTAAGTATACTTTGATAATTATGTTTCAGTTTGAAGAAATATGGTATAATAAAATTATGGGGTGTGTGTTCGCACCTGACCTCCATTGAATGGAAATATGTCACAGAGTTTAACAAGGCATTTTAATATAGATCCACAGAATATTGTGATAAGTGTTTCAGTGTGAACAAGTATGGTATAGTAAACCAAAGTAAATCAAATTTGCCAAGTGTTCTTGAAATATAGTTTAAGGATATTTTGAAGGTAAACATAGTGTATGTGCTTTCCGATACAAATATACCATTTTCACTTTTTTCACAGGAGCCAATAAGGTAACGTAGGGTTTATTTCTTAACCCTCACGTGTTTCTTAACCCTCATATGTTTTTTCCGGGGTGCAGTGGACCCAGAACTTAAAAATGTGTATAAACCCTAGGAAACACAAGAAATTGAAACAATTTTATATATTTGTGTTGTAGCCTTCTTAAATCACATATCAATAAAAATTATTCATACTTTGCATGTTGTTGATGTGCAATGACTACAAAAAAAAAAATCTTTTGATTTCAAGAAAATCAATTTTTTTCCGGGAAGTTTTGCTATTATAATCAACATTTTTTATATTTTCAGATAGATTCCACATAGTTTTGAATATCCCATCATGAAAAGCAATAACATTTTGTATTTTGATCATTTTAGGTCACTTTTATTATTTTGGAATTTCTGAAAAATATGATAGTGGTTATGGGGTTTATCTATTTTAATTTTACTTTCATCATATTTTGCTTTGGTTTTTATACCGCCAAATTCAACCCAAATTTACAACCTTCCTTTTCATAACCTATCATACTTTAATAAATCAGAGTCCATTTTCTGTAGGCTGTTTTTGAACCCAGTCAACGACGGGTACTTTTGCTAGTATATATATATATATATATATATATATATATATATATAAGTATATATATAAATGGTTTATAAATATATATATATACAGAAATATGTCTATACATATATATAAGTATATATATATAAATGGTTTATAAATATATATATATATATACAGAAATATGTATATACATATATATATATATATATACATATATATATAAATATAGATTTATATAAATATATATATATACACATAAAATGTCTATATATATAAATATATATATAAAATATATATATAATATATATATATATATATATATATATATATATATATATATATATATATATATATATATAAATAGACTTTTATGTAATATACTGAGTTCGTGTAATCCAGTAAATTTTCATATACCAATAAGGGTTAAGCCAAAAGCAGTTGACTTAAAGAGTAAGCTACAAAATTATCATATTTCATAATAATCATATTTCATAATTTGCCTTCTGTGTAAGTAAAATCAAGATTTAAACGGTGTTCACTGCAACAAAAAGTGTATTTCATTTTACGTTACAATTGTTTCCATGTCCTGTCGACAATTTCAAATATTATATCGTTTGAAAATTTTCAAAAACTAGCATTTCTTCAGACTTTATGAATAACATATATATAAATACTCAGTATATTACATACAAGTCTATAATGCTCTTTATTGTGAGCTGAAAATATACGACAATATATACAACATGTTCTCAAAATAGGAAATCACTTTTACACCAAAGAACATAACAATTCCAGGACACAAGCAATACACAATGAGCATGATCAATGCGGTAAATGATTTCACTAAAAGAAACAGACAGATGGTATATCAGCACACTATGAAAAATACTGAGGATAATAACATCACGGCCGCTTTGGATAAAGGAATGAATGGAAACCATTCGGAGGAAGACAGCATGAACTACTGCAAACTCTACCAGATAAAAACTAGAAAATGCCCACCAGAGTTACAATCCTTGGAACGTTTTGGGCTGGACTTGATAAATATAGTAATGTGTTTAAAAGTTTAAAAGAAGCATGGATATTTACACGCTACATTAAGAAACATTAATAAGGCTTTCAAAAAATAATGGACAACCCTAACCTTATAGTCCTAGCAGATAAAACTATGAATATTTACAGTATGAATTTTCAAACATATAACCATCTCATTCTAACGCAAGTTAATAATAAATACAAGAAAGCAACTGAAGCGTACCTATTTAGAATTAACGTGTTAGCATTAAAAATTTGTGAGAAAATGAACATTCAAGACAAAATAAAAGTTCACACCTCACTTAACCCTCTGTTTCTATTGAAGGATCATAACCCAGACTTCAATAATAAACGCTGTATTAGACTTATAGCCTCATGCGCATCGGCCATAGGTAATATCAGTAAAAAGATACTAGACAGAATCATACCAACCTTAAAATCCAAAATTAAGCACAGCCTCTGGATTGTCTCAGGTGAAGTAATCAAGTGGTTTGATAGGTTCCCTAAAGACCACAAAAGCAAATTTATCATGTTCGACATAGATGCGTACTACCCCTCTATTTCCCCTGCACCATTTAAGAAATCACTTAAACTAGCAGAAGATGAAAATTACTTAACAAAGTTGGAAATTGAAATTATAAAGATACCCAGGAAAACCTTAATCAGATATAACAGTTAATTGTGGACTAGAAAAGATATAGAGGGGCATTTTGGCATCACAATTGGTGCCCCAGACTCTTCGTAAGTCACTGACTTGGTTGGTATTTACTTACTGAAGGAGATAGACAAGAAAATTCCAGATTTAAATGGGGGAATGTGCAGGGATGACGCACTTTTCGTAGTTAATTCTAGCGATCGCATTACGGAAACTTCAAGAAAACACATCAGAGGAGTTTTTAAAGAATATGGATTAGAGATAACAATGGACACCATTTACAAGATAGTTAACTTTGTAGACGTTACCCTCAACTTAAACGATAACACATACGGGCCTTATAACAAACCTAACCAGAAAACATTCTACATTGATTACCGATCGAACCATCCGAAATGCATGAAGAAGGCGCTGATCCCCAATATTTCTAACAGAGTTTCAGAGCTTTCTAAGAATTAGAGTCTTTTTGAAAAAAAAAAAAACAAGGAATACTATAGTGGTACCCTTAGGAGATCGGATACAACGAAAGAATTGAATATAATAGGACCAATAATAGTAAGAACAACAAACCTAACTGTACAATCTCGTATAACATGGCAATGAGAGCTAGAAAAATACTAAATATCAATAAAGTAAACGCTGAAAATGATCAACAGAATCGGAACGGTGGGGGTAATAATAACAGCAGAATAGGTAAGAAAGAGAGGGGTACCATAAATGAGAGAAATAGACGCAAGAGACAGGCTTGGTTAAATCCATCATTCAGCGAGCATATCAAAAGTAATATATCTAGGGAATCCTATAGAACATTATACCAAAACTTCCCCCCTCCTGATAATAAATTAAGCAAAATAATAAATAGAAACTCTGTAAAATTATCTTTCACAACGTCCAGCAACTTAGCTAAAACTATAATCAGCTCCAACAGTAGAAACATCAGCAAAATAAGGAACAGTAAGGAATTAGCATCACACGAAAGTATCTTAGACAGAAAATGTAGTTGCAGAATACCTGGGAATTGTCCGTTCGATGGAAAAAAGTATATATATGCGAGATAAAAACCAACACCACTAAGAAGATATATTTAAGGGCAGATATAGGAATCAGGTAGTATCCTTTAAAAAGGAACCTGAGATAGAAACCAAAAGGGATGGCATTAAGGATAGCAGGGGAGTGGGTACAAGAATTGTTCTTAAAAATAAAAACCAAAAAGGAATACAACTGCATTAGGTTAGGGAACTTAATAGAGATAATGAAGATTTGTAATACAAATGGTCAGTAATGGGGAAGCGGGGGAAGTAGAGCCCCGGGAAATCAAAAAGTTGCAATCTATGTCAATTGGAAGCCTTCTACATAGTCAATTCTAAAGAGGAAATTTTTAATAAAAAACTAGATGCCATACAGGGATGTCTTCACATAAATATATTTCTGCTATCACGCCTTAAATGCTACTGAAGTATAACTTTTTACAACAATAAAGATCATCGGATGCGAGGATTACATTTTAATGTAGTGTTAAATAGCTAGAAATAATATTATATAAATGAAGGATCCAAATCTAACATGCAAATATAGTTTCTATTATTCTAAACCGGATAAGAAATATAAATAATGTATAAACCTTATCTAAGAATGGAATTTTTTCCATAACGGTGAGCAATTTTTGTATTCAGTTGTAGCAGTATTGATGGTTAAATAAGTGATACCTTTGTCAAATCAATAAAACAACTTAACAATAAACTAGTTAATATTAAAAATAAAATTAGCAATTTGGTGACTGGAAATTAATTTAATTAATTTTGTCTTCTGACACCTTAAGTTTGTAGAATACATGCTGGTGTATTTATTCACTTACTTTATTCCTTGTTCTAAATGCTTTTACCCATAAATGCACGAGTAGTCATCTTCTCATCTGTGTGAAACACATTTGTAGCTATTGGTAGGTTTTTCTGTCAGACTAATAATTAGAGGATATATACTATTTTATTTAGATAACCACGCATACAACACACATCTGACTGAGAAGACATGAACAGCATAAATGATTAATAACAGATGTGGGTTAAACCCATGGGTAAAAACCAAATTTTAAGATTAAAAACATAATTTATATCTTTAATATGTTAAACAATCTGTCGTAGCACGTTCTGGATCTGTTTGATTAAATTAATTATTAAATCATAGACACTTTCTAGTAATCAACAGACCGAAAACATCAAACGGCCTGAATTATTTCCCTTTAGCCGTCATAGGAAATACAATCGACGTTTTTTCCAACAAAAGTATCAATTAGCAACTAACAACATAATTATATTATCTCCCTTCACAGTTTTATTTATATTTAATTAGACTGACAATGAATTTTAAAACATTAAATAATAAATAGAGTAGAATCCCCTACTCGAAATGTTGTACAAGGATTTATATATATATATATATATATATATATATATATATATATATATATATATATATATACAATACAATCTTTTTCTTTATTCTCATAATATATGAAACATTAATCCTAAAATGGTCTTGAATATAGGCACTGAAATAACGATAATCTGTAAACATTACTTGCCATTAATGCGAAACTAAAATTAACCGTAACGTAAATACAGTGTTGTTAGGGCCGTATAATAAATATAGAAATAAACATTTTAAAAAATCTTTTTATAAAAAAATAATTATGGAAAATAAAGAAGCAGCGAAATCTAATTTAGGAACTCAACGAATGGGATACATATATTATTTTAAATGGCTTAGGGTTTTCTGTGGAAACTCGGATAACTGTTCTTAAATAAGGATACGCAAATTAGTTGATATATTAATATTTAAATGGGATTTTCCGTAGAAACCGCAAAGGTAAATGTTTCTCACATGCTTTTTTCCATTTTCTTCTTCTTCAAAAATGGTCTATTGTAAAAAGTGTTTTTATTCATAAAGTCTGAAGAATTGCTAGTTTTTGAAAATTTTCAAACGATATAATGTTTGAAATTATAACGTAAAAAGAAATACACTTTTTGTTGCCATCAACACCTTTTTTGAAGTCTTGATTTAGCTTACACCGTATATATATATATATTCATATATATATATAAATATAGTATATATGTATAATATATATATATATATATATATATATATATATATATATATATATATATATATATATATATATATAAAGTGCGAGTCTATATTTATGTGTGTGTTTGTGACTAGTTGATTTCTGAAAAGGGCATGTGCAGTATAGCACTGTCCCAGGATCGAAATCATTTTTATTATGCTTAGGAGTTTTCCCATCATATATAGGTGGTATTTTTCCCCTCGTTTATTATAGTTTTATTTTTATTAATTTATTCTCCAGGCTGGTAACGCATGCGTAAATAACGATTTGCCTTAAGTGACTTTTATTGTCAGGAATTTCGATTGGATTAATTAGTTTGTTTACTCAGTACGCTAGAATAACTTTACCTGGAGGTCTCAGTATAAAACTTATGCAATATCACGAAATACGATTCCAAAACGTGCCATAAAACCTAATAGAAAACTATTGTAAAGTTTTTATTTTTTATCAGTCAACAGAGTCGATTTTGGTAAGATATCTGAAAGCATACATAACTTGGATGCCTTATCTTACCATGTATCGAACCGATTCAGTGTATTTAATTAAAATAAGTATCTATTATAAAGGATATATTGCATTTGGTAAGGTCTGTTTACTTGGAATATGGTAATATACTATTTTTCATTTTGTGCGCATATGATATTATAAGTAAAGGATGATTTTCTCTAATATGATTTTCATATGTTTTAAATTGTATTTAAATGTATGTACGTATGTATATTTTTATGTTTGTGTACAACTTTCGACAGAGGCGATAGATTTTCACGAGATTGGATACGTTTTGAAGCTCAACCTTTCGGACAACAAATATCGAAAACTGGCTAAAACATTAATTTCTTTACACTTAACTGGGCACTCTTCTAACGGGAGAGGTCGCTTTTTTCACCGATATTGTAGAAAATACCTCAATCTTTTCGATTGACTAGCGTAAATCTAAACGTTCACATTTTCAGTTTGGCGATAAGCGCAACAGCAAAGACGTCACGTCTTTGTTTCACGCAATTTTCATCCTTCGCAGTACGGGTTAGAACCTGCTTGCATACTACCACATTTTTATGCTAAACACACACCTACAAGCACCCGGGCGACGCCAGGCAACCAGGCTAGGCTAAGAAATAAAGCAATGGGATAAGAACTTAGTGTACTTCATATTTTAATTCACAGCGAGAACCAATATGAAAACATAATAAATACTCATCACGGTGTTTCAAAGTGGTGAATCGATATATATTTTAAAATCAATTGGACCTCAATATTTTGGTAGGCGATTCAAATGAATGAAGGAATAGAAAGAGGATAATGTCGAAAATATTTCTGCATCAAAATTGTTAGAAATGAAGAGTATATTTTGATTCACAATGGACGATAGTTTCGTTTAAGGCAGAAAACAACAGTGTGTGATGCATTTACTAAACCAGGAGACACACCATTACCGCTTCATGTCATAAAATGTGCTTGCAGACCTCCATGTAAACAATGTAAGTAGCTTAATAAAAACTATAAATTACGAAATAAAGACATTTCAATGCTTACTATAAACACTTATACATTATTTAATGTATACACGTTATTGTCAGATACAAAACAAAATGAAGTTCATACGTAAATAGTTATTTTATCTACTAAATATATGGCAGGAAAATCCGGACACTTGTTCGTGATTCAATATAAATAAAATTATGTATTTAATATAAACATATAGATAAATTTTATATTCAACATAAATTAGAAAAAGTATTATGAACTTAGTTGTCAAAGCATTAAATTAATAAGAAATATATACAGCGTTAATGCTTTACTGTTACCAAATGATGTATAAAAAATACTAGATATCAAATTATACGGATACTCTAAGACGAATTGTTCAAAATTGCCCTACATATATTTATGTAAATATTAAAGTTATATTGAAAATACAATTTTACACAGGATTAAGGACAAATAGTATATTATACGATGAAACACAAATTTTACCGGGATATGTTTTATTTAATATCTTAAAATGTAAGCCGTACTATGACCGTACTAATTGTAATTGTAATTTTCTAATTATTAAAAAAAAAATACTGTTTTTTGTTGTTTTGTTTTTTTTTTAGTTTGGTTTTCTAGGACAAATTTCTTTAAGATCAACCGACGTGGTGTAGTTTTTCGTCGTCCATAATCATGAGTTTAACGATAAGTAAAGTTATATACATCAATAGATACATACATTATTTCGAAAACCATAATTATGAAACGGTGCTTATTTGAGAAGTGCAAAACAAAGTTTGGCCACATCGCAAGGTTTGCTCTTTTTCAGAAATTGGACCAGTCTAACCTTCCTTATTTGAGATTACATTTAAAATACAGCATGTATTATTCTTGTCTATCAGAGTGTAAATGTGAGGATGCCTATTTGTAAGAACGTAGTGTTCATAGTTCGTGTTTGTGGGGTTCGAATCGTCCACTCTAACAAACTGTTAACTAGCCAGTGTAATAAACTAGAGACATGACTCTTCTTATTAATATATACATATATATATATATATATATATATATATATATATATATATATATATATATATATATATATATATATATAAATGTAACTCTTGGTTCGTTCGTAATTAATAGTCTAAAGAACCACTGAACAGATGGCTTCCACGTTTTGGTATAATATGTTTACTATACCATGTGTGTTTTTATATATTTCTTTTTAATTATAACATTATACTTAATTTTCCTATAATAAATAGGTGTTTTTTTATTTAGGGACACTTATTTATTACCGCTTTCCGTCACGTGACCAGTGTTTCCAATTTAGCGGTTTTCCTGCTAGATCTGGAGATTTCGTTTGCAATCTAGCGGAATATTCTAGAAAATCTGGAGATATTTGACACCCGCACACCCGCAATTTTAGATTAAAAAAATAAAGAAAACGCTTGAAAATACTTTAAAACATAAAATAAACCTATCCATGTAAGTAAAAAAAGGAGCATTTATTGCCTTTGGTAACACTTATTTATTGAATATTTCTTTTGTTTTTCACCTTTTTTTTCGGCTAACCATTCTTAAATCTCGCTATGAAATCGATTTTTCCAAGTAAATTTAAGGTGGGGGCATTCCAGCCTCCGAAGTTTAGTTTAAAATTCGATCTATGCAACTTAATTAAGAAGTATTTAGTCGAAAATTGTAAAAAGCAAGAAACAACAGCAAAAAAAACTCATATCAATACATTTGAATTTAATTATCTACCAACCTAAATACTTTTAACATGCTAAAACAAAGGGTTTTTTGTTTTTTTTTGTTTTGTTTTTTTAAATTTCAAAATATGTTGCACCATTATTGTGATGTTTGATTCGCAGCATATTTCAATTTAACTTTTATCATAAAAAAGTTTGAGTTTATGATTTGTTTCTTGCAAAAATACCCTCTCTGAAAAAAAACAGATAAAACTAGCTGATAAAATGTGTAAGCCTTATGGGGAGCTAACCGCTTCAATATAATTCCAGAAAAATATAGTGAGGAACACGAAACATTTTATATATTGAATATACTATATTTATATTTTTTATGGTAGGAAGTTAAAATTTGAAGTTGGGGGGGGGTGAATTAGCGATTTTTGAAAATTTCAGACGATAAAAGTTAAAAATCTAGCTATTTTCTGGAGATTTCTTTCTCCTGATCTCGCGTTTTTTTTTTTAATCTCAGTTGCCAACACTACAGAATATGTTTACAATATCGGTAAATTTTCAATGGGTTTAATCACATGATTATTGATAATGTAACCATGTGATTGTAATTTAATTTAAATTAACCACACGTGGTCGCTTTTCTATCAAATATTCATCGAAAAATGGTAGGTACAGACAAAATGAATGCCGACGCTCACAATGTATAAACATTTTGACCCCTCCCTTTACTTAAAAATTCACCAAAAATCAGGAAATTAACCAATTTTAATGAAAATGTCAGTATTTATCAAATAATGATCGCAGAATATAATGAAATAATTACTTTTACTTAAATCTTAGTGAAAATGTTTTATTTTGTTTAAACAAAAAATACACTTACTAAAGTTATGGTTTTCAGTAGTAAATAAACAGTGCAAGAATTTATTTTTGCTTTTTTATATTAATAAAGCATCGTAATGTGTAACAATAAAAATAATGTTTACAGGAACATTACGAAAAAATCCCCTAAAGTCCGTATTAATGTATTCGATATAGCTCGAAGAAAAATGAATTTCTCGCATAGTATTTAGGAAATTAAAGATTCAATTAGATTCCTATTTCAGTCACATGAATTATTTAGGGTGAAATGAGTTTAGGAATTTATAGCCAAACCTAAACATTTTTTTTGCTTAAAACTTAGCATTAATACAGTAAGTTAGGTAATAATTTGCATAGGATGATC
>NC_136492.1:52174490-52266990 GCF_053919585.1 Euprymna scolopes | reverse complement strand
AATATTATTATGTACATCTATATTAAAAACACAGGTAAACGTTTTTTTATTTTTAATTTTTTTATTTCCATACTTTGTGGACCAGGCGCGAACGCAGACCCCACAATTTTAATGAAGCCTCATTATGCCAGATCAAACATACCAATTTTTGTGTATCGATGCATCTTCTATCATTATATGTGATCAGTTTTCTATAATAGTCAATCATATAGAACCCTATTCATGACCAGACACACACACACAGGCATTCAGCTTTATATTATAGATTATCAGTTTGACCCAACGTTGTCCGAGATCGAATTCGGATCGAAAAATATTCAACACTTTTATAATTTCGTTATTATTTTGTAATTAAATCAGTTGAAGCTTCCATTTTAAATCCAATCGATTGATTGGCTGCTTTAGTTTTAGGCTCCCATCGCAGTGTACCGGATAACTTTTTCCTGGTTACCCATCTTTAATTAGTACACAGTACATTTTGTCTACATTGCAGTGCAAATAATTCTTTAAATTATAGCTTCACTTTAAGTTTTAAATGCAATGATAAAGTATCATTGTACACTTGTGCTTCAAACAGATGCATTCATTTTAACGTGCTTCAATTATGCTTTAAAATTATTCGGAAGCATCTGATAACCGAATCTTTAGTTGATTTAATAGGCTGGACCTTTCTATTTGTTCAGTTATAAAACATTATAATTTTAAATGCATTTATAAATGATCTGGTATAAAAATTGAAACATTGGCTTAGCTCGGACTTCTCTCTTTAATTGCATTTTTTCGTGTATCGATTTCCATAATTATCAAACGCATACCGATACAAAACTTACGTTAAGGCATTCTCAGACACATCAAGTACATACCTGTAAATTATTTTTTTAAATCGATCCAGAAGTTTCAGAGTCTATACAGTGTTGATGTAGATTATAGTGTTGTATGCATTGATGTATATGAATGATCTAAGAATGTTATTTAAGATATCATTGAAGATCACCAAGAAGAGAGTGGTGCGCAGGATGAGACCCTTAATGTCGCCAGATTGATACAATGAGATTTGGATTATTGGCTATCAACAACTACACTACTGAACTTATCAGAGAGAAATAACTGAATAACCGAGAGAGCATATTCAGGAATTACATAGTTGTAGATCTTGTGAAGAAAACTTTTATGGCATACTCTCTCAAGTCTTTGATATGTAGAATGCATTTGCGTTAGAAGCGAGGCCCCGGTCGGGTGAATCAATAATCCTGTAAGATATTACTGTTTGCACTTGACTGCAGATCTTACAAAACGAAGCCATATTGCATGTCGAGTAATAGATTTTTTTTGCTGATATGGTTGATCCCTTTTCTCCTTAACAGATTCCAGTAAGTTTCTCATGGCGCACAGGTGGACGATTGGTGTGTAATGAAGGGAGATTACCACAATCTTAAATTCTTTTAAATACTGAGCAAACAAATGAGTTTTTACAAGCTGTTGGGGAGTTTTTCCCATGGGAAATGATAACACAACTTTGTAAGTATTGCAGAGCTTTGGCCGCTGTAATTGTAATACCGTCAAATTTAGTTGCTTTACTGAAGTAAATGGTTTAATAAACATAGTAAGATAACGCACATATATTTGTATGCCACATAATGTGCTAATAGTCATAATAAGATTTACGGAGGCCTGTTGCTCTGATCAAAAAGAGTAGAATATTAAGCAAGTTCATAGCAAAGAGTTTCGCTTTGCCAAATGCTGACGAGATTATCTCAGATCCATTGCTAATGGTTGGGATTGATGCATCACCTTCGTTTCGGGCCCTATTTATTATTCGTCAAACTTATGAAAAACTAGAGGCTGCTCGGCAACTTTGGACTTGAGGAACGGAGAATAATACTCTATCAGGATGTTTTATTACTCTTTTACAGTGGTTACTGGCAAACGTAAACATCGTTTTAGTTCCAGTACTTTAATTACATTTAAAGCAGCGAGAAAAGGACTTCCAAGAACAATACCAGTGGTTCATTCTGAAGAGAACCATGGTTGGCTCTTTGTATTTTTGTTGGAATTTCTTGGGGGGGGGAATAAAGCAGTCTATACGTACAATTAACCATGTAATTATATCTGATACAATAGACAGCACGTTCATTTTTATCATGAAATGTTATATAAATGTTATGTACGTATCCTAGTCAAATATAGGATATAGATATATTTTAAAATTGAAGGGTACATCTAAGAATGCTTTATATTTCGATTTCAACTTAACCGAGATAACTGTGTGATCTTCGTACTTAGTGAGGATAGATAATATGTAGAGCATGTTTATGGGGAAGTTGTAAGAAGAAGGTCTAGGAGACTTTCATACAGTCCGTCAGCGTCAGGTACACGAGTCGGTTTGTGAAAAATCTGTGTTAGGTTATAAGTAGTGGGAAATCATAACAGACCATCCTCTTATCATCCGTTTTGTTTAAGGTCAATCAAACTTGTGTCACTTGTCGTCTCCAAAGCCGTGAATGTAAACCGTGGGTGAACAAACACGATGTGATCAATTTTCTCAGGGGTTGGATGAAACAGTAACTCCGACGGTGTAGGAGAGATAGGGGTAAATACACGGTGATGTGGTATAGTACAATCTAGAAGCATATGAGGCAAATTAGAATCTTTTCTGTAGATGTTGTTACAAAATGGAAAGCTATTATTTTATAAGCAGATATACGAGGGAGAAGACGGTCTTAGCGCATTCTTTAATTAAATACTCATCTAGGAAAACAGTTGGTTCAATGTCAGTTTTGCACAAGAACTATTGGCCAGGTTTGGTTTCCTATAATTGAATGTATAGCTTTGTAAAATTGGGACATAGATACTTGTCTACTTGACTACTTTTACACCATTTATTTTAACTTCCTTTATCTGGCAAATAATTTACGCCACTAACGAACAAATTAGTCATTTGTTGTTGTGTGAGTTGTGTGATGTCTTTCGGCGGTCAGAGTCCTCCAAGGTCACTCCGGCAAGCGGCCTCCAGTTGGGATGGTATAGGTGGCGTCGAATCAATAGACCGCTGCACCGTTTCGCTCTTCCTCTTTACACAGACAAACATGTGGCGTAAGCTATTGGATTCATTGCGTCTCATAGCGGTATAACCGGAGATCTGAGGTTCGTCTGGTACAGACATCAGCCGGGTATCCAGCGCCGACTTGAACGATTCTGTTTTGCAGTTCGTGCTCTCTGATGTTACGTAGCAGGCAATTTAAGAGCGTAGGACCCCGGGAATTAAAACTCGATTCCCTGAGCCGCCGGATCAAGTTGTCCCTGGCACTGGTTAGAGGTGGTACCACACACCTTCTCTCCACGTTTTGAGATATGGTGCTGTATACCAGCGTTGGGCACCTGGTTCTCCATCATACGCCAGGTATAGATGATTGAATATCTTACATTGCCTTCGGATATACTTATTTATTATATGTAGACTTTTTAAAAATATAGTTGTTTTTGTTTAGTTCCCTTTGAAGGACGCCTTTTCCTTACTGCTCAGACATTTTTAGGTACTTTTTTTACCTGATGCCTTACTGCGTTATTTCCTTTAAACTGATGACTTTTGTTAGTTTTAGACTATGCTGAATGAGATAATCTCTTTAAACTTTGGCGGAGACAAAAAGTTTTCACTATATTATGGCATGCATTATACACTGTACTTCAGTGTTCTACGCACACGCGATAAAAAGTTTACTTCTCTCCGCACGAGAGTGCCACCCTCCCCAATGTTTTTTGGTTCATAGTCTTTGAGGGTCGGTATGTTGACTACATACCTCAAGGTAAAACTTAGGGAAAATACTTGGGCAGTCTCCCCTTATATAATGGAGTGTCTATTTTGAAAGCCGTCCTTACCCTGGCGGGGTTGGTTGTATCTATTCAATACGACGTACTTAACATAAGAAGGTTAGGTGTGTCTATTCCGAAACCCGTTTTTCACAATTGGTCGTTGGGGATTAGCAGCCGCCGCCAACAACAACAACAACAACGGCAGTTTATTTTTTTACGAGGAGGGGGGTACTTCCACTAGGCAACGTCGGGTTACGGGTCCTGCTAGTATATAATAATTTGGGTTTTACGGGGTAATCATAAATGTTTGCTTACTTTAAATTAAATTAACTTTACTGGATGGCATTCCTATTTATCGGTGAATTAGCATGTATGCTTTTTGACATGTACTGCATTTAATTTGATGAGCAATATACATGCCTGACAGCAAGAGCTTATTGGATGCGATTCCAAATTTAATTACCTGCAATAAACCTGACGGCTTCCATTGCAAATATAGTAGATGGGTATTCCTCAGCAAATAGGAAATTGTAATTTTCTTTTCAATTAGACTTTCACAGAAACACAACCCGGAACACCCATTTACGAATAGATTGGTATTTATTCGGTTAAGGAGAACCTTGCTTATTTATTAGCAAGCATGCTTTTATTTACACTAAACAAAATATGCAAGAATACATCAGTATACTAAGTAACTTGGCATTAAATAAGAATAACATAGATCATACCGAAGATTTATTCTGATAATAGCTGTAAGTTACATCATAGATCGAGAGAAATCGGATGTAAAATCATCAGAACGTGACATATAGTTAATTGGAACCAATGGTTTGATTTTGTGTCTGCACATTTTTTTACGGCGCATATGTGCTCCAGTGTGCTTAAGGCATCCCGGTTAACTTCTACAAAGAATTTTCAGAAATAAAACCCCATTTTGTTTTGGTTCGTCACGTTTTGTTAGAAACAGCTTTAAATTATAAACTAATAGTAACATTGGACGAAACGTACAGTGTAGACATGCTGCTCAGAGTAGGTTTGCCTGCGTTGGCAAATTACTAGATCACTTTAAAAATCTAGCACATAATGTCGTTCATATATGAAGTTTTAAAAAAATACATTTTGTTCTGTTATTATTGGTTCAGCGAATTAGACGGACTTAAACCTTAGAATTCCCCATTGGCCGTTCGTCCGTTCATTACAAAAATTCTCAATGATTACTAATTAGGGTGAATCGGGGTGATTACATCCACGAGGAATTCCAGATCCTTTACATATAATGGGAAATAACTGCTGTCAGGAGTGCTGTTTTATCCCTAACTTGAGTTGACCATTTAATAGAGTCTCTTCTCTTGAATAATATTCCCTTTGTAGAAAGCATGTAGGTGGGAAATTTGACTGCTTCAAGATTGAAAACATCACCCTACTAAATCTATCAAATAAGTACACCTTTCGCACTTGTTTATGATGAGATCATAGAGGCAAGATGTTGCTTTCTTAATCTAATACAGGTTATACTAATTTGTTAACCTTTTTTCTTCACTTTGAAACACTAAATCTTTCTATTTCAGGCCCAGTATAGTCAACAGGTGGGCTTTATCAGCTATGCCTCTTGGGGGAAATCCAGCAGTCATTCTGTGGAGTCCTGAAGGATTATGCTAGCAAAAACAGTTGCCAGGATATATGGGGAGAATCTGACATCTGCTGAATTTATTCAGGGAATGGCACAAGAAGAAAAATAAAGGCAGTCTAAAAGAGCAAGACACGGGCCATCTAAAAAGAGGGAGGTAAAGGGAAGAGGGAAGGGAGAGGAAAGGGAAAAAGAAAGGGAAAAGAAAAGTGACGAAATCAAGAGTGACAATATCTGCTGAGGACGAGTCCGAGCTAGAGTTCAATTGTGACATGGAAAGAGATGAAGATTGGCAGCCAAAACGGTCAGCCCAAGTGGGCAACAACGATGAAGATGAAAATTCCTCAGCAAGAAAGCAGAAAGTGCAGAGAAATGGAAATGGATACCAATTCACAAATCGGGGACAGTGATGAGGGCTGGTCCAACAAGTCACCCCATGGTGATGATGACGACAATGATGAACAGACTCCGTCAACACGGTCAAGAAACCACTTCGTCCTCATGGGGGAAAAGGGGTAATAAAATGTTGATTTTTAAAAATAAAATTAAAAAAATCTGGTTTAGGTGTTTCTCTTTCTCAGATAAATTGTTTTGATTATTTCTCTCTGATTGTTAAGTTTTTATTTGCTGTAAAATTTGCTCCTATGTATTCTCTTCCCACAAAGGCAGTTAGTCGGTTGTTTATATGGGGAAAACCTCGCTCCTCCAAAAGTAGCTTTCTTGCTAGACACAAAAATTACAATTGCTTCAGTCTAGAAAGATATTTTCTACGTTGAATTTCAATGAAACAGTCTTTGCTTTTTTTTGCACTTATGAATTATACTAACGGTGCCATTATTTAGGCGGACACTTTATTTCTTCTTGGAATGGTTACAAAATTGCACTTCTCATGATATACAATAGAATTCTAATTAATAACGTAAAAAGAGCATCACGCTTAATATTTACATTTACCAAAAAATCATTGAATTGCTTTCTCGTCTAAATTTAATAAAACGCTTTTTTCTTGGTCCAATAACACAGAAAATAAAATATATATATATAACACCAAAATACTTAAAAATCAAAGTTATTGTATAAAAATATATCAACAATAATTGTAAAAAACTTTTATTTGAAAAGTACATTTTACGAATTAAAGCAAACTTACTTGGCCTTTTGGCCAGGAGAAAAATCTATCTGTTCCGATACTGCACATTTTTTGTTACCAGTTAGTGTAACAGAAATCTTCCTAGACTGCGGCAATTTTTATTTACGTTCTTTATCCCATATGAAAACCTGCCTTGTGTCTAACTCTGGCCTCGGAGAGAGGTAAATAAATAGGAACATTGGATTTTTTCCTAAAAATTTAATGGAAAATCATCGTAATAAAATTGAATTATATAAAAAGTTAAAGCAACATTGAGTTTTTTCTAAACAATTTTAAAACTTCTTTTGAATAAAGCCTCACTGGATTTTGTCTTTCAAACAATTTATCGGAACAGTATCCCCGTAAGAGAAAACTAGAATTTTAATAAAAATTGTTTGACTTAAAGTAAAACTATAACAAAATATCCTCTTAATGATTGTCACTGTTAAATTAGGTTGGAAAGTTGCGCCACCTATCAGCCGTTCAATGAAACCTACCAAAACAAAATGGCTTCGCCTGTATAATGGATAAGTGCCTTGAATCCTCATACAATAACTGTTTTACACTTATATCTTGATAAAATAAATGCTCTTTTGTGCTTTTACATTGAACGATTGCACTAATTTTTCAAATGGCATTTACAAGTCAAATTCCAGTTTTATAATATAATTTTTATTATAATGTAAGATGAAAATTCAGAATAGTTACAAAACTTCCTCTCCTCATGTAAAAAATATTTTACTTTATATTAATGTTATTATTTAAGCACGTGTCATTAAATGCAAAGTACATGCTATTTTTGTCGCATTCCGCTCGTAAAATCCAATTTCACATTTAAAAAAAAAATTATTAATAATCAATTTATTATCTCCTGAATTTTCGTAATTTTTGCATGTGTAAGTATTTTCGTAGTTACCCTTTGTTTTACGTGCAATTCAATCTTTCATTCGCTCTAATAATATAGGCATACCGGTTGCTTGTTTACTGCAAAAGGTGTGACTACTTTTGGATTTTTAATAATTATAGTCTGGCAATTGTGTATCTCGGACCCTGTCACACAGAAGTGCACTTTCTGCTATAATTCACTCTTTTTAAATTATCATGGTAAAAGTAGAGATAGCTTGTTTGGAAGAAATGCCAACATTGTTTCACTCTAAACAATTTATGTAACTGAAATAGGAATTAAAATGTCGATCTGTAAAAGTATTCATTTTTTTTCATTTAATACCAAAAATTATCAGCATTACACGATGATTATAAAGTATGCAAATTTATTTATTTTGTATTTGAATACAACTTCTATAAATGTGATGCCTTCCGGTGAGATAAATTGTTTCTAAAATATTTGGAGATGGGGATTGGTATTAATTATGATTGTTTGGACTATTGCTCTCATCGTGACCGACCATTAGATTTTGCTGAAAATATCCCCAAAACAAGACAATATTTATATACATCTGGAGACGTAATATTTTACCCAAGGAAAAATGTGGGACTTAAGCCCCGGGATGTTTTAGGAGTAAAAAAATATCCCTTTTGGGGCTAATTATTTCTTCTTTCCAAAAATTCATACTTTTGTCTAAATATGGGGGTTGAATAGAACCGAATTCACATTAATGCACTGTGTTTAATGAAACGATGTCGTTTGTCTCTTTTACCTTGATTTTTTACATATGGCCAGACAGTTTAAATGGGGAAACATCAAACATCCGTGTGGGGACCGTATAGTTTTTGACTTGTTTTCATGAAAATTATTTGATGTAGCTACGCCTTTTGATACTATATTTTAAAGGAAGTCTTCAATAAATCAATCTTTGTCTGCCTACTTCAAATTAATCAGAACTGCCCAGATGTGGTGCATAGTATATGCGAGTATTATGCGCAGCATACAACAACTTTCCTTTTTAGTCAAATGTATGAAAGTATTCTCGTTAAACTATCCTCTTTAATATTCGGTTCTGCCTACTTTAAATGATAATATCAAGACTCCTGATGATGTGTAACCGTATAGCTTACAACGACTTTAAACTATGTTCTTGAGTTGCCTTCCGATTTTAATAAACAGTGAGTCATTAGTTACCAACAATAAACGATGTATTATACAGTAACTTATTGCCTACATTTTGCGGCATTATTCTATAAATAGTTTATTAAATAAATATTTAGAATTGAAATAATCCAGCTATATTGTTTATATAATTCTATGTAGCTAGACAACCTTTTATATAAAGCTTGAAATAACCACCCACTTGAAGACGAAATAGAAGTATGAATACATTTATCTTCATTTTATGAAAAGAAAAATCAGTTATGTATGTTTATGAATAATATCGTGTTTTAAAAATCGACTTTTCCCTTTGTTTACTGGCAACAATTGATTGAGTAATATAATACACATTCGCGATTGAAATCCGATGAAGAGAGATTAAATTAATTGCTGAAGATTGTCTAATAATACAAAACAAATCAGAAAATGAAAAACAGAGAACAAATAATTGCAGCAAGAGAAAGTAAAAATTAACAATAAACTGCTATGCAGGCGATTAACCAGGGGAAATAGAAGATAACTCACAAAAATACTTGCACATGGGAATGAAATAGGAAAAGTAAACCGAGATACGAAATTACTAAGAACCAGAATATATAACGACCTTAAAACCAACTAGTCCCAAGCTAAGATCGATAAGATAAGAAAGCAACAAATGTAGACTCTGTGGAGAAGACGATTTAATGAACCGCATAAATAACTGTCGGGGAAAAAACAATGGAATAGAAGAATATCCACCGTAAGTTAGAGCAAGCAAAAGACCGCATACTATGTAAATGTGTATATCGTAGAGACCATAGAGCAATGGTTTAAACACAAACCGGTAACAGTACATGTAGATGGAAATCATAAACTCCCATGGAACAGAGCCACGAACGAGTAAATTCATCAGAGCAAATCGACCGGGTGTCATATTATTCTACAAGAACTTAAAATCGTTGCAGATAATAGATTTCGCTGTCTTAGATAACCAGTGTTATCATTGAAAGGATTAAACAAAACAAATACAACGAAATAACTAGATATCTGTAAAGAGCTTATTCCCACGCAAGATAGCATGACAGCTAATATTCATTTCAAGCTCGCAGTTAATGATAAGCGGATGTGGCTATGATGCAACTCCAGTTGCAATGGTTATCGGAAGATGTGAAGAAAACTGGAGATCTAGGGAAAATTGGTGTAAAACGAAGTCTAGGGAATACAACTGGTCTTTGTCAGAGAGATGTCTATACAGAAGTCATGTGTGAGATCTCCAAGTGAGTTAAAATGATAACATATACAAATACCCGGAAAGCAATAAATCTAGACTCTTATACGAACTACACAATTATATAGTTAGTAAATATATCAAACTGAGCAGTTTAAATCCGAGAGTCTCGCAAAAAAAAGTCCGCTTTGAAATTCATAAAATGATAATTTCTGGGGCTGTTTTTTTTTTAGTACTATTCATTTATTTATTTCGAATGCTTCTAGAAACACATCAGGTATGCTATGGATCCTCACCAATTTACCATTCCTAATAAAAGTCGTTTTCTTTTTAAATTATTTCGTTTAAAACATAACTGGTGGGAAGATTAAGAATGTGCCGTATTTTTAGCCGAAAATGCTGAGGAGATGAACGATTAAGACAATTCGAAGCACCATAACCTGAACTAGACGTGAAAAGGGAAACACAATAAAATCCTCTCTTTGTGTTGTAACTCCTTCACGACTTATTGTTTTCTGCAAACATAAAACAACCGCTCAACTATTTCCTCCTTTTCCCTCCCGTACTTTCCGATTAGTTTTCTAACTTAAAATGTACCAAATATTAAGATTCTAACGCCTTTACCTCTCTTATTGAAACAATCCTGTATTGCAAGGTGGGGAACAGAAGCAGTAAAATTCATTATGAGACAATCGAACACTACAAACAAGGAATTGAGGATACAAGCAGCTTGATAAAAACGCCCTACAAAATTACTGGATGCGGCATAAATACCCCAAAGGGTAGGTGTACCATGAAAGAAAATGACAAAACCAAATACCACGCTTTAAGACTTACCGGTCCTGTCAGTGGGTGCTCAGATTACACCGACACCCCCCTGAATGAGGTAAAAGTGGTTCAATAGCGCCACCTGTAAACAATAGGTGGCAACCCATTATGCTGTAAAACTAAATCCTGGTAGCTGAGCACACTTCAACCCGGGTCCAAGTCGCTATGAATCTGCTACATATCACTAGACGCAACCAGATCAATCTACTTATGACAATCGCTAATAGCAGTGACCTTTACAGAAAAAGAGAATAACAAATATATCACGCACATATAACCCTCCCGAAAAAAACACATTAGAAGGCTACGTCGGGGGCTTATCAGATATTGGAAACTGTGCTACTGACAACAAACTCCTTTATTATACGTTGCCGGAGTCAAGAAAAACACTAAATTATTACAAGCATCTACACTCAATGTTTGAGTATATCCCACTTAGGCTAATAGGTTTCAACCCAACCATATCCCACTATAGGGCTCCGTGGAGGGTGGGAAGCAAGAATTATGAATCAAGATTAAAATTCATATGATTTTAAAATACCCTATTCTGAATCTAATACAGGCAGTGATGAAGACGAAAATACGAACACTGATACCAACTTTTCAAGATTCTACGTCAAAGAACCAATGGAAAAAAACAATGTACAAAATGTCCCACTTCCCGATAGAAAAGGTTCTAGCCAACTAAATGTACAAAAATATTTAAACTAAAATCGAAATAGACCATATAATCCGAAGTAACCAACTTTAACATGTGTTACATTTCCGTAATATCAAGGTCAAACCCCCTATGAGCGTTTAAATCAATCTAAATGGTTAATTAAAAAAAGAACTCTATCTTTTGCGACACCAGAAGAAATTAGAAACGAATTAAATAATAAAGTAGCCATAGAACCCCCAAGAATTTTTATTGAAAAATACTGAAAAATGCTAATACATTTATCCTTACATTCAATACACTACAAACCCCAATAAAAACCAAAATAGGCTACAACTTCTATAATTTCGTTTATTCGTACATTACTGTAAACATTCGTTTATTAATCTTTTAGAATATATATTCTCAGCGTTTCAAGCAGGTCCAAAGATTCAAGATGCTCTGGATAAATTTCTTCTACGTCTTTGGCAGCGTTTAGACACTATTGTTGTCTGACATCTGCTTCTTCTGAAATAATATATTTCTCTGGTACTTCTTTGCTTTGGAAACAAGTTAAAAATATCGATAAATACAAATAAAAGAAATATAGATACATAGCTTTATCAGTTGTCCGATTAAGGAATAAAATTATGTCTGCATTTCCCTCAATAAAGAATGCGATTAGGGCATCTATTACTGCAACTAACAGAACAAAAATATATGAAAAATCAATATGCAACAAATAAATGTTACGAAAGGCAGCACTCTTCTACCTATATTGATAATATATATATATATATATATATATATATATATATATATATATATATATATATATAGAGAGAGAGAGAGAGAGAGAGAGAGAGAGAAACTTATGTGTAATATACTGAGTTCGTGTAACTAAGTAAGTTTTCATATACCAATGACTTTTAACACAAAAAGAGTTGCCTTAAGGAGTAAGCTACAAAATTATCATATTTCATAATTGAGCATTTATATACGTGGCAGCAAAATCAAGACTTCAAACAGGGTGTTGATGGCAACAAAAAGTGTATTTCGTTTTACGTTACAATTGTTTCCATGTCCAGTCGAACAATTTCAAACATTATATCGTTTGAAAATTGTCCAAAACCAGCATTTCTTCAGACTTTATGAATAAATACACTTTTGACAATAGAGCATTTCTGAAGAGAAAGAAAAATTCCTTAACGGGAAAAGCACGTGAGGAACATTAACCTTTGCTGTAGTTACGAAAGGCCCATTTAAATATTAATATATCGCTTAATTTTCGTATCTTTATTTAAGAACAGAGTCATGAGAAGTTTTAATAGAAAACCCTAAGCCATTCAATTTTTATATATATATATCCCAGTCGTTGAGTTCCTAAATTATATATCGTTGTTTTATTATTTCCCAAAAATTATTTTTTTTATAAAACAGAGTTTTTTAAAATTTTTATTTCTATATCCATAGTATGGCCGTAACAACCTTGCAATAACGTTGCGGTTAATTTTGGTTTCGTATTAGTGGCAAGTAATGGTTACAGATTATCGTTATTGTGGTACTTAGATTTAAGATATTTTAATTAATTATTAAATCATAGACGCCTTCTAGTAATCAATGAACCGAAAACATAAAACGACCTGAATTATCTCCCTTTAACTGTTACAGGAAATAAAAATTTACCCAGTTTCCAACAGAATTAACTAGTAGCAATTAACAACATAATTGGATTATCTTCCTTCATAATTGTCTTCAGAAACGATATGAAAACATTCAAGATGAATGACAATGAATTTTTAAAAAATTAAATAAAAATCAATAGATTAGAAAACCTCACGCGGAATTTTGTACAAGGATTTATATATATATATATATATATATATATATATATATATATATATATATAATACATCCTCTTTATTTATTCTCATATTCAATTAAACTTTAAACCTAAAATGTCTTAAATCTAAGTACCACAATAACGATAGTCTGTAAACATTCCTTGCCACTAATACGAAACTAAAATTAACCGTAACCTTATTACAAGGTTGTTACGACCATACTATGAATATAGAAATAAAGAAAAATGTTTTTATAAAAAATTAATTATTGGGAAATAATAAAACAACGATATATAATTTAGGAACTCAAAGACTGGGATATACATTAAAAAAATAAATGGCTTACGTTTTCTGTGAAAACTTCTGATGACTCTGTTCTTAAATAATTATACGAAAATTAGGCAATATATTATTCAAATAGGCTTTTCCGTAACTACAGCCAAGATAAATGTTTTCCCGTTCTTTTTTCTTTCTCTTCAAAACTGCTCTATTGCCAAAAGTGCGTTTATTCATAAAGTCTGGAGACATGCTGGTTTTCGAAAATTTTCAAACGATATAATGTTTAAAATTGTTTGACTGGAAATGGAACCGGTTTAAACGTAAAATGAAATACACTTTTTGTTGCCATCAACACCCGTTTTGAAGTCTTGATTTTGCGGTCACAGTATATATATATATATATATATATATATATATATATATATATATATATATATATATAATTATCTAGTTAGTATCAATATTTATAGCTTGTATTAAAATTTAAATACGACGATAGAATCCCCTGCTATATTCTATAACAATAATAAATAATAGCGTTAAGATTAATTTTTGTTCCATCTCTGCTAACCTTTCTATAACCATATAAAAACGATTAAAATCTTAAAATTCAAATAGAATATGTCTCACATCTATCTATTTTGTGCAATTCAGGTATTTTTGTGAGCCTTCTAAAAATAAGCTGACATACTATTTAAATAAGTATTAAACGTACGGGAACAAATTGATGAGGTCTTCAAAGTTTCAGTCGCTTTCCAACAAGTAATTGGTCTATTTTCTCTTGAAATATCATCAAATATGCATTTTACTTTTTATAAGAAGAAAATGTGAATATTGTGGATCGATGTTTACATGCTGACGCATGCTCCGCTAGTAGGTTGTATATGTTAGGGAACTCAAGACTGTTAATAATCGAAGGAAATTAGTTTTAGCTAATCTGTATGAGTGAAATAAATCTGTTATCCGGAACTAGATAAAATGCACACAAAGCAATGATTTTATCACAGTGATTTAATTAAGTAAATTTTCAGTATTTTGCAGAGGCTATTTAAGAACGTGCTTCTATCAGAAGTTAGTATAATAATAATAATAATAATAATAATAATAATAATAATAATAATAATTATTATTATTATTATTATTATTAGTAGTAGTAGTAGTAGTAGTAGTAGTAGTAATGGTAGTAGAGTTTTCATTCATTAAGGGTTCTCAGTGAATGAATAATGTTAACATAATTAGTAAAAACAATCATATATACCAGATTATCAGTATTATAATCATGAAACCTATTATATCTGAAATACTTAAGACTAAGGCGTAGATTATATGTAAATAATATTTAAGCGTAATGCAACGCATTTTATGCCAAATATATTTTTATTAATGTAGTTTCTTTTTAGAAAAATTCACTGTGGGGATAAGCAGACATTCACAGCTGAGTCAAACGGTGATTAAATTGGTAAAACTATTTCTGATAGTTGGCAAATATGAGCAATAAATGAACTGAGTTCACTGAACGCTGCAGAAGTTTTATTGAATTAACTGGTAGAAATTATAAGTTTTTCATAAGCGATATAAGTCTAGAAGTGTATAGATGTACGCACGTGCGGATGCCACGTTATGATCTAAACACAAGTATTAACTAGACGACAAATTTAGAAAAAAAAAAACATACTTTAACTGAGATAAAAAATTATCAGCATTAAAGACATGCACACATATGTGCGCACCAGGTTAACGTTAAATAGACTTATTAAAATATATTGGAGTCAAATACCTGCATTCTTTTAATTAAAAAATATCTTGAAATTTCCCGCATACATCTTTACCTTAATTTCTTATATATAAAACACAATTCGTTTCTTTTCGAGTTCATTCTTTATCGGCCATATACGTCTTGTATGCTTCTTTTGAATTTGCACAAACACTTCCAAAGTACATTATCCATATATAAGTAATCTTAGATAGGTTGTGTCTTGAAATGCCTTTGATAAGTGTATAAAGTCGATAAAGAGATGGAATAAGACTGAAGTAGAAACATTGCGATTTTGTGTAAGGTTAAACCTCCTGTGCAGCATTGCACCACTAGTGCATGTAATAAGTTGTATCAATGCACATGCAGAATGATTCGTGCTATAAACTAACATGATATTCTAAAATAAAACTAGGGATCATTAAAATAGATGATTTGTATAAGACCAATTAAACCATGATACATTGTTTTTGCATTTCAAACTTGAAATCGGGCTATTATATAATACTAATTTCATAAAATCAACGGTTGGTTATCTACAGTGCAACGTAGACTGTAATGTAAACTGATTTACAGCAGGAAGGTATTGAAGTTTCTTCGGGGTTAACGACTAGAGCAACAATCAATCGCATTCTCAGATAAAATGAGAGATTGAACCGATTTTGAAGACAATAAAAAATTGGTATTCTGGAACAATCGATGATCTTCATGCAATCTTTGACAACGTCAATTCTAGTAATATATATATATATATGTGTATATATATATGTATATATATATATATATATATATATATATATATATATATATATATACATATATATATATAATGAAATAAAAATTACAGTTAAGTTTATCAAAATGATCCAAGATGGTATAATAAAATATATTATAAATATTAAAGAATTAATATTTATAAAGTAATCTCAACCAGATGTAAAATCTCAATGAAACCAAATATAAGATAGAGCTTATGATAAGAGCAAGTACTTAATAAAACATGTTAAAACACTTTGCAAAAGAGTTAAATCATATTTAATTTGAAAAGTAAACACTAAATAAGTGGATAGTCCTTAATCCGTGGAGTTTCGACGAAATACTTTCCTTCTCATCACAGCGTAGGATTTATCAAAATGCGAGATCGGATTTTGCTTGCAAAAGTATTCGATGAAACTACAAATAAGTCACAGATCTTACTTGATAACAAAAGTGAAGAAGAGGGAATATGGTGAAGAAAAAAGTGGTTTCACGTGAATGAATAGTCTGGTGAAGGGTAAAGTATCCAATGACGGTAAAATTCAAAAATTCGGAATCCAAGAAAGTGTGTTACATTTCCATTCGCACGAGTAAAATCCAAGGGAATCGCGTAATTGGAAGATGGTCAAAAATAATCCAAAAGGCAGAAATCCGTGGGATAATTCACAAATATGTACAAGGGAAAGGAAGTGTTTTTACATGTTTTATTTACTACTTGCTCTTATATATATATATATATATATATATATATATATATATATATATATATATACAAAGAGAGATACGCACGGTGGTTTGTCTTAGATACATTAAGATTACAATAAGCAATTATCTGTGCCTCAATTAAAAACGTAGATTCCATGAACAAAGCTTTTTTCTTAGAACTGCACGCCTGTGGAACTCTCTACCGCTTGACTGTTTCCCTCCTGACTTCAACATGGATGTCTTAAAGTCCAACATAAACAAACTCTTGATGAACCGCCCCCTTAAGTAATGACACTTTATCAAATCTCCAATACTAATGAATACTGCAACCCAATCACATTGCTTACTGTATACAAAATAACGCTTATCCCCGAGTGGCTTCTGTGCCTTGGTAAGTGGTGACCTCCATGTAAAGAAAGCAATACAGATTGAGAACTGTAAATAAAACCTGCGGTGAGAGGAAAAAGTTGATATAAAAGCATACTTCACTTAAATAAATTGGTCCTTGGTCAGTGTAGCGGTAACCCTTTATACGGAGACAATATTTATTTGGATACTGCCAAACAGCTGCCTTTTGGGAGGGATGCTGGTTCTCCCTCACATTAAAAACGACGGTGTGTCTAATTTGCTTTCGTGGAGAAGCAAACGAATACCAAATAATATTACTAAATGTTTATGCTAATAAAACTGGTTGAATTTAATAAAACAGATGAGAAAGGAAAAACAGAAGAAATAGCAAGTCTATCATTAGTTGAAACACTTTTCTATGCAGTAATTTTACCTTTTATTTTGAACTTCATTAGGAATAGAACAAAGTGTGTATAACTTACATCTCACCAATCTTGGATTATTTAATACTCAGACACATTTAAAGTGGAAACGAAAATTTAATGTTATACACTTGTACGTAAATTGGCTTACGCATATTTACTTTGCTATGCTGATAAAATCATTCGTGCCTCATCATCTTAAAAATAAAACATATGCATATGTCTGTCAATGTGAAAATAGTTACCTGATAAACTCTTAGACTACTGATGCATAAAACACTGAAATTAAGAGAAAATAGTAATCATATACCAAATATATCGTATAACAAGTAAACTCCCTGTTCAGATGTTTGAGTATTACGTACAGAAATGCGTCAGAAAGTTCAAATACCCCCATTACTTTTACGCGTGCGCAAATTCATTACTGGGAGGGATTTAAGTTATGATCCTGTCGATCTGCCGATAAATCACGCGGAGTAATGACATGTACGCCACCGGCAAATCGAACCTAATGTATTTAGCGCACCCATCTTAATTTTCCCACTTGTAATGTCAATACTATATATGAACTACAATAAAATTTTACGTAGAGAATTGTCACTGTTATAATAAAAACGAAATCTTCATGGATTTATTGATGCATATTTTACGACTGAACAAAGTTAGGTTCCCTCCAGTAGTTCATGAATGATGTACACCAAGGATTGTCCTATTGTCATTTTTTATATATAAACCCATCCAAGTAAAATAAATAAATATATTATTTGTGCAGGTCATAATTCTCTACACCTAATTCAACCAGTTTAACTTACTTGCTGTTTACATTCGTAAAATAGCATGGAACACCATTTGCAGTCTGAATAAACAGCGTTCGTTTTGATAGTTGATTTTACATTGACAGTAAGAAAAATACAGGCAATATGATGAAAACTTTAGTTTTTCATTCCAATACTGAGTATGAGGGGCGTGTATTACTGATGATTGTAATCTATATATGAAGTATTTCCGTTCCTGTGTGTATATGTGTACAACTCTCCTACAACCCCCATAACTGTACCTATCATGGCCATACCTGACATGATGATCCATCCACCTCAGGATGTTGCACAGCATTTTACAATGTTAAAATCGAAAGTCAAAATCGCAGCCTATGTATATTTACTCTCTTAAAACCAGTGAACATGATCAAACCTTGCATGATAATGCTTCTTACCTAGGGATGGTGCACACTATTTCTAAGGAAAATGTCAAAGATAGAAGTCAAATATCACGATCATAGTATATATATATATATATGTATATATATATATATATATATATATATATATATATATATATATATATATATATATATACTCCTCTACAGCCCGCAGCATTATGCCGATCATAGCCAAAACCTGACATGATGAGTATCTGCAACCAAAGGATGCTGCATACCATTATTCAAAGTCAATGTCAAATGTCAAGGTCAGATTTGGTGCATCTCTTCATACATTCTTCCCACACGGATGGTGCACGCAAAGTTAGGGGTATCTATGCTATATGTTCGATAGAATGCGTTTGCGATACTAAACAAATGTTAACCATAGTTATTTTTTTGTAATTGTTTCAGTTTTTATGTTGAATAATATGAGTGTAAACTTTGGTATATCTTATGTGCTTGTAGATTCATAGTTAGATTACAGCTACTTCAGGAGTTATCTAACATTTTTACACACATTTGTTGCATAGGTGGACATTATTAGAGAGAGTCGGATGGGGGCATTCATATTTATTAGAGAAGGCGGACATGTATATTGATGAGGGGGAGAAGAGACAGGAGTGAGAGAGATATTTATACATTTTACTGTCTGGGGTTCTTATAACATATATTTAGAGAGGAGAGTTATCAGTTGTTATGACACAGGAAGGGGCAGGCATTACTTAGATGGAGAGGGGGACACATTTCTTGGATGGGTTATGCACAATGTTCATATAACGATGAGGGAAACAAAGTTCATTAGATGAGAGGGCACAAAGTTCGTATTAACCATTATTTCACATTACCTTCAATTTGGTAGAATCGACGACATGAAGACGCAGTTACAAAATATGTGTTCTTTTATTACATTCGCCCGGTCGAAATGAGTGATGACATTCAAGAATTTAAAGTTGACTACATGATTAAAACTTCCTCCCTCGCTTTCAAAGGGAGACCCTTCTCTGATTCGATCCGGACTCGACTCTGGACTCCGTCACTCTCAGTCTCCGTCTACCCGTCTGTCTAATCTCCTAACACTAGCAAACTGTATTGAGAATTCATTTTCTGCTATGACGTCATGTAGTGCTTCAAACACGTGCCATACACATATGCGTTAAGCCTGCATGGTTCGCACATGTTCAATCCATTTCTGCAGACAAAGAATTCTTCTAACCTATTTTTCGACCTAATTTATTTTTCAACATATTTAAATGTGCTATTATTCCTTCTTCTAACTGACCTTATTTTAATTCAGTTTTCATAAAAAAAGAATGAAACAATCAAAATTCCTTTTACTCAAGCATATCAACTATTTTATATTAAATTGAACAATGCGAAATTCTACGTTCCATTTCTGACCCTATTTCTCACTCTATTTCTGAATTTATTTCCGAACCTTGATTACAAGGTTCGAATCTCGGTCTATCTAATCTCATTTTCACTTATTTAATTTTTTTTCTTACTAATAAGAAAAGAGGACCTTTCTTGTAACACATTAAACAATAGTTGCTCTTATAACATTCACTTACTGCGGGTACCCAAGCGAAGCGCGGATATCTTTGCTAGTGTTGTATTACAATGTGTTATCAAATAAAAATGTTGAATAGGTAATGTAAATAATTTGCAGAAAAAGACAAAGGCTCGAGGGTCCTTTGGTTTAATAAAGTTTGTGCCTTTTGCGAAAGCGATGTTGCTGACTTTTGGCAATATTTTACCCAAAGGCTAATTTTTTATTAGTTTCCACAAAAGTAGACAGACAAAAAAATGTTCAATTGCTACACGAATTTATAGTTTGAAGCTGGCGGATATATCGGCCGCGTAGTATTGTTCGCGCTCCGTATAACCAATTGCACATAATACATAATAAATATGGCTGTGTTGAAAATCGATGCAGAATAATAGTTTCATTATATAATTACAACAATTTCGCATTTACACCCGGATCGAATGAGTGGTTTCAAGTGAAATGATTCCGTTCTTCAATGCAACCATTACGCTTGAGGAAAATTTTTAAGAACATTGAAAGCTATCATTCTCTTTTGACTATAAGACTTCGAGGGATAAGAATAAAGGAATCGAAAAGGTATAAATTAGCACCTGAAAAAGTGGCGGATTCTCCAGCTGGAACGCATCACTGTATCTAAAACAATGACAGGTTTTCAAATGACTTCTTTGAATTTTAGCCTCCTGAGAATTTGAAATGTTGCAAGAGATTCTTCGCATTTTTAATGTGTGACATCCTTGTCCGCAGCATTCCTCATCAACTTTGTTTGTTTTCTTTGTCTTTCTACTTTAACTATTCGTCTTTTCATTTTAATATATTGCCTTTCTTAGTCATTTTTACCCATTTTATGTTTTCTTTCTTCTTATTTATATCAGGTATTCTATTTTTATCATTTTCTATGTCATGCACTTTGTTTCTTATTTTTCTACTGGTTATTATTCCAGTAGTCTTAGTTTTATTCATCATACCATTGCCCTTGTTTTTTCCTTTTTTTTCTTTTGTATTATCGTCTGTTTCGTCTCCAACTTCCTCTTTCCTCAGTTTTGTATTAGCATTGTTTTAATTATTTTCTCATTATAATGCCATCTTCGTTTGATTCCATTCTACTTTTTTTATTATACCTGGCTAGTTCTTATTCTTCTACCTTTATTGTCATCGTCTTTTTGTCAACATTATATGGTTTCCTCTACCAGGTTCTTCCTTTTTTGTCAGTGACATCATATACCTTGCATATTTTTCTTATGTAATATCATTTTTTATTAGTAACATGAATGATGGCAAGTAATTACATAGTGTAAAGAAAAACAAATATGACTTCCCCACTTTATAGTACAAGTCTTCTGAACTTACCAGAATCCTCCTTTATTTTTGGTTGCGAACTAAAATCACCGTGTCCTTCTTCATATCCTCCAAATTCATTTCTAGTTGATAACAAGTAATTGTTCTGGGGTAACTGACACCCCTATTCCTGTCTTCACATGGACTCTCCCATCGCTGTGAAAGGCAGCCATTTTGGACTCTCTAATCAGAGATTCCACCCCAGCCTAATCGTTGACATGACTTTACCGACTCTCCTGTTTGATATTGTGAACCCATAAAATAAGGCCACAACAGCAATAAAATCTGCTAGAATTGTTATTACAAAAAACGGTATTTCAATACTTTATTTGCCGTTATTGTTGTGATAATCACATCAAAATGACCTAGCATAGAAAATACCTCATGATTATATGAAAAAATCCGTTATGTATTTCTTTTTCAATAAAATGTTACTAGTCCCTCAGGTTTCAATACTGCATATATTTAAATATAAATAGATCGAATTAATTGTTTTAGTTAAATCAATTCGACTGAATGAACAAAGATAATAAATTATCAGTAAGAAAAGAGATTGGGAAAATATTGATGAAATTGAAAACCTATACATTGGATTACTGCTAGACTCACACCAAATATTATTGCGAGAGAAGTAGACACAAGAAAACGAAAAACATCGTAACTACGAGATTGTATCTTCAAACAAAAATGTAGTAGGCAAAACAAACAAAAAAGAATACAACTAAAAACAGACGGAACAAAAACTAGCTTCTCGCAGACACGTGGATCGTAACAATCACAATCTACTCGCCAGAATCATCTACACACAATCTGCAGAACGCCCCCTCTCCTTTCCAGTCTCCTGCCTTTATAGCGGCCGGGAACGACATATTTGCATAATCGCGCGAGAGCAGACGTGATTCAACGATAATTACATTGGGTAAACGCTAATAAAAGCACATGGACGCCATCTTGGAACTCTCTCTTTCGGTCAGCCCAAAACACACGTATCCGATGTAAGCTCTCTATTTCTATTTTTGGTTACTGCTAATTCTGCTACATATCTACTAAATTTAGGTAGTATACAGTTGTAATATATGTGCACGTGTTTGAATTTGTCTATCATCTAGTGGGACTCCAAATAAGTAGATACACAGGGGGTTGAAACGTCGGTAGAGATAAATAGGTGTGTGTGTATCTATACATAACTATCAATATTTGAGTAATGATCTCAAGTGTTTATGTCAGAATTTAAGGAACCGTTTTGCTCATCTGTTTATTCCATCAAACTTTTTAATAAATATCATACGCTTCTCTAGATGAAGCCACCGACAAAGCAATCATCGATACATAATGTTTACTTTCTTGTTTCCGGTATTCATTTTTTTTTCTTGAAGTTGCAAGCTCTATTCTTATTAACAATAAACATCTGGCAGATTCGACCCGATTTTGGGTCACTCAACTTATTTTATCTCATCCTACGATCCACGCCGTAAGTGATCTCTACGTAAGAATAAGTCAGACTCTAGAAGTCAATCCATATTTTTAAATTAAAATTATTGTTATTAATTTAAGCGTTTTAACATTGATTTTGTTAATATTATTTTTCTGAATATGTTCTTCCTAGTCTTTATTTGCATACACACAGAATTGGATTACAAACTAATGTATCTTAAGCTAGATGCAACACCCTGAATTTGTTTTTGAGATACTATATATATACCTATGATGAAATAATTGTGTGCATGTATATTTAATAGAAAAATATATTACATGAACAGGATAATGCCCCTATATATGTATGCATATATATGTACACACACATATATACATGCATGTACATATATATATATATATGTGTGTGTGTGTGTGTGTGTGTGTATGTATATATATACGGTATACCAAACGTAACACTTGCTTAAAGTAAACTAAAAAAATAATCATCACTTTGTAATCATCCAGCATTCAGTGCGACAAATACGGTTCTAGGTTCAATTCTTGGCTTGGGAGAGATGCTAGTCTAGCGGCACTGATTAGTTGTGAGACAACGAAACAGGACTGTATGTCGATGACTACAAATATATATATATATATATATATATATATATATATATTCACACACGTCTGATTGAATACGACAGAGTTATTCTTTTCCATTTGCTGAGTGATCTTTTAAGCCGGCATTTTATATAAAATGGCGCCCAAAAGCTGTTGTTCTCAAGCCCTTTCGATCGGTGCATCCTGTTATAATCAGAAGTGATTGTTGTTGTTTTCTTTCTCTGTTGCTTTTCTTATAAACACATCAAGCCACAAACTAACAGAAAAAGAAAACAACGATAACCGCTCCTGATTATAATCGGATGCACCGAAAGAAAGCGCTTGATAAGAATATGGCCAAACCACAACTTTTGGCGCCATTTTATATAACATGGCTGATGAAATTACAAAGACCGCTCGCAAATTGTAAAGATATCCAGAAAGATCAGCAAAAAGAATAATTGTCGTGTTCGATCAGACGTGCTTGAGTAATAGCTTGCTGCCAATATATATATGCGTGTGTGTGTGGGTGTGAGCGTGTGGGTGTGTGCGTGTGTATGTATCTATATGTATATATATGTATGTATATGTATATAAGTATGTATATGTATATGCATATATATATATGCATGTATATAGATATATGGGTGAGCTTGTGTGTATGTATATATATGTATGTATGTATATATATATATATATATATATATATATATATATATATATATATATATATATATATATGACAGGTCATGTCATATGCTACTGGTACCATGTAACCCAGTACTACCTGCCTCATGGTCGGGTCACCGGCGACTAAACTGGTTCCCCCACCAGACTTGTTTGGTGAGGAGGGCGGCTAGTCTCCCTGAAGGATTAAAAACAAGACCTTCCAAAGGGCGAATGAACTCTTTTTCTGGGTCAACTGCCAACTAACACCGTGTATATTTGTGTGTGTGTTTGTGTGTGTGGGTGTGTGTGTGTGTGTATATGTGTATTGGGGTAGAGAGGGCTCCCGTAAGCCGTGGTGAAGGCAACCTTTCTAGGAGAAGCAAATTTCTGATTTAAAAAAGCATAAAGCGGAAGACCAGTACCCGCATTAAGCTGGTCTGCAGTTTAATTTGTTGCTGGCTATCTTGCTCTTGCTTGTTGCTTGATCTCAACATTTTAAACCAAGAGAGAGACTTAGCTGTCGTAAAAAGCTAAGACTCTGTAACATCATATTTGTATAGATACTCCCTCAGACATTTGGAATCATGGATTTTAAATGTCTGAGGGAGGCCACTCGTTGTACAAGACGTTGCAATAATCATCATGTATATATATGTGTATGTATATATATGTATATATATGTATATATATATGTGTGTATATATATGTATATATATGTATGTATATATATATATATATATATATATATATATATATATATATATATATATATATATATACCATTATATTATTTACACATTATATTCCATATAAAAATACATTCGAGGGATTGCGGCTGTTCATGGTTATTGTTTAAGTTAACGTTCATTATTATATTGGGAAGAGATTATAAAACACAGACGATGAATTTAATATTATATACAGATACCTAGATATTAAATATTATACATTTATGTAATACCAAATAAATCTATTCGCTGGTATGGAGAAAATAATTGAAGTAAGAAAAAATCTTCGGCGGACAAACATATTTTTAGAGTATAATCCATTTACTGGATCATCACGCAATTTCCTCTGGTCAACAGTAACACTTGTAAGTTTAAGATGTTCCTAGAATCTGAACTAAAAAAACAAAAACGTTTAACGCCTTATTATGCATTTGCTTCTTTCTCTCTTTCTATCTCATGTATATATATATATATATATATATATATATATATATATATATATATATATATATATATATATACGTGTGTGTGTGTGTGTTTGTGTAGAGAGACAGAAAGAGAGAGAGAGAGAGAGAGAGAGAGAGAAACACAAACTGTTTACAACCTCACCATAACAAGCATGCTACGTGACAAACAATTTTGTTTCTGCTCTGCAAAACTGCTGCTGATATACTAATTTAGTTACATATATGAACAGGATTTCATGCGCGAAGGCGTTTCTTCTCCAGCAATAAATCGAGACATATCCAAAGAATTTAATAGCGTTTAATATGAAGCTCTATGTTAGAAAATATCTGTAAATGT
The DNA here is from genome assembly GCF_053919585.1 of Euprymna scolopes. Lineage (NCBI taxonomy): Eukaryota > Metazoa > Mollusca > Cephalopoda > Sepiida > Sepiolidae > Euprymna > Euprymna scolopes. The sequence goes on along the minus strand of NC_136492.1, from coordinate 52,241,299 downwards.
GTTTTCAACTAGTAATCTCTTTCTCTCAGGTAGATTTATACAAGTAGTCCTTGTGTGGGCAGGTGTTCCAAGCTCCACATTCAATGCTGCTCTATCTCAGGGAACTATTACTGACCAACCTTACTCCTTACCTTAATTACTGCCCTTTCTAATCACATTCTGGTCACATTTTTCGACATGTACGTAAACAATACATAGATTTATGATTACACTTCAAACACCACTAACGGCCGAGGTCTCTTTAAGACTATCTCATACACATTTTATCACGAGGTTTAAGGGGGCAAAAGGTTTCTTGTAAATATTAACACATCCCAATCCAATTTCCTATATGTTACGCCTGACACTTAACTACTTACTTCTTCTTATGAATGGCTCCCCTCTCAATGTGGAATCATGCGTCGGATAACTTCTAGACTTTACCTATACAACTGAACTGAAACGGAAGACTTGTATCAAGGTCTTACAATTTTGTTGGAAAAAAGTTTGCATCATTCTGCTTCAGCTTCCGAGTCAACCCTCGACCTGTATAAAAAACAGATATACGATAAAATGCAGTACAGAATTTAGTAGGAGCTGCTCTGGGTATTCTTATCCGACATTTGACAGTTCAGAAAAAGTCGTCAAAAGCTGTTGGATGATGCCCTTTTCTCCTACCTTAAACTAATTGCTACAGAAATTACGTTGCAAGACTGTTTCTTCTTTATCGCTTTTTTTCATAAGTGCTCGTCTGAGCCTGAATCTATGGTCCCTCACACCAACCATTCTGAAAACCACTCGCGTTGCTAAAGTCACAAGCAACAACATCCCTTTCCCTCTATCTGTACATAAATATAACCGCACATTCCATGAACAAAACTTTTCTAGGCTTGCCCGCCTTAAAACTATGCTCCCCTGATTTGCTTTCTAGCGGACAATAACAATCGTTTTCAGGCTCAATATATATATATATATATATATATATATATATATATATATATATATATACTAAATAAACCTTTACTCACGTGCCTACAGGACCTTTATAAGCGGTCCATCCCTTATCACGTGTGGGTTGTCTGAAAAAAAATTCAAAACGATTAAAATCTCAATCAAAGAAACTCTGGAAATATCAGTGACGATGATGTACGTAGAACAACGTTATATACGCCTAAAGTACACAAGTCGACGCAGAGCAAGAAATGCAGTAATTTGGTTACATCACATGATTGCAACTTTTGTCAATTCCCAATACACTCAATTCTATTTAAATACGTTTACTTGTTGAGGACCAAAATAACCAATGAAAATTGTTTTCCCATTGAGCATTAACGTCGATCATACATGCAATGTAATTGTCGATTAATTTAATTATAGAATGTTATTTATTTTTAGATTAAAAGTTAAACTGTTATAGCACATTGCTAAATGTAATACATTTGTAAAATATCTCATAGGGTATTTGAATGATCTATTAGCGAGAGACAATTAGATTTTCACACGCAAGATAGTTTGTTGCAGTTTTTCTAGGACTCTGTTTACTGTGATTACAGCGTATTTATTTTGATTAATTAGTTTTATTAATTCATTAGGAATCTGAAATGTGCGATTAATCGTTAATATACATGCACACGTCATACTAAAGGAATACACATAAAATTACTTTTTATATACGATTTTTCTTTAGTTATCTGCATGATCTAGTTCATTTATAATTGCTGGATTTTTCGCTAGATTTACTTATCTGTCTCTTGTCCCTGTACCTTTTCTCTATTTTCTTATTTCAGTGTTTTTCATCTGTACACTGCATCCAACCTTCGCCATATGTAATTAGATGGGTCTACTTTTCTTTATATATATATATATATATATATATATATATATATATATGTATATATACATACATATATTTCTAATATACATCTTTTATTCTAATATATATATTTCTAATATATATATATACATACACTTGTGCCCGATATTATTCATACCTCCCTTGAAAATTGAGTTTATTAGGTGTAACTTTTGTAAGAATTTATTGTTTACGTCCATATTGATACATATTCTTAATAAACCTCTTCTGATCATTTTCGTCATTTAAAAATCTCGGGATACTTGTAATAAAAGAAATATACAGCTTTTTATAAAATCTGCAATGTTCAAAAATAATCATACCCCCTTATTTTTTCAGTATTAATCGAGTTTTTGACTGTTTGTTTTCTGTTTGATTCTTATTTTGAATGCTTTTATAAAACCTTTAATTAATTTCATTTCGTTTTTTGCATTTTTCAGAAATTCAAATGATATCAACTGAAAACCAATAAAAGAATAAAAATTATTAGAATGGGGAAGAAAAAAGAGCTTAGTAATGATCTTAGGACTAAAATTGTGAATTCACATAAGGATGGTTTAGGTTACAAGTCAATTTCCAAGAAATTTGAAGTCCCTACAGCAACAGTACAGAGCATCATCAAAAAATTCCAGAGCCACCACACAACAAACAACTTGATTGGTAGAGGAAGGAAAAGGAAACTGTCTGCTAGAGCCACCAGGAATATTGTAGGAAGTGTTAATGCAAATCCAACCACCACTAATAAGGACATTTTAGAAAATCTGGAGTCTTCTGGCATAAAAATATCAAGGCAAACATTGCAAAGGACTCTGCATGAAAATTGTCTGAAAGGAAGAAGACCAAGAAGGACTCCATTGCACACCGGAAAACACCTTGCAGCACGTCTAAAGTTTGCTAGGACCCATGTGAATTCTCCAGAGTCCGTTTTCTCAAGTATTTTGTGGACTGACGAAACAAAAATTGAATTGTTTGGCCATATGGATGCTTCTTACGTTTGAAGGAAGAAAGGAGAAGCTTAGAACCCAAAGAACACCATACCCACGGTGAAACATGGTGGTGGTAGCCTAATGTTTTGGGGCTCCTTTTCGGCTAGTGGTCCAGGTAGTTTGGTCAAGATAGATGGAACCATGAAGAAGGAGCAATATTTGGAGATACTCCAGAAAAACATTAGACAGGATGCAGCGAAGCTCCATTTAGGACCAAACTGGGCCCTTCAACAGGATAATGATCCAAAACATACTGCCAAAATAGTCAAGAAATGGTTTGAGGATAATCAAATTAATGTTTTGGAATGGCCTAGCCAGAGTCCCGACCTGAACCCTATCGAAAACCTCTGGCACATATTGAAAACTGAGGTTAAAAAGCGGGAACCTAGAAATTTGAGGGATTTGGAGAACTACTGCATTGAAGAATGGTCAAAAATCAGTGTTGATGCTTGTAAAAACCTTGTTGATAAATATCCCAAACGGTTACAGGCAGTTATTAAGAATAAAGGGCATGCTATTGACTATTAGTAAGAGAGGTATGAATAATTTTGAACTAGTGCCATTATTGTTTTTCTTTGTATAATGTTTCAAACTTGCATAATTTATTTATTTGTTGAGTTTAAATTAAATGCTTATGCTTGATTTATTGTTTGAAATCCCTTTAATATTGTCTACCTTCTGGTTTGAGCAATATTCTTATAGAAATCTCAAAGATCCGAGGGGTATGAATAATATCGGGCACAAGTGTATATATTCATATTCTAATACATACATATATATATATATATAATACATATGCACATCTATATTTATATTCTTACATATATACATATTATCTAATATACATATATTTTTAATGCATATATATATTTCTAATATGTATATACATATTTTTCTAATATATATATTTCTAATATATATATTCTAATATATATTTTTCTAAATATATATATATATATATATTTATATATATATATATATATATATCTGTAGAAATATATTTTCTTATTGTATAACAATCCTTATATAAGAAGCTCAATGTGATTACAGAGAAATATATAGAATAAAAGAAAAACGTTATATTCCAATATTCATTATATTGGCCATCTTACAATGTATTACTTTAAATCAGTTGACTTATACAATTCTTGACAGTATCAGTTTCGTAGCGCAAAATCCATCACTTAATTATAATATCAATTAGTAAGTCTATTATGCTCTTAACTCATCAGAGAAAATAGCAATAATCAATCTGCCAAAAGGAATTGCAATGTGATTTGACATGGTAAAATTCCGAAAATTGAAAGAGAAGCTGCGGTTTCCTTTATATTTTTCCATTATGCCTTAACAATCTTTAAAAATACTTTGCAATGATGAGATATAGGTAAAATACTTCCGCTTGTTTTCTTTTCGTTATGAGAGAAATCGTTTCCATAATGCTTTTACACGTGTATGGTATAATAAGTCTAAAGAAAGGCTGTTCTTGTGAAAATTTTCAGACGGCATAATGTTTGAATTTGTCAGAAGAGTCTTGAAACATTTGTAACTAACGATGAAATACATTATTTGTTGCTATCATCCAATTCTTTGGTGTATTCGCTTTTGTTAAGACAATATATGAATGCTCAATTATGAAGATGATAATTGTGTAGCATACGGTTTAAGTCATCTCATTTTGGCTTAAAATTTACTAATATATGAATGATTACTGAATTATCCAAAGCCAGTAAAATTCGGAATACGCCAAATAAGATTTATGTATATATATATATATATATATATATATATATATATATATATATATATAATTATATATATATATATATGTGTATATATGTATGCATATATATGTATATATGTATATTTATATATATGTGTATATATGTATATACATATATATACATATATATATATATATATATATATATACGTATCGAAACAACTTAAAAATCATTTTTGAAAATTATTACATTATGAACGCAATAGTAAATTCGCATAAAATTTTGTTTAAAAATAACTGAAACAATTGCGATTTATTTTGTAAAATCTTTTAGATTATCAATAATTTGTATCACGTGTAATATTTTAACTATTGTCTCGCATCTTATAAGGAGAATTTGGATAATACAGTCTCTGTTCTGTATAAGTTGTTTTTTGAAACCGGGAATCTAAGCAGTATTCCATACTGACCCCTTTTGTTGAATACACACAGGCAAATTTCTCCTGGAAAGGGGAAAGTTGTAATAATTTCTAATTTCTTTTACTATCGCAAGCAGTGGGGATTGAGCCTTTTTATATCCATTTTAAGAGTCATCTTTCTAATAAATAAATGTGATAACAAAAGCCCGACGCCAGGATACTCGGATTGAAAATATTTTGGGAAAAGCCATAGTAATCTCAGAATTTTTCTGTTTAAGCTACGTTGTATCTAAGATGTGTTTCTGTGTACATTTGTTTTCTTTATGTTGCTGTCTCTACTGCGTAGGTACGTTTTTGTGTCAGACTTAGTTTACGCCTACGAGAGTTTTCATGACATTTTCGAGCTGTTGTCAATATTACATTCTGCTTTGCATTCTCGAACGTCTTCTGGATTCCGATTTTTCTAGTCACATTTTGCGAAGTTCTTAGATGCTACAAGTTTTGATAATAACAATTTTTTTTTATATGGATTATAGTTAGACTTAATGTTTCCTTCACTTCTAAGGCAAAGCCCAAATATTTTGTTTCGTTTTTATCAATTTGATCTTTACACTTTTTTTCTGTGACATTAGTTTTGTCGAAATATTCTTATATCATGTTCTACCCCGAAATTTAATATTTTTTGCAATTTAAATTTCTAATTATTTCTAGAAATAAGATCAGATAATAACTTCTGTATATATATATATATATATATATATATATGTATATATATATATATATATATATATATATATATATATATATATATATATATATATATACATATAAGATTAGCAGTTTTCTCGAATTACGCTTCATTTCCAAAACTAAAATACATGTACGTGTATATCATGTTTTGGAAGAACATGTTGTAGCCTAAATGTTCTTCTAAAAGACAATATTTACTCTTTTTATGTAACGACAGAGACTAGAGCATAAAGCAGGAGGCATAAAAATATAAATAGTTGATTACCCTATAATGCATTAAGATTTCAACACATAGGCAGATATAACTTTGTTAAAATTTAGTTTGGTCGTTAATTCTATTATTGTGTAAGGTCTGCTGGAGTAATACCATTCTTTTAGCTATTTATATTCTTAGAAATGTAATTCAAAGAGAAATTGTCAAAATTAAGGTGGAATGACAGTAAAAAAGACGGTGTAAAATTTTATATAGATATTAAAAGCAATGATTTCACTAGAAAATTAATATATTTAGATTCGAAAAAGCTCGGGAAAATGGCTGGCCTGTAAAGCCAGAAATAAATAAATAAATAAAAACGCCGACGGCGGTAAATTAATGGCTACGTTGTCAAGAGGCAACACATCATCTCATAACACGTGTCTGTGGCTCGAAAATAGCTTATGTAAAGACGGACATTAAAATAAACACATTGGCCTGTCTGCCTGTAAATAAGCTCAATACGAGGACACAAAAGGAACATGAAAGAGTAAAATCACCGTGTCGCATAACGACTCGGTAATTAGATGAGGAGGGTCGAGTAGCCATGTTAAATATCAGTTGGCTTCAGCTAACAAGCCGGGCGAAATAATAGTTAGTCTGATTGCAAAACGTCCTCTCATTTAATAGACGAGGTTCTTCAAAAGAGACCACTCTGAAAGACGGTGTTTTGAAAATTATAATGGCGAATAGCACACTTTCTCGAACCGACAAACACAGATACGTGCACGTATATAAAACATATAGAAACACATCTCTGTAACCAAAACAAAAACCACATTAGCACGTCATATGTTGAAATACACTTTAATCTAGCGATTAGTTCATTTGCTTTTCAGCAGATTGAACAAGGGTTCGAATACCTTTTGTATACACGAGGAAGATACATTAGTTTTTTTCGACCTTGTATTATTAACACCTACGTTACATGTGAAAAGACATAATTAGAGTCTGATAGGGAATTCGATATTTTTCGACAATTTACTGCGTTTTAAACCGGCATACATATATATTTTCTGGGTTTCTTTAACATTTTAAACTAAATATATAATACCATATTTATATAATGTATTATTTAATTAAATTGAATTATTTAAAATTTCTTACTTTTTATTGAATTAAATTTAATTCTAAATTATAATTCATTATTTACTAAATGTTATTTATAATTAAAAATTTTGCGAGAGTTATTTAACAGATAAAAACACACAAAGACACACACAGGAACCCCCACCCCAACATATATATATATGCATATATTTATATATATATATATATATATATATATATATATATATATATATATGTATGGGTGCCGCATGAATGTTGTCGCAATATGTAGAGCAACGAAATAAATACGCTGTAAATTGTCCAAACAATGGTAACACAATATTGATTTTTTAACGCGAATAAAGCAACATCGAATATTTTTCACTTTCTAAATATAAGAAAAACTGGAATTTAAAACATTTAAATTTTATCATGCATAGTCATACTTAATAAATTATTAAATCGTTGCTATAATCCTACAACGCAAACTGAAATGATTTTTATCAATCTAATGCTTAGAGGCAACTTTCGAAATACACGAATTGAACTCACCTTTTCGCTAGATATATGAATGAACGCCTTATGTATTTTTGAAATTAAAAAAAACAACGAAGTCGTTTTAACTTTTATGAATAGACATCATTATTTTGTAGTTCCTTGTTTAAAAAAAACAATCAAGTAAATATATTTAACATGAATGGCCATTACACAGTGCAGCTGTTTTCTAAATGTCATAAGAATCAAGTATTTAGTATAGAGATAAATATATATATATAAATATAGATACTATATTATTATGCGAAATGTATATACATATATATATATATATATATATGTATGTATGTATGTATGTGCATATTTTGGCAGCGTGAATTGGAGAGAGAACAAATAGACGAGAACGATGAATAGTAGACTTGAATCAGTGAATCAACAATTATGCTGTTTGAAGTCATCCCCTTATTCATATATGAGAATGTGTCACCTACAAAGGAAGCTCCTTATTAGATGTGTAATAATGTTAACGTAATTTACCCATGACCATAAAATTTTACTGTTCTCCTTTTGATCATATTTAGTGATTCCTTGCCGCAAGTATGGCCGAACTTAGCATACACTATTGTCTGTTCAGCAAGAGAACGTGCAATCTTAATAACGACATATTCTTTGGATATCTTTATAATCATACGCGTCTCCCACTCATATTACACGAAATTATATAGGAATTAATGTAAATTATATATTTGTGTTTATTGGCAATTTCTATCGCTCAATCATAATATACTTGTACTTCTATACAATTTAGAAATAAAATGTTCATTGTTTATAATGAATTTCTTCAGAAAATTGATAATATTTTCAAATCATCATAATATTTTCTAAGTCATCAAATAAAAACGAGGGTATGTTTACAATAAAATGTCATTCCGCTTTTTCTTTACTCGATGTTTATAAAACTAACAATCGTTTTTTCTCATATTATGCACTAGCATAATAAAAAAAGCATTCGAAATGTACATAGTAATTCTGAAAATTTATTTTCAACCCATTAATAAATTTATTTATTCTTATATGTACAACATAATTTTACATTAATTTATTTATTACGGACTATTATTATCATCTTTATTAGTTGTTGTTTCCAAAAGTTGTTACCAACTATTCATCTAGCCTTCGCCAGGTGGTAAACGCGACGGATAGGAACTTTGAATCTCAAACTGCATTCTCAGCAATCACTTTCAGACGTAGTTGTTGTCGTCTCACCATTTTTTTTGGGCCAAGTAAGCCTCTGGCCGGCTTTGGAAGGGATTGGAACCGCTATCTTCAGACAATGCTCATCTGGAACCGTAGAGATTAAATGTCTCTATCAAATTCGCAACGGGCCCCAAAAGGGCTATCAAGGTTGGCTTTTTTATCTTATAAATCCACGATTATTTATTATCTGATCTACCATGTTCGGGTCCGTACCGAATGGTATATATATTATTTTAATTGGAATTCATTATTCAGATGAGTATTATTTATATTAATTTATTTATTGCGGACTATTATTCTCATCTTTATTAGTTATTGTTTTACGACGTTTTGCCCAACTATACCTTTGGTCTTCTTCAGGTGGTAACCGCGATTGATAGGAACTTCGAATCTCCTAACTACATTCTCAGTAATCACTGCCATCCGTAGTTGTTATCGTCTCACCACGTGTTTGGCCAAGTAAGCCTCGGGCCAGCTTTCGGTAGGATTGATCGCCCTCCGGAGTCCGGGGCGCAGTTGAGGTTGAATCCCTACGTCTCCAAAGTCGTAGCCAAATCCTAGCTCTCTTTGGTTATGTGGGTCGTCGCAGTAAGGCTGCCACACACAGTTGGCCAACGGCCACATGATTGCATCAGAGAATCTGCACACTCTCCAGCATATCAAGATATATGTTGGTGTTGTCTTTCAAGCCGACTTCGAAGATGTGAGATGGCATGATATGACCTTTACTTGAAACTTCAACGTAACCGTTCATCGTCCGACGCGTTGAGCTGTTGCCTGAAGCGTTCTACCGTACGGACTTACATTTTTAGGGTGTTGACAATTGTCCTGTTGTCATAACTTGAATTGGTAGAGAGCAAAAGTAGTACAGCAATGCATCTCCTATCTCACACACTGAACATTGTGTCAGTTTAGATATAATAGAAGATTCTTCTCGCTGTTGGAATTAGTAAACAAATAGCTACCTAATAGATTGCTTACAAAAACAAAAAAGCGAGAATCGGTTTTCATCGAACGTAATCATGTCTTTTGTAGGTGACACTTTTATCGTTTCGCCCTGTATAATATATATATATATATATATATATATATATATATATATATATATATATATATTTATACATATATACATCTTTATACATATATATATACATATATATACACACATATATATGCATATATATACACACATATATATACATATATATACATATATACATATATACATATATATATACATATATACATATATATATACATATATATATACATACATGTATATACATACATATAAACATATATGCATATATATATATACATATGCATATATATACACATATACATATCTATACACATACATATATATGTATATACATTATATATATATATATATATATATATATATATATATATATATATATATATATATATATATATACAGTGATGATCATATTTATTGGCACGGTAAAATAAAAGTTAAATTTTGTCTAATAAATTCTAAAAAAGGGATTAAATTAAAGAAAATAACAAAGTATATTATGTATTTTTAACTGGCCTTTCCGATGCAGCAATCGGATTTTAGAAAAAATAAATAACAAAGGAAAAACAAACATAATTGCAAAAAACCCTTGTTCAAAATTATTGGCACGGCTTTGTTTTTCTTTTAGTATCAGTATAATATCAATCAATTTTCGGTTTACGTGCTTTCTGAACTTTTTTATAGCCATATTATGCTTGTTTAACGCTAATTCAGTGAATACTTTTTTCAGATAATTTTTAGATAGCGATTTATTTAAACTATTATAAGTGACTAAATTATAATTTTCAATCGCTATGGTTAAAACTAAGGAACACAGCGAAGACGTCAGGAAGCTTGTTGTAGCATGCCATACCAATGGGGAGGGCTATGATAAGATTTCAAAGAAGCTAAACCTTCCCAAATCCACTGTTAGAGCCATAATAAACAAGTTCAAATCGCAAGGCCACGTTATGAGTTTAGAGGGTAGAGGGAGAAAAAGGATTCTTTCCCCAAGAGATGAACGGAAAATTGTTCGACAAGTAAAACAAAACCCAAGGATCTCTGTTGGGGAGATTGTTGATGAACAGAGCACCTCTGGAGTGAATGTATCTCGACATACAGTTGGTAGAGTTTTGAAGAGAGCTGGTTTAAAAGCATGTCGTCCGAGAAAGACTCCCTTATTGAAGCCTATGCACCTGAAAGCAAGGCTAGCCTTTGCAAAACGTCATATTGATAAAGATGTTGCATTCTGGAAACGTGTTCTGTGGACTGACGAAACGAAAATAGAGTTATTTGGCCATAATAAAGTGTCTTATATTTACAGAAAATCTGGCGAAGCTTTCCTGCCTAAGAACACCATACCCACAGTGAAGCAAGGTGGAGCCAGTTTGATGTTTTGGGGATCCTTTGCTGCCTCTGGACCAGGGCGACTTGTTAAGGTCACAGGTAGCATAAAAAAGGAAGATTATGTTAAAATATTGGATGAAAACCTGAAAGACTCTGCTAAAGAGCTCTCACTTGGTCGTCGTTGGTGGTTCATGCAAGATAATGACCCAAAGCATTCGGCTAAACTGACTAAGAAATGACTTGAGGACAATCATATTAATGTTTTGGAGTGGCCATCACAAAGCCCAGACCTTAATCCAATTGAAAATTCATGGAGAACATTAAAATTGAGGGTAATGCAAAGGAAGCCTAAGAATCTTATTCAATTGGAGGATTATTGTCAGGAAGAGTGGGCTAAAATTACTACTGAAGAGTGCAACAACTTGGTTGTAAACTATGAAAAGCGACTGAGGAAGGTAATCAAGGCCAAAGGCTATACAATTGATTATTAAATAAATCGTGCCAATAATTTTGAACAAGGGTTTTTTGCAATTATGTTTGTTGTTCCTTTGTTATTTATTTTTTCTAAAATCCGATTGCTGCATCGGAAAGGCCAGTTAAAAATACATAATATACTTTGTTATTTTCTTTAATTTAATCTCTTTTTTAGAATTTATTAGACAAAATTTAACTTTTATTTTACCGTGCCAAAAAATATGATAATCATTGTATATATATATATATAACCTGTCGACAAAATTCATTCCTGGCTTCTTTTAGTAAGGACCTAATCCATACGGCTAACATTAACCGCAACAAATTCTGTCGAATGTAAACATATATTTTTAAATTGTTTTTAACGTCTGTCAGAGTTAATTAATCATTATATGATCATCTGCGCATAAGAGCTAAATGGACCGACTTTATTCACCTGAAAGTGTTCAACGAAGAGAAACGATTTTCTCACAAGGAATTGTTTCTCTGTGTTTCTCTCTCTCTCTCTCTCTCTCTCTCTTTCTCTCTGTACATATATATATATGTATATATACACACACACACACACATATATATATATATATATATATATATATATATATATATATATAAACTTTTTCGACGATTTTATGAGTTCACAATCTCAGCGACTGTTAATCAGAATTAAACAAATGGCAGTTTGTTGGACAGGTAATGGCCTGAAGTGTATAGTGCGCTATGTGTCATTAGCCCCTTAGGTCGAACAGAAAAAGAGATCATTCATCATCATAACCTATCTTTGGCATCTTTTTACAGTTATAAAATTTTTTGGTGAAGATGTAGTACCTTTACACTCAAAAAATCCTCTATAATTACCTCTATTATAGATTTTCGAGGATGCTAACACGGGAAAGATGTTTAAAATCCCAGGAAACTAATAGTTTTCGAAACAGGAAGAAATTATTGTTTCAAAAAAGGAGATGACTTTTCTAAATGGATTAAAGGAAAATGATCACCAACTTTATGGCCCCTTTTTGGGGGAGCGGTCTGTTATTTTTTAACGGTTCGTATTAATAATGGTCTAGTAGATAAACAGAAAATCTACACGAAATAACTTGTGTTCCATAGTTATTGTAGTGTGCTGAAAACGAATATCTCATTGGAATTTTTTGCATATAGGTATTTTCCAGATATTAAGCAAAAATATGCGCGCACAACAATAGCCATTACTAATAGTCTACAGAATACACAGAAAAATACTTATTTGCAGAAATTTTAAATGCGATATTTGTTTTCCTCACATACAAAAACCAATAGGATATATGTTTTTCATGATAGATTTCGTGGACCTCTAGCAAGGCACACTTACCAAATAAACACGACACCTAAAAAAAATAACAGACGCAGCCCCCCAAAAAAGGCGGCTATAACGTGGATATTTATTTTACGTTAAATTAAGAAATAAATGCGTTTCCCTATTTTTTGAAACTCTAATTTCTTCATAGTTTCATATATTAGAAACTACTGGTTTCCTGACATGTTAAACGTTTTAGCACTCGCGAAAATTTATAATAGGTGTACTTAAAAAAAAATAGTGTGGAAAGATATTACAACTTTACCAATGTTTTAATCATAGTAATTGGTTTCCCAAGTTTTGCATATAAATTACAATATATCTGATATGTAAGCTAAACCTCTGACCTATGGTTTCAAATGGTCTGGAATAACAGCAGGAAAGGACTTGATTTAATATTTTTATCATGTTACATCTACCCTCTTTGGTTGTTGTGCATGAAGTAAATTTTACAGATTATTTGATCCTGGATATATTCATTATTGTACCCGTTTTCCAGAAGAAGAGAGATATAACTCATCAGAAATATTTGGAATCCAGACTCCGCATGCTGTTATTTCAGATCATTTGAAAATAAAGCAAGTTTTAGTCTCCTCTCCATCAAGGTCTATGGTTTGGAGGATATATATATATATATATATATATATATATATATATATATATATATATACACTTGTGTCCGATATTATTCATACCCCTCGGATCTTTGAGATTTCTATCAGAACATTGCTCAAACCAGAAGGTAGACAATATTCAAGGGATTTCAAACAATAAATCAAGCATAAGCATTTAATTTAAACTCAGCAAATAAATAAATTATGCAAGTTTGAAACATTATACAAAGAAAAAAAGTAATGGCACTAGTTCAAAAATATTCATACCTCTCTTACTAATAGTCAATAGCATGCTCTTTATTCTTAATAACTGCCTGTAACCGTTTGGGATATTTATCAACAAGGTATTTACAAGCATCAACACTGATTTTTTTACCATTCTTCAATGCAGTAGTTCTGCAAATCCCTCAAATTTCTAGGTTTCCGCTTTTTAACCTCAGTTTTCAATATGTGCCAGAGGTTTTCGATAGGGTTCAGGTCGGGACTCTGGCTAGGCCATTCCAAAACATTAATTTGATTATCCTCAAACCATTTCCTGACTATTTTGGCAGTATGTTTCGGATCATTATCCTGTCGAAGGGCCCAGTTTGGTCCTAAATGGAGCTTCTCCGGATCCTGTTTAATGTTTTTCTGGAGTATCTCCAAATATTGCTCCTTCTTCATGGTTCCATCTATCTTGACCAAACTACCTGGAACACTAGCCGAAAAGGAGCCCCAAAACATTAGACTACCACCACCATGTTTCACCGTGGGTATGGTGTTCTTTGGGTTGTAAGCTTCTCCTTTCTTCCTCCAAACGTAAGAAGCATTCATATGGCCAAACAATTCAATTTTTGTTTCGTCAGTCCACAAAATACTTGAGAAAACGGACTCTGGAGAATTCACATGGGTCCTAGCAAACTTTAGACGTGCTGCAAGGTGTTTTCCGGTGTGCAATGGAGTCCTTCTTGGTCTTCTTCCTTTCAGACCATTTTCATGCAGAGTCCTTTGCAATGTTTGCCTTGATATTTTTATGCCAGAAGACTCCAGATTTTCTAAAATGTCCTTAGTAGTGATGGTTGGATTTGCATTAACACTTCTTACAATATTCATGGTGGCTCTACCAGACAGTTTCTTTTTCCTTACTCTACCAATCAAGTTGTTTGTTGTGTGGTGGCTCTGGAATTTTTGGATGATGCTCTGTATTGTTGCTGTAGGGACCTCAAATTTCTTGGAATTGACTTGTAACCTAAACCATCCTTATGTGAATTCACAATTTTAGTCCTAAGATCATTACTAAGCTCTTTTTTCTTCCCCATTTTTATAATTTTTATTTTTTTATTGGTTTTCAGTTGATATCATTTTAATTTCTGAAAAATGCAAAAAACGAAATGAAATTAATCAAAGGTTGTATAAAAGCATTCAAAATAAGAATCAAACAGAAAACAAACAGTCAGAAACTCGATTAATACTGAAAAAATAACGGGGTATGATTATTTTTGAACATTGCAGATTTTATAAATAGCTGTATATTTCTTTTATTACAAGTATCCCGAGATTTTTAAATGACGAAAATGTTAAGAAGAGGTTTATAAAGAATATGTATCAATATGGGCGTAAACAATAAATTCTTTCAAAGTTACACCTAATAAACTCAATTTTCAAGGGGGAGGGGTATGAATAATATCGGGCACAAGTGTATGTGTGTATATATATATATAAATATATATATATATATGTATACGGCTATCTTAAGTCTTTACAGACAATGGATACCCACTGTAAGTTTTCTTGTGCGTGACATAGTTGTGCAAGGATTGCGCAATCTCCAGCGACACATGAGTCGATCTTGTTAAATACCAGCAGTAAGTTGATGTTCAGGACGTCTGGAAACAATGTCGAGATAAACGGAACGCAAATACATCACCTATAATCTCCAAATTGTCACCCATCTCGTACTAGCCAGACTCTACGTTGCTTTACTTCCAGTATCTGACGATTACCGGTTTGTTACGTGATTTCATTATGAATTTATATCAACCTAGAGTATTTTACAAATAATAATGTTCAGTACATTTAATGTCTAAGAAAATAAAAATGAATTTACATTGGTTTCGTAATCATTTCACAAAAATGTAAGTAACATCATAAAGAGGTAAAAGTATGGAAAGGAGATGAAAAAAGAAATAAGAAGTGAGAAAAAAGATGATCGAATTAGAAAGAAAGCGGAAAAAAATAATTTTTAAAAAATTGTATATAGTGGTGAGAAAAAGGTTGAAACGGGCAAATGGACAAGAGGAACGAAGCTGGGTAGTGGGGTAACGTAGATGACACAGAAAATATGATAGCTGGCACTTGGAGGAAAAACTGATCAAAGCTAGAAAACGTATTCCTAATTGTAATAAATCCCGTGTATTTGGCAGAGAAATTGATGTTTTATTTTATTTATTTAGTAAAAACGAATATTCTGTGAACTTTCCATCAGTAGTAAGTATATATGGATACTATGAAAATTGAGACAACAAATTTATATAAAACTATCAGTTCAGCCTAGCGTTTCTAGGGCCCTACGAACTGTACGTACTGTTTATAACGTCATGTGCATATATATATATATATATATATATATATATATATATATATATATGACTCATGTCCAGGTAATCTACATCTAAAATTCCAAGTATTTGGACCCAAGATTGGCGGAAGAGTTCGCTAGAGACAGCAACTTTGACCTCTTAGCAGCTAAATTTTTGCTTAAAAAGTAATTTTAAAAAGTGTGTTACATGTGTGAATATTCTTTATATAAAATTCCAAATTTTTAGAACCAAAATTGGCGGAAGAGTTTTGTAAAGTTTTCTAAGATCAAATCGTTTAACCTTGACCCTTTCACGGTCAAATTTCAGGCTGAAACCGATTAAAAAGAATTCCCACAATTTCAATACCCCTTATGTAAACTCTTCAGTCTGTAGACTGCAAATTGACAGAGTAGGTAGATAGGGAAATGTACACACACATGCACACACAGACAGAACATTTAACTTTATATATACATATATATATATTTATATATACGAATATATATTTTATAGATATATAGATATACATTTACATATGCGCATATATATACACACAAACAAACAGATACATCTAGACTAAACTAACTATACGCAACTACACATAATACAAACTAATATATATGATTTTATCTAATTCCATTTTCCTATCTACATTGCGATATATGTTATATATGTAATATATTATATTATAAACCGTCTATAGCAATATTTATTCATGTACAGGCTAGCTGACAACACCACGCTCTATGTCAGGCATAAAGAGAAAACATATGAACACGTATCCAGTTCAATGGCTGAAACACTAGCTTAAGCCATCCAGTCTGTAGTGAAATAGGGGAAAAATGGGCAGTCACATTTGATGTTGCCAAGACTAACCTTCTACAAAATCCTGTTCAACCACTTATAGCCGTTGCTAATTTTACATTACCTGAAAAGACTTCATTCAACCTATTAGGCATTACGTTCATGGAGAACATGAGTTCGAAAAACACATCAAGTCCATTGCCAAGTCTGCTGCGAAGTAGGTGAGCTCTACCTACCGTGCTAGAAGGTTACTTACGCATGAGAGTATCCTGTATCTCAACGAGACAAGCATTTGCTCATGTATGCAGTATTGTTGTAAGATTTTAGGCAGTAATGCTACTAGTCTCTTCCTCTTAGAGAGTGTTCAAAATACTCGCCAACCTAATTGGTCCCACATTATCAGCTAGGCTTTTACCGCTGTCTCATCGTCGGAATGTTACATCCCTCTGCCTATTTTACACACAATATAATGGCTAGCGCTCCGACCAACTACAATGTCTTGTTCTTCCCACGACGTAAATACGCCCGACAATTAACAAAATCTCACTGAACACATGAGTAATCCCTAGACGTAAGAAAGCATTTTACTCTAAGAGTTTCTTCTATAGAACTGCTAGACTTTGGAATTCCTTTTCTGATTGCTACTCCCCTTACTATACTGACATTCAGTAGATAAAATGTTATGATAACCGAATCATCTTTTCAACTCTTGAACTATTACCCATGCAAATATTGTCCTAGATAGTAGGTCCTATATCAAAGGGGTACTCTGATATATTTGGGGTTAAAATGCAATAAACTAAAACCAACTAGCAAGATTGCGAGATATCTATCTCTACAATATTCTATGTAATAAGTCGCTCTTACTTTCTTTATAATGTCGTCGTTTCATTCCAATATGTAAATTCATTACTATTTCGCTATTTTACTCTCTAACTAGAAAATTCTACCCACTACATCTCAGTACCTTGTTGAGAATATATCTGAATGGCCCCATATATCTGCATATCCATCGATTTATATATTTAAGTATATATCATTTAATGTATACGAATATCCTTCTATGCCTTTAACTATCATGCTATTGTCATTGTTATATGTGCTGTCGCTATGAACGTCCAACTATTCTTCGATATATCATGCTATGCGTACATATACCCACATACAAGTGTTAAGAAACCAGAAGCCAAGTGTTGATTAATGAAACCAGCATTTCGAAGTGTATAAAGGGGCAGAAAAAAACTAAAGAAGTCTTGGATCGAGAAGTGAAGCCATATGATAGCGTTCTTCATACATGTCCATTGCACGTCATTATATAAGTTAGAGCGATTCTCTAATCAAGATTATCGTGACTTCTTATATAAACATGTATGAATCAAACATGTCATTAAGCCGCGAAATGGAACCTTAATTATCCGAAGAAGATTCCTCTATTTCATCACTTTTCACCTGTGCCTCACAAAACGTTCGCTATGTTTTCTACCGGATAAATGTACGAGCCAATGCGATGTAGCCAGGCGCAAAAAAATGACTAAAACAAGAGTCAACTTGCTGCTCTTTATCGATGATTTAAGGAATTAGGCAAGTTTATCTCTAATAATTTTTCTCTAGCGAAATAAACCAGACAAAAGCAATAAAAATACTTTGAAAATCTAAATGCTAATTTATTAAGCGTTTCTAATGTAGAGATAAATTAGCACACACATAATAAAGTTTCTAACTGTACTACGTGGTAGATTAAGTTCCCTTTATATTATTCGATACTCTTTTCCTTTTTGTGTGCTTATCAATGGTTTTTTGACGCATGTCTATTGGCAACTTTTTAGTTTTAGGCATTGTTATAAATGCACTGAAAGAGTGAGCCCAAACTGGAAGAACATTATAAAATTATTTTAATATAAAGCTCTCTGATTGGTCAGTGATAACTCGTTTGCATTATTGAAACACGCTAAGCAAAACTCATTTAAATTAATTTCAGAAAAATAAGTTTTTAAAAGTGTATCCTATACATTTGGGTTTGTTAGTTCATATTTTTCCTTAAATATAAACTTTCTAAAGTTTATTTTTAATTACTACTCCAAATATAATTTAGAATAGTAATAGGAATAAATGACCAAATTTCATGTAAAATCTTGAACTGAAAATAAGATTATGAAGAAAAATGAAATGTAACCAATATTTTTGCGTGACACTATATACATATATATATATATATATATACATATATATATATATATACATATAAGTATATATATATATACAAATATATATTAAATATACAAATATATATATTCTATGTATATATTATATAAATATATATATATAATATATAATATATATATATATGTATATATATATACATATATATAATATATAATATATATGTATATATATACATATATATATATATATATATATAAATTTGCATTAATTTCCTAAACTTCCCCCCTCCTCTAAAAATATGTACACACTCGTGGGCACATACACATACAAAACCACACACGCACACACACTCTCTTTCACACACAGACCCATATACTCATTCACATACACATACGCGCGCTTTCTTCCTTCCATAATCATAATCGATTGTCGTCGATTATTAAGTTATGTTTGTAAAATTTGAAAGTCTGAGCCTTAAACGCTCGTTTAACGCTTTTTTTTTCTCTGTGTGTTCACTTTGCATTGGTTCAGTTTTTCAAATGTCGCTGATGAATTTAATTACTTAGTATTAAATTTATTTACTTAGTATAAACAGACACATATCTATGTGTATGTGTGTGTCAGTATATATATATATATATATATATATATATATATATATATATATATATGTATGAATGTATGTGTGCATGGGTGTATGTATATATGCATATATACATCAATATATTACGTGAGACATGTGTCTATACATATATGTATGTAAGTATGTGTATGTGCATGCACATATATATGGGTGAATATATATGTGTATATAAATATATATATATATATATATATACGTGCGTGTGTATACGTATATATGGGTTTGAGCATGTGTGTGAATTTATGGGCATGTATGTTTCCACGTTTATTGTGTATATATTTGTATGTGCGTATGTGGTTGTGTGTATGTACGTTGATATATTTTTGTATATACATGTGTATTTATGTATATATATATATAAATATTTATATATATTTATATGTATACATATATATGGGTATGTATGTGTGCGTATATGCGCGTATATGGGCATATGTATTCACTCTTAAGCGGCTAAAACAATTCCTTGTCGAATGTACGTTTGAACTTATCGTGACCACTGCGAGCGTTCGAGAATGAACCCTTGCCAAACCCATGGAACACGTACACTAACCCCTTTCTCCCCCTCTCTTTCTCTCTCTCCTTCCCATCAATTCATATACTCCAATGTATAGCTAAACAATGTTTAAAAAACAGCCACATCTTAAAATCCGCAAGTTAAATTTCTCCCGCGTCCTCCCCTTACCCGTACGTTTTATGTCCCCCTCTCCCCCTATATGCTGAAACAGACATTTAGCATTTAATCTAAATGACCAGATCGAGGAAAGAAGCTAATATATATGCTTAGAGATACGAAAATTACATTTATCTGCTGATGGAAATGCTTTATAACAGGAAGTGTGTTCGTAGGAAAGATGAACAACTGCTTCCTTAAATACCTCTTTCAAATTTTAGCACAGTTCAAAGGCAAGCAACGTTTCAAATAAAATTATTCAATCCGATCTTCCGTTCAAGGATAAATTTATATTAAACATGTGATTCACATGAAATGATTAAAATATAATATTGTTGTAAGTTTCACAATATTTAGCGATTATGATAAATGCTGACATGAACTGTGAAATTAATCAATATTTTATCTTTCTTGATCTAGTAAATGTTTTCCCTTGTTATTTGCTGTTTTTCTTAACGTCTCTGTTCGGTAAGTCTCTCATATCTATTTTGTCATTTAATAAATAAGATAATTATTGCGGAAACATTCATCGTAAATTAAACATGAGTGCCCTATCTCCTGTGATGTTCGCCCTATCATTGTATTTCTTTCACCAATTTAAGTTGCTAGTTTTAAAACTACTGAGTAAAACCCCGCAAATCTTTAATTTCCAGTCTTTTTGCTTTAGCAATACAACGGTAAATGCCAGAGATTATTTATAGAAAATAAGTGTTTACTTTCATATGTTGTTTATCTTAAAACAAGAGTTAGAGTTACTACATTTTTACAGTGTGTATTTAACTTATATTTCTTTTGTAATATATAATATATGTATAATGTAATACTACATACGCTGTTTTAGCGAAGGACTGTCCCGTCAACATATTCATGAATTATTCAGAAAAACACTTGGCGAATAATCCCATGAGGATTTGTCAATACCACTTTATCTAAAATATTCGAATGACGGTTGTAGCAGTGATAAGTAGTTTTTCATTCTAAACAATAAATGACAAGATTGATTAAACTTCTATCCTGCAAAAAGGCAAGTTTATAGTACTTAGCGAAAATATTTTATTTTACTAGAACCTTGTAAATGACTTTTGATATCAGTTAGCAACACATACACTCTCACCCTTTCGGTTACTATATATATATATATATATATATATATATATATATATATATATATATATATATATATATATATATACTCATACATATATATACATATATATACGTATATTCACATATATATTCATACATATATACATATATATACATACATGCACATATATATTCATACATATATATATACATATATATACATGCATATATATACATATATACATACATATATATACATATATATACATATATACACATATGTATATATACAAATATATATCCATACATATATATATATATATATACATATATATATACATATATACATATACAAATATATATCCATGCATATATATACACATATATATATATATATACATATATATACATGTATATATGCATACATATACATATATATATACATATATATATGCATATATATACATATATACATATATACACATATATACATACATATATACATATATATACATTTATACATATATATATATATATGCATATATATATTTATATATATACATATATATGCATATATATGTATACATATATACATATATATACATACATATATATACATATATATACATACATATATACATATATATATATATATATATATATATATATATATATATATATACAGGTTAGAAATTGTTAAACAAAAGGTTTTTACTACAGACTTTAACAATAAAGCAACAAGATTCAATTTGAAATTTATTTATCTTCAAAGAGCTCTTTTATACATTTTACAAAGTAAGGTATAAAAGTTTAATTTGAATCAACAAATTACCTTGCATTTATTTTATATAATGTGCATTCTGTTGGACTTAAAAAAAAAACTTGAAAAAATGATATCAATATCAGTAATTGCTAGATGAAAGATAATGTTTTTAAATTGCAACAGAATGTGCATTACATAAAACAAATCCAAGGTAATGTTTAGATTCGATTTAAATTAAATTGTTATACCTTACTTTGTAAAATTTATAAAAGTGAATTTTGTAGATAAATACATTTCAAATTGAATCTTTTACCTTTATTTTTAAAGCCTATAGTAAAAACACTTTGTTTAACACTCTTAATGCCTTGAATGAAATGCTTTTTTAACATGTATCTTATCATTTTAAGATTATATTTTAAAACTCTCCTCTCTATTTCAGTTGGTATTTCTCTTCACACCACAACTCATATTTGCAACCCCCTCTTTGTATAATTACAGGTCTGAATATTCTCACGATTTCAGTTTGTATTTCCTATCACACCACAACTCATTCTTTGCAACCCGCTCTTTGTAATACAGGTCTGAATTATGAGAAAGTATGATCTTTTTTGCAAAAACTTTAAAATAACTTTTTTAGATTAAATTTTTTAAAACCTCCTTCAGAATAGAACATCTTTAAAATTTAATAAGGAACATATTTCATACAGGTTGCATTTACAAATATTCAGTACATAACGGGAAAAATACAGAATACAATTTCAAAAGGACTGTATAATTGGTTACGGTCAATAGTAACCCCTGGCCAGCGAAAATCTTTGTTATTGTTATTCTATGATTACAATTATTATTTGAAGCATTTTGTGCCCTACTATTTTGCGCGAGGACTAATATATATATATATATATATATATATATATATATATATATATATATATATATATATGTTTCATTGCACTTGAAATAACTTCGCAAGGGCTAAAAAGGAAAGGCTGTAAAAAATCTGGTCTCGATATCCGATAGACTCATAGCGATGCACTGTACCGTTTCTGACAACTCCTGTAGCTGTGCTGACTCCTATCACATTGGGTTGCTTTTCTGTCGGACTTTGCCTGCTACGCCGAGAGTAGATTCTAGTTATTACGCGAACCTAGGTTTTATCACCCACACAGGCCTACCTCTGGAGACGCAATCGCAGTTTCCACTGTACAGAAACACCATATGCTTCAGTGAATACCATGCAGAAAGCTATCTCCCTGCGAGACAGAAGGTTGCCATCATCGTCGTATATATATATGATATATAAACTCTCCCGTCTTTTGCCGACATATAAAATTCAGGAAAATACGGTGTTAGAAATCTGCACAGACGGATTGTTTATAGTAATGTAGTAACATCCGCACTTTTGAAACTGCCGCTAAGTTCAAGATTATGGTCATAGGAGAGAATAGAACTTTAACCGCACGTCAAGTTTTTATTTGTTTCTTATATGCGTGTTTTGAAAGAAAACAAAAGGTGAATTTGTCACAGCGCAATGTGAATTGTTGTGTTAAAAAAGAACGCCTAACAAGAACGTGAAAAATGTATTATTAACTTTGCTGACATGACGATATGTGGGTGTCTCACTTCTTCCTCGGGTTTAGGCATTTCTGCAATTTATCTCTTAAAATATATACTTGTGCTTGCATACATTTACTATAAATACACAAAAATATACAAATAAAATATGTAAAACATTTGACCCAAATATATGTAAATGTATAGTTTCTTAATTTATTGTAACCATGATCATTAAGTTTATCACATTATATACACTAACCATTCGTTTCTCTTTATCATTCAAATTGAAGTAATATTTGGTTTATTCTCTACAAACAACGGTTTATGTGTCAAGAGATAGTTTACGAATATGCAAATATAATACACATTTATAGAAGGAATACATTATAGAAATTGATATTTCGCATGCTACTGGTTAGGATCCTATCTTAACATAACATGCATAATTACGCTATAAGCGAAATGAGATATGTTAAAGTGTTTGAACTCTTTATATATATTTTGAAAATTAAAATGCTTACTGCTTATACATGAACATTATTAACATAGAAAACGCAATTGAGCATTGCCATCAAATGTCAATAAAACGTAATGGACAATTGAATTGTTCGGTCACGGCTATTTAACAATTCAATGAAGCGACCTAAATAAATGTAAGATACGGCCGATATGTCGGCAGGTGAACGCGAGGAGAAGACTAAATCAATTGTATGATTGCTAACAATCGCATAAAAATTAATAGCACATAGCTTTATGTGTCGGTGTTATTTACAAGATTATATGTATGTAATTAAATAATTCTATAACTTAGGCGAAACGAAAAAAAATACAAGATGACAACATCATCAACGCGTTCAACATTAAAATTTTGTAATAGATGAATAGACTAGGAGAGCAAATACTACCTACCAATCTCTATAATATGTACGATATAAGTTATTTCACACAAATTCCAAGGAAATTTAATGTCCGTTATCAGCAATAACTAAACGCCTTTACTAACGGGAAAGAATTATTGTCGCACAGATTCTCGATAACATTATTTTGGTAGATGATGAAACGTATAAATAAATACAAGACTAGTAGGGAGGGGCGATAAAACATATTTTAATGAAGTTAGGACATTTGACGAAACTAGGGAAATAAAAATAACTTTGTAAATATAGATAACTATACGCCTAACCTTAAAAATACAGTGTTAAACAAAAACTTTGTAAAATGGAATATACACGTTGAATGACTAGTCATATATTTATAAAAATATTCTCGAGACAAATTACGTTGCAACTTGATTTACGGCGTCAGAAATGATAGTATACTAATGTTAGAGAATGGATCGAGAGAGACCGCCTTTATGATATAAGAACACGACACTATTTCAAACTAAACATAATTGCCAATAAGTATTGTATGAATTGATTTCGATGCATAAAGGCTGATGAAGTAAAACAGCATTTGTAGGGGACAGAGACATCTTGTTTATGGCACTTAAATCATTCACATAAAACATGGAGAGACATGGATATGACTGTTTGTACAATACACTCGATCGATATTTCCTTTTAAATGTATTTACATAAGCTATTATTTCAACTAAGAGCTGAAATCGATGGTTGAAGGTTCTTGATATATAAAATCTAAAAAATTGAATACAGATGGTAAACCGACCGAACTATTGGAACTATATAAACTTGTAAATAATTGTAGATATCTAAAGAGACTTAGTCTTATTTTTCCTCTCACTTTGGCTCTAGCATTCTTTCGACTAAGGCTGTTTACAATGTGTATATGTAAATATACATATTTCTGTGGATGAATTCCTTAAGTAATAAATCGATCATTTCAAGTAAATATATATTTCAAGTAAATATATATATATATATAGGTATGTATATATGTATATATCAATATATATATATGTGTGTGTATATATGTATATATCAATATATATATATATATATATATATATATATATATATATATATAGATGCATACCCATATATGCATATCAAATTTTAGTCATTCAATAAATTTTAAAAAATTATGTCGTGAAATGGTTACATTTCAAATCAAAAGATTTTAATTTTCTATGTAAGACAAAAATATATTTGAAATATAACTCCGTATGATATAGTATATTATTTTCTAATTTCTATCTCTCCCTCTTCCTTAATCTATTTTCCTTCCCTTTCCTTTATTTTATCTTCTCTTCTATTCGCTAATTTATTACGTGTAAGCATTTTTTTCTTTTCCTATCTTTAATTTAATTTTCTATTTTATTTATTTATTTTTATATTTCTTTATCCTTTGCATTTTATTTTATTTTATATTTATTGTTAATATTTAATATTTATTTTTAATATTAGTTCAGTTTCCCTTAATTTGTGCAGCCTGTCTACTGAAAACAGTTAGATTTTCTTAATAATTTTAAGTTATTTCGGAGTTGAATTTGAAGTTCATTCTCTATTATTATGACAACATTAAATATGTTAAATTATATGTCTATTAATAAACAGATCCTTCGAACGTATATACTACTTTTTTACAAAACTCATTATATAAAGAAAGAACATTTCTTCAGGATAATACCTAATTCGGCCTCTTACCTTATGCTTTGGATTCCTCCAAATACAGATTGGATTACTTTACTCCGCTGCTATCAAAGACATTTACTTCAGATTTTACGATGCAATTTGGATGTGAATTATCATATGTTTTTCATTAATCCCCAAAACTCTATGTTATCTAATTACTTAAAAAAATAATTGTGATTGTCTATGTCTCACTGACGTTAGAAAATGAGGTGTAAACAATTATAATTATTTACTAATATTTTCGCTTCTGAAGAGATGGTTAACATTGAAATGCAATAGGGTGAGGAGTTATAATATATCAAAGTTATTCTTTGTCTTACATAGAATTATAAAATATTTTGATTTGAAACTTAACAAATACACGTAATGAATTTTTAAATTTCTTGAATGACCACAATTTGATTTATTTGCTCTATCTTGTATACCGAGCAATTTTTATTTAGGTAGGATAGTCCTTATAGAATATTACTTCGAATAATATTTTGTAAGACATATAATCACAAGTTGCCACACCAGTTGATTGTTGGATGATTTTATTCTGAAGTATATAGTTGCAATATTTTGGAGTGCTAATGGGGTATGATCCCACACAGTCGGACGATTCTATTTATAAACGATGCTGCTAAGAACTGACGAATCAAATTAATTCACGTTCTGCTACCAACCAATCAGAAACCAGAATTACTTCATAAATATTAAACTCTTTCTGGAACAATTTCACATGTTCTTTTCCCGGGTTTCGACACGATTAGAATATTTTGTTCCGTAGAACAGTCTACTACAAACAAGTCACTTCCCAGGACTTGTGTGTAACAGCGAACTATCTGAAACTATTCTAAAAGTCAAAATGGCTTATACTTCTTGTGTTCGTTACAATTCTACTTTCAACCGAGTCGTTGTTTGTTTCGTTCACCACACTCTTTTCTTCTACCTCTTCTTTTACACACGTCCGTTCGTTTTCGTGACTCAAAATCGTCTCCCTTCCCGCTTTTCTCTCATCGCTATTTATGGAATCAGGGTACGAGATTCTCCGAGATTCCACGAGACTTTTTTCCACATAAACGCATGCGGGCGCCATCTTGATTCTTAGTTTGTGCTTAGCAGGCACAAACGCGCAGTCTCTTTAACACTAAGCCACTTTCCCCACACTTCTACAGGTTTTGCGCCCAGCGTGCGTCTTTATTTCGATGGATCCGAATCAAAATTCGAATTGTAGCAAGTTAAATTTCTCGGATATCTACGAATCCAAAAGTAACACAAAGTACTACAAACACAACCTGGAAACAGAAACGACCCCGACTTCACTGAAAAGAACGCAACTGTCTTTGCGGAATTAATACAGTGTTTAGATGACCGAAGTCTATCACTGGTAATGAGAGAAGCCCTGGACGGGGTCTGCAAAGCATTAACCATATTGAGAGAGCATTATTTATCGAAAGGATAACCCAAAATTATTTCTTTGTACACTGAACTGACCTCTCTAAAACGAATGGAAGCCGAAACTATTACTGATTATATTATAAGAGCCGAGACAACTGCAAATTCTTTAAAAATGTCTGGTGAAGTTATAAGTGACAGTCTGTTAATTTCCATGGTCGTTAAGGGATTACCGAGTGATTTCAAGCCAGTTACCAACGTGATAACCAAGAAAGAAAAAACCCATGACTTTTAGCCAATTTAGGTAGCACTCAGAAGTTACGAAGAAACTGAAAAAAATGATCACAGAAAAAAACGAATCCACAAATATCATGAAATTTAAAAATACGCACATGAAAACACAAAAATCGAATTATACCCATGAGGAATAAAAAACGCAACTTTGCCAAAAGCAGGTTTTTTCCTAAGAAAAGTACAAAAATTATTTGTTATAATTGTGAACGACCTAATCACAAAAGTTTCCAATGTAGATACAGGACTCAAAATGGCGACTACATTAAAAATGTAGAGAGCTCTGTTAGCGAACATACATTTTTATTTTCGTGTACATTTGATGCGTCAACAAGCTATAATAATTTTCTTGTCGATTGTGGGGCCACGGCAAATGTGATTACAAAGGAATCTGATTTTATCAATTTTGATCCCAACTTTAAACCACAAAATCATTTTTTAGAACTAGCTGACGGGAGTCGAGTCAATGATATCGTTTTGAAAAGAGGCAATGCGAAAATCTCGCTAAAGAACGATAAAGGTGAACTGTGTTTCTGTATTCTAGAAAACGCTCTTCTAATCTCAAAACTTAAACAAAATATATTTTCTGTACAAGCTGCAACAAAAGAAGGTGCAAATATAAACTTTAGCCCCAATAAATCAAAACTGGTATACCCGAATGGAACTGTATTCGATATTAAAGAAAATCGAAGACTATATTATTTAAATAGCGTAGTCACATCAAAAAACGCCTGCCATGATCTACAGACATGGCATAAAATTCTTGGACACTGCCATATTCCTGATATCAAAAGGTTGCCGACTGTAGTTGATGGAATGCAAATACAAACATCAAAAACCTTCAACTGCGACATCTGTACGTAAGGGAAAATGACAAACTATCAAAATAAGATACCAGACAAAAAGGCCAAAAAAAATCCTATCAATGGTGCATTGTTACTTAAACGGTCCCGTAGAACCGATGGCCAGAGAACATTATAGATATGTGTTGAATTTCGTAGCTGACCATTCAGGTTTAATAATGGTTTACTTTTTAAAGAACACATCTGATACCCTGCTAGCGACTTAGAAATATCTGGCCGACATGGCCCCCTACGGTGAAATCAAGTGTATTCGCTCTGATTACGGTACGGAATTTACCAATAAAGTTTTTGAACTTTTACTAATTAACCATCATATCAGACATGAAACATCAGCTCCTAGATCGCCACACCAAAAGGGACTGCTGAACGTGCGTGGCGGACACTTTTTGAAATGGCAAGATGCCTACTCATTGAATCAAAACTCCTTAAAAAAACCTCTGGACGTATGCACTTATGGCGGTAGCCTATATACGCAACAGGTGCTTTAACAAACCACTATCTAAAACTCCATATGAATCTTCCTGCGGTAAAAAAAAACAAATTTAAGCAGAATGCATATATTTGGCGCAACTTGCTTCGCATATATGGAGAAAAAGAGTAAATTGAATATTAAAGTCGATAGAGGTATATTTCTTGGATGCTATAAAAACAGTCCAGCCAATTTAATATTTTTCCCGAAAAAAATAAAATAAAAAGAATCCGGTGTGTAAAATTTACAGACACGTTTAATTTTACAGACGAAAACCCGTCATATGAAGAGGATGAAATTATAATACCTCAAATAATTAGAACAAACAAAAACAATGAAAATGACGGAGACGAGAGTGTCCATGATGATGATGATGATGATGATGATGATGATGATGATAAAGTCGAAAGATATCCCAAAAGAAATAGAAGACGGCCCGATTTTTTTTGGTCGACAATATAAAAGATTATCAAATAGACTATTGCTATTCAATGGAAAATGCGCCAAAGAGCTTCAATGAAGCAATTAATTCAGAACATTGTGATGAATGGAAACTTGCCATGAAAGAAGAAATAGATGCCTTAACCGAAAATGATACCTATACGGTAGTGCCTCTCCCAAGAGATAAACATGTTTTTTCTACCAGATGGGTCTTTACAAAAAAGCGTTCAGCATCCGGCGTAGAACAGTACAAAGCAAGATTTGTTGCTAAGGGGTGCTCTCAGATTTACGGTAAAGAATACTTTTCTACGTTTTCGCCGACCACAAACCTAACGACAATCAGAATTTTACTGCCAGTCGCATCACAATATGACCTAAACATCCATCAAATGGACGTAAAAATGCTTATTTTGAATGCCCCAATAGATTATGAAATTTATATTACCCCTCCAGATAGATTTATAATGAAAAATAAAAATAGCGTTTTGCGACTTAACAAGTCATTATATGGTCTAAAGCAGAGTGCTCAGTGTTGGAACACAGTATTCCATGATTATATTATTAAACAACAATTTAGACAATGCGCTGTAGACCCCTGTTTATATGCCCAACACAAATACGATAAACTACTGATTTTGGTTTTGTGGGTCGATGATATTTTAATCGCATCAAATTGTGACATAATAGTAACTGATGTTAAGACCAAATTAAGTAAAAGATTCAAAATGATCGATCTGGGCATAATATCCTGGTTTCTGGGGATAGAATTTACTCAAAGCAAAGGACTTGTTACGATGACTCAATCGAGATACAAAATACTATAAAAATTTGGAATGGGAGAGTGGAAGAACCGCTCTACACCGGTCGAAAATGATATTAATAAAAATATACACGGATAAAGCTACAACGTTTTTTCTCAAAACTTGTTGGTGAATTAGGCTGAATATTTTTTTTCTTTCACTGCCCTGTATGTATATCGATTTCTATGTATTAAAAATGCAGACCAGCGAAGTTCCACTTATGAGAAGGCGCTTACTTTTTTTTGCATGAAACATGAAAACCCTAGGGGTAATGCTCAGAGTATATAGATTTCTATATATACAAAAAAAATTAGTCCTGGATAAGACGTTAAACTGTATCCATTTTATTTTTATTAACACTTTAACCTACTAATACTTTTGCTTACAAAAAAAAAATCTTTGTAATTTTCCTTTTTGACATTTTAACACAATTAAAAATGGCGTCTTTTTAAATGCTGTAATTCAAAGATCCAAATTATTTCTAATTTTTGTTATATCGAAGTAAATATAAAAATATATATTTATTTTTTGAGCAGAACAAACACAAGGGACTTCCCCATTATAAAATATAGGGAGGATGTTGCAATATTTTGGAGTGCTAATGGGGTAGTTATTTAAATGCTGCCCACATCAGCATTATTTGGCACAAGGCCGGAAAGTGTGAACCCCACAGGCTCCCCTAAAGGAGGGGCACTCCTGCAATTTTAAAAATTGCCTGATTAACCCCGTCGGCATTCCCCGGTCGGGGCGCCTCAGGCAGCAAGCATTAAACTTGCCCCACCGGAAAGCCCGGTTGCAAGGCCTGGGAGGATGGACCTCCTAGGTATTACCCAGGCGGTGTACCTCAGTCCAACAGGTGCTGGGCCGGTTCCCGGCCCCTCACCTGTTGGGCTGAGTGTCAAGTGACGAATCCTTGACTTGTACTACGCTGTCTCCCTGCAGCCGAGGCCGCTAAGAGAGACATCCCATCATCTAGGTGGATAATGGGGTATTTATTTAAATGCTGCCCACATCAGCATTATTTGGCACAAGGCCTGGAAAGTGGGAACCCCACAGGCTTCCCTAAAGGAGGGGCACTCCTGCAATTTTAAAGAATTGCCTGAGTAACCCCGTCGGCATTCCCCTGTCGGGGCGCCTCAGGCAGCAAGCAATAAACTTGCCCCACCGGAAAGCCCGGTTGCAAGGCCTGGGAGGGTGGACCTCCTAGGTATTACCCAGGCGGTGTACCTCAGTCCAACAGGTGCTGGGCTGGTTCCCGGCCCCTCACCTGTTGGGCTGAGTGTCAAGTGACGAATCCTTGACTTGTACTACCCTGTGTCCCTGCAGCCGAGGCCGCTAGGGGAGACATCCCATCATCCAGGTGGATAATGGGATATGATCCCACACAGTCGGACGATTCTATTTATAAACGATGCTGCTAAGAATTGACGAATCAAATTAATTCACGTTCTGCTACCAACCAATCAGAAACCAGAATTGCTTCATGAATATTAACACTTTTCTGGGGCAATTTCACATGTTCTTTTGCCGGGTTTCGACACGGTAAGAATATTTTGTTCTATGGAACTGTCTACTACACACAAGTCACCTCCCAGGACTTGTGTGTAACAGCGAACTATCTGAAACTGTACTAAAAGTCAAAATGGCTTACACTTCTACATGTATATATATATATATATATATATATATGCATATGTATATATATATATATACATATATAATGTAATAGTAATATATATAGAGAGAGAGAAAGAGAGAGAGAGAAAAAAATTTTCTTTCTCCTCCCTCCCTTTCAATTTAAATTCTCCTAGCACTTCCTTATTTTTAGAAGATAGAATTTAAATTTTGAGATTTTTATAATGTATCATTATAACATTTTAACTTGTGCTGACTTACAAATATCATCTTGATAACAAAAGTGCATCTGATTTTTAAAGACTATTTGGCTTTGGTTCATGAGCAGGTCTTTTATTTAATTATTTTATTTTCATTTAATCTTAATTTAATCGTATTTGCCTGTCTACAGATATCTTTTGGTTTTTATTCACAAATTTATAGAGAACGTGAACTGAATTTTGCAATTCATATATGAACATTTTTACTAGATTGATATAACCAAATTTGCCGGATATCTGATCAAACTATAGAAAAATTGCGGAAATATGTATATATTAGATTGTTACCAGCTTTTTGGATGTATTACAATACGCGTTGGATGTTTTTACCTATCGAATACCAAGATCGTCCATTACAGGATTTAGCGTACAATTTCGATTTGAAGTTCAATATCCTTTTTTTTTTTTTTTGGTGAACCAATATCCAATTCCTCTTACTCTATGCAGGGAAAATGGTTTAAAAATGTTAAAACACTTAATTTAATGTTCTATGATTATTACCTTTAGCAAATTCGGTGCAAATCTTTGATAATATTTGTTAATATTTTTTGCCCCGGGGAGATGTATAAACATCGGAAACGCATAGGTTAAGGAAATATCACATACAATACATTCTATATTTGAAATTTACCTGTTCAAATCACACATTTTTAATTGCTAAATAACTAGGTATTTGCTCAGTGTAGGATATTGTGCTATTATATTTAGCTGGGATAGCCTTATATAAAAATATTACATACAATAATATTTTGTAACACCGACCGATAATCACTCGACTTGCACACGAGAAGATTTACTTTCATTATTCTGAATAATTATAATATATATATATATATATATATATATATATATATATATATATATATATATATATACTTATACATATATATATATATATACATATATATATATAGTCATCGACATACAATCCTGTTTCATTGTATCACAACTCATCAGTGCCGCTAGACTAGCATGTCTCTCAATCCAAGGATTGAACCTAGACCCGTCGTCTTGTCAGTCGGCAGTTCTCCCACTAAACCACCGAAGTGACACCCGCAAATAACTCGTCGGAATGTCTATTTAAAAATATATCCGCCACCACTCTTACCGTGCTCAAATCGCCTGTTTGTAAACAAACAACAAGCTTCACATTTTCAGCCAATTATGTAGCGGGTGAGATTATTTACGACGGTGCTCTACCCAAATAGGGGGGATTAAATATATATATATATATATGTATATATATATATATATATGTATATATATATACATATAAAATATATATAATATATATATGAAATATATATATATGCATTGTATATATATATATATAATATAAATATATAAAGAATATATATATGAATTATATATAATGTAAAAAATAGATATAAATTATATATAATGTAAAAAATATATATAAATTTAATATAATGTAAAATATATATAAAAATTATATAATATATATATAATACATATATAAAGTATATATATAAAATATGTATAATATGTATAATATATATATATAATATATATATATATATTATATATATATATATTTTATATATATATATATATATATATATATATATATATATATATATATATATATATATATATATATATATATATATATATATATATATGGAAATGGATTGGTTTGTTCGACTTTAATATACTGGAAAACTACAGGTCCGTTTTCCGTCATATTTTGCGATAGTGATTGTATCTAATCGTTTGGTGTTTTATATATTTACAAGTAAAAAAACATCAACATAAAAAAAAACTTTCTTTCGACATCGTTTCTTTTTCGGTCGAATATTTTGAAATGATTAAAGGTAACGATTCTGACTATACATGCGTATAAAATAAACTTCTTTTTAACCATCATTAACAGAGTAAAACAGAAATTGTTAAATTCAGAAAATACAGTATAACTAAATATAAAATTATTTGGTATTTAATGAACCAGACGTAACTCAGCGTTCGGTGCGGATTTCTCCGGAACATATACGACGTTCACAGCTCGGGTTTAGCTGATGCTTGAAGTAACATGGTCATCATCCAATTACAGTGCCGCGAGCTTGGTTTAAACTGGACCCGCGTATGCGTGAGCTGGGCATCAGACGAGAATTCCGATAGTAAGTAGAGAGCCAAAATAAAAGAAAGAAACAGTTGGATCGGTGGCTAGGACCACGACTACGCTTAAACAATCCTTCCACTTAAATACATCCTCCGGAAAATATGTTCCTTCCAAGCATAACAAAAAAATACTCGCAGGGATTCGGGGAATATATATATATATATATATATATATATATATATATATATACCAGTTTTGTTTGTTTACATAAATACTTGCAAAAGTACACATACATCTTTGTTTCACTTTTACGAAACCATAAAAATACTTTAAAAAGGAAGATTCTATTATTTACGGAAAAAATGCTTAAAATTTAATTATTTGAGAAAAATGACATTTTCTACAAACATTTAATAAGAAATATAAATGAACGGCAGGTGTTTTGCCTTTTTACTGTTGATGTTTCTACAGTTAAACTTTATTTTTTTCTTTCACATAGCGTTATTATTTCACCTGCACCGCTCGGCTTTTTCCGACTGTTAAGGTCATGCGCCGCAGAAAGCTGAACTAAACCATGAGAAAATAACTACACAACACATAAAATGTCAATCATTGTGGATTTATTCCAACAGTCCTTTGGAACATAAGTATTTAAAATAAGTGACGCTTATAAACTTATCTTTCCGTGCTTTTTTTAAAATATTATTTTCACGTTAAATTCAAGTTTTACAATATTTTTTTGTTTATTAAATTGCTAGTTGAAAGAACAGATAACTCGGTCGGTTTCTAATATGGGGAAAACTAGCTCCCGTAAAAAGGGTATTCCTGGATAGTAACAAAAATAAAACTTTCCTTAGTCCCTATGGACTTCTCCTCTACTGATCAAGGAAAAAACGATGAAGTATAGTTCACCCTCTGTTCTCTTCCTCTACTCTCTCTTCCTCTCTTAATATATCTCTATCCATCTCTCTCAATTCATTTTGTTCTCTATCACCCTCTCCAGCTCTCTTTGATCAAATTTCTCCCTCTTACTCACTCTCGCACCCCATTTCTCTCCTTTCTTCTGTCTCGCTCCCTCGCTTTTTCTAACATATCCCCGTTCTCTGTCTATCTCTCAATCCCTCTACCACCTTTTATCTCCTACTCTTTCTCTATTCCTCTTTCACTTTCTATTTTCTATGTCTCTCTATCGTCCGCTCTATCTACTTATCTGTAATCCGTCTTCCAGTTTAAGTGACCTACATTAATTACAGTAAATAAGACATTTTCAAAACATCCTATTTTAGTCACGTAATTTACTTAGTGTGATAATAGAAGTTATTTTGAAATTACTTCAACCTTGAACTACACCAGGAGTAACTGGTAAAACCTTTCTAATTAAATTGATTTCAGTGACAAATTCCATAAAGGTAGCTCGTTCTAGCCCTTTGCATGCGAAATACCTCCGACCTTGCTACCAAGTAGAAGAACTACACATTCTTCTTTAAAACTACTATTAAACATGCAATAATTCAAAAATCTCATGTTCAACATCTCTAAAATATCCAGTATGAGGAAACTATTGCAAAAATTACTGAGGATATAGTTAAGAATACTCCTTCTCATCTCGTTAAATACCTGTAAAAGAGAAATAGTTAGCAAAAATGTTGTTAAACCATATCTATGATAACTGTCTGTATGTTAATAAATATACAAATTAGAACTATCAATGGATTCTAATCAAAAATATATAATAAACATACACAAACATTTTCAGATTATATTATATGATATAAACGTATTGTAATTCTTAATTCTTTTTCGTTTTTTTGAAACATGCGTCGTGATTTTGATCCTATGTTTTAGGACTCCCTTATAGCTTACTGATAAACTACATATTTATTAACTTTAGAGTTTGGTCAGTACTATTTATGAAATGTGATCAGAATGCAATGTTACAAATTTTTAAATGCAATAACTATTTTAAATGATCTATAAAAACTTTAGGTACTAGATTCTTGCCGAATTTTTATAATTTCGGGCATATTCAGACCTTATACTTTAGCGAATCAGATTCGAAATCAATGTACAACACACCATGCATAATATATACTCATAAGATAAAAGAAGGAAAGTATATCTTGTGATTATTAACCTGTGAAGCAGTCGTGGAATACGAGAAAACAAAAACAAATCAGCAGAACTGACGGAGCTTGATCAGGCGCAAGAAACATGGATATTTTTAAACAGCTCTTATCACAGTGTGCTCACAAAATAATATTCAAATATTATGACTAAGAATGTGTACGTGTTTGCACTTATCTGAACATGAAGAACTAAACTAGGATGTCTTATTTTACAGGGTGTCCGTAAAGTTACTATACAGTCTTATTGTTTTATTGCATTATATTTGTATTAATAGTTAATATTTATTTTTTACAGGTTTATTTAAGCAAGCATGTCACGTAAGACTGTATAGTAACTTTACGGACACTCTGTATATGCACGCCCACCGATTAGAATTGAAGTATATTATATTACGAAAAATTTGCAACAAATCAAACTAGAAGGCTTGGTCACCTGAATATCGGGAATATTAAGAAAATCATGGTGGCACGGTGACTGTTTGATATACATTCAGTATCGAATTAACTATTGATTATCTTGATTCGCGTATAAACAGATCATGAGTTGCTAAATTTATCACACATCTTGAACTTCTTAGCTAAGTTCTTTGCATTCAAATTCTCTATCTTTTATTTCATTGATGTTGTTTTTAAATGCATTTCCTTTATTCTAAAATCAGATTTTATGGTATGTTTTCATCATTTACCTGTATTATTTTAAAATATAAGTATAACTAATTCCTTGCCGTCATTACTTTTAAAAATAGAACTCAGATTGTGTTTGATGTATTAATTTAAAGAAACCGCTTATTATTAAAATATGTATTTTATTGTATGCATATCGGACAAGATGGTGTCGGCTTTCATTCTTGCTATGTGCGGTAAATATATTGCGCTCTCCGAGAAAGACACCCTGCTTTATTTTATATGTTTATATCATTAAAAAAATGTGATATAAGCTTAAAACATTGCAATATTTTTAATATCTAACTTTACTAACCCACACTGACATTCAAGACCTATAAATTTGCGAGCAACACAAATATTTAGGTACACAAATAACGTCTTATTTTACGTTCAACTTCACGCTAAAATTACAAAATTTTTGTCCCAACCTAATTAAAATAAAGCAATTTGATAGTGTCGGAATTCTTACCGACAAACAAGGAGGAAGCGGGAAGAAAAACGTTTTTAGCCGGTAACGAAATGTTTAAAAGCATGTTTTGTAAGGATAACTCTTTGATGACAAAAATTAAAAGGTGTTCTTCGTATTAGCCGCAGGCAGTGGCGTAGCATCAGTTTTCGCTGTCCGGGGCGGTCGGAAAATTTTCCGCCCCTCACCGCTGGCATATGATTTCCTGTTTTGCACGCCCCCACTCACTGGAATCTAATTATCTGTTTAGCCCCCTGCTGGCATATAATTACATATGTTGCCCCCCCGCGCTGGCATATGATTACCTGTTTTGCGCCCCCCTCTGCTGGCATATGACAACGTGTTAAAACCTTCAAAGCTCCAAAAACCCTCAATATATTTATTTTCATTGAACTAATATTTACACAATTCCCTTCAGATTAATGTTTACACAATTCTCCTTTTTTAAATTGTAATTTAATTTAACAATTTCTTTTCAATAATTTGAATAATAAGTATGTAAACATTAATCTGAAAGGAATCTTGTAAACGTTAATATGAAACAAAAGAAACCAAATATTTTTTCCAAACAAAAACGTATAATTCAAATTTAAAAAAAAATGTTAAACTAAATTAATTGGCTAAAAAAATAAATATAATAATAAATTTAAATGGAAACCTTTAGACACTTGAAAATGTTATGAAATGAAAAAATCATTTTGATTTATTGTTTTTGTTAAATACCGAAGTTTCGCAAAAAAGATGGCTGCATCAAAGAGAAGATAGTCCGATGTAGCTTTCTTTTCTTTTTCATTATAATGTTATTATAAAGAGGTCGAACCTCTCGAAGAGAAAAAAACACTCTTGTATCGGCGCTTTTTGAACTCCTAGTGTGTAATCGATTGGTTTAAGCGTTAAATTTAAGAAATGGAAGTTCACAGGTTTCAGAAAACACTTTTGTATAAATTTAAATGAGAATATTTGAATTTGAATTTATATATTTATATGAGAACATTTGAAAACATGAACACGTTTTATTTACTTTTTTATTGCTGCTATTTCCGAATTTTCACAAATAACATGGCTGTATTAAGGGGAAGATAATCTAATGAAGTTTGGTTTTCTTTTTCTTCATAATGTTATTATTATTAAAAGGTCGAGCCTCCCGAAAAGAAAATAAACAAATCTTGTCTCCGTATATTTTGAAATCCTTGTCTGTAATCGCTTGGTATAAGACCGATATTTAAGATATTTGTTGCTGTTAATAATGATTCAATCCTTCATAAAAAATAGTTTCAGTTTTTTAAATGAATGTTTTTATGAATTGAAAATAAGGCTATCAATTTAATTTTTGTGAGAGAAATATCATAAGGCATAATTTGCAAAAATACTTTTCGCGTTTTTTTCGGCAAAGTTATCAAGAACTCTATTTAAATTTACTCTATCGACAAGTTACCTCTCCATGGAGACGATTGCCAAGTCTATAAGCCTTGTCTGGATCATTTTTGATCGAAAGTACTTATTTTTAGTTTCAGTTTCGGGAAAATGCGCTCAGAGATGGCAAGGCTAATAGCTCGGTTAAAGGAACTGCGCAGCAAGATCACAATATAAGGGACGAGACCCCCAAGGCGGGATCTTTGTATAAACTTCAAAAGTTCAAGAGGTCAATTCTTTTCATGAAACTTTCACAAAATACTGTAATCGCTTACTTTCGGTGAAGAATTTATCTATTTCTATATCTTCGTAAACTTCACCAAGCTAATAATCGTAATTATCATCAAGCAGATTTGACGGTGTCATAAAATCGTATTTACTTGCAAGAGTGCGAACTTATTGAAATCTGCAAGATATTTTCTCAGTCAACCTGCATATGACAGGCAACATTTCTCATCTCAACGCAGTATTAACCCCCAGTGCTGCATCAGTCAATCGTTAACAATCCATTCGCTTTATTTTGCGGACACAATGATCCATGCTTATCCAAATTTCAGAGTAGATTTTTTTTTGCTCGTCTATTGCAGTATCCACCATCTTTTCTCTATTCTGAAGAAGTCAACCTCTCAACGTCGTCAGCCTGACAGAACGTTGTTGCAAATCTAGCCCCTATTGTTGAAGATACTTCTGGGCATCATTGGTTTCTGGGAGAATAGTTTTCCAAAAGCTCAGAAATAAAATAAACAGAAACGCCAATACTGAGTTGAGGATTAAAAATCTTGTGATTACATGTCTCCTTTATGTAAGCTATTTCAGGACAATGACGACTTCAAATAATTTATTTACCACATAATTTAAAGTATTTGCTCGAGTACTCCATATAGTTTCCATAGTCATCTTTTTACTTAGACACGTCAACTGAATACAGACGCCCTAGCGATGTGTAGATGCAGGAAAGAACGAGAATAACCGGTCCAGTATGTAAGAAATGTAACAGAGTGAACCACTACAGCTTTTGGGTTTATTTAGGAAATTCGTTTCTGCACACCCGATCGGTGGCCTGCCATATTAGCAACATTGTCAAATATCTGGGCAATTGCCATTGAT
The DNA here is from genome assembly GCF_053919585.1 of Euprymna scolopes. NCBI lineage: Eukaryota > Metazoa > Mollusca > Cephalopoda > Sepiida > Sepiolidae > Euprymna > Euprymna scolopes. Next base: position 52,200,917 of record NC_136492.1, on the reverse strand, counting down.
TTAAATCCCATCGTCCTCAGTTCTCTCAAAATTAATTAAGAAATGCCCTCCGCGCTGTAAGCTTTTGTCTCGATGTGTATTTTTTTATCTTATCGTTGATTTTCTTTCTTACATATTTTGCGAAAATGCTCAAAAATTCATTTGGAATTTGCTGGTTACAGGCAAGATGTATCGATGTTCTTTTCATGGTTAACTTCCACCAAATTTTCACGGAGCACAGAGTCATACTTGGCCAATAAATTTACCAATTGATCTCTTTCATCATTATAGATGTCTTTCCAGTGACCCTGTAGCGCAATATTCTGCTTGGTAAGAAACCTGAGGATGTCCAGCAATCTAGCTAGAATTTCCCGCCATTTCTTAGTTTCCTTCACAATAAGATTGTGTTCTATGTTTCCTCCAGCAACTTGGATCTCTAGATCCTCCCAGTTGAGAAACGCTTTAGAAATATTCATTGGACGAAAAATGATTTTTGATTTCCGAGACAGTTGAGCATTTTAGAACACTTAAAAATTATAATTTTCCTCATTGAAATAAATTCTGTAAGCTGTGGAGGGTTCTAAGCGATTACGATTAGTTTTACAAGCTTGCACGTGAGACTTCAGCTTAGTGAGCGTCTCTACAATGTTAGATTAGCCTGGAAATGATGATTATTCATTATTTTAAGTGAAATTATTGTACGAAAGTTTAAAATTAAACATAATTGTGCGTGTGTTTTTTTTTTCCGGCAAGATGTTCAAGGTTTCCATATGCTATCGCGTAAAATAAAATTACAGTTGAATAAAACAACAGAAAAATATCATTTTCGCCAAGGGTGTTAGCGTAAAATTCTCACAATATTAGTAAAAAGTATTTCTATTATAATTATCTGTATCTAGATTTTTTTTTTTTGCATAAATACAAACCAATCTATTACATATCTATGACATTGTCAGTAGTAATAACGGGGCAAATATTTATGATTAGGGTAAAGACATGAACATTCTCTGGTAGAGAGAACGTATAGAATAGTTAAGAATACATTCACATCCGTTCTTAACTTGAATTGTTTACTATATAGTAACTATGTTATTAAGAAACTCCTGTTTAAAATGAAACTATTATTAACTATTCTGTTCCTATACCGTTTGGACAGGGGACTTTGTTAACTATACCGTTCCTATACCGTTTTCTTTTTGCATAACAGTTGTTAATTTTTTTATTGTTTATAAAATATTCAAATAGCATTTTACCAACTAATTAAAATGCAAATAGGCTTTGTTTTAAAAGAGAAATGCATATTTAGCTGTTTCATTATTTCCCATCAATTAAAATGAAAACATTCGAGAAAAATATTTAGCCCCTCCTTCTTATATTTAATATATGTCCCTCCCACACACAACTAAGTGCATTTTTGTTTGCGAAAATATATACAGGCATGAGAAGGTTTTAGAGTAATTAAAAAAAAGACAAGAAGAAATCACTACTTTAATATTAAGAAATTTAAAAATAATCGGAATCAGAATCGAGAATCGTATCGGATCAGGAATTTAAGACAGAATCGGTAATTGATAAAAATTGGGAAAAGTTTGGAATCATCGCATCATTATTATATATATATATATATATATATATATATATATATATATATATATATATATATATATATATATAAAGCTGAACGTCCGTGTGTGTGCTTGTCTGGTCAGCAATAGTCTCCTATATGGTTGACTATTATAGACAACTGATCACATATAATGGCAGAAGATGTATCGAGACACCGGAATGGGTATGTTTGAACTGGCATAATGATGATTTATTAAAATTGTGGGGTCTGCGTACGCGCCTAATCCACAAAGTATGGAAATAAAAAAAATTAAGGAAAAACGTTTACACGTGTTTTTAATATAGATGCACATAATATTACTTTGATAAGTATGTTTTAACTTAAATAGGAATGGTATAAAAAATTATGGGGTTTTCCTTCGCGCCTGACCTCCATAGAATGGATATAGGCAAACACTTATATAAATATTTTCATATCTCTCTGCTTAAGTATACTTTGATAATTATGTTTCAGTTTGAAGAAATATGGTATCATATAATTATGGGGTGTTCGTTCGCGCCTGACCTCCATAGAATGGAAATGTGTCACAAAGTTTAACAAGTATTTTTTTAATATAGATCCACATAATATTGTGATAAGTGTTTCAGTGTGAACAGATATGGTATAATAGGTTATGGGGTTTATCTATTTTATTTTTACTTTCATCATGATACCCCCCCCAAAAAAAAAATCGAAGCTATCTCTTTTCAACCCTTCCTTTTCATAAATCAGAGTCCATTTTCTGTAGGCTCTTTTAGAACCCAGTGAACGACGGGTAGTTTTGCTAGTATATATATATATATATATATATATATATATATACATACATACATACATATACATATATATGTATACCCATATGTATAAATATATATATATATATATATATATATATATATATATATATATATATATATATATATATACATGTATGCATATATAGATTTATAAACCTAGGGCATCAGATAAAAGGACACATGACAAAACCAACCCGCTAATGAAAGCAAAAACAGATAAACTTCCAAATGAATCAAAAACATTCCAAATTATTCTTTAATTTTTTATTTTAATTTAATAAGATTTAGGAAAATTACACACCGGGAAATTAATTTTGGCAAAGTATGAAAATGAAGAATCTCCGGAATAAATGCCAATTGAAAAAGAGCTTAAGACTATTCTTAAATAAGATATAGGTTTAAAAAAGTTTCAAATGCCTCTCACAGAAATATACGTATTTTTAAATATTTACTCTTCTTTGAAAGCAAGTAAGTCGATTTTCCAAGTTAGGTACGCGTTCTAAGGGAATTTTTCTTGTATTATATTTTACCATTATTATATTAATAAAAAAATTAAAAAAATAAAATCCTATTCCCAGAAGTAGTTCATCATTAAAAATCCCGGTTAATTATAAATACTTGAGTGATTATAAAATGTTGTTTATATTTAAAAAAATACTCTGTGGTTGTTCGAAACCTGACAGAAATTCAGCAGTTATAAAACTATCAACTAGAACACTACTTAAATAGTATTTGGGTTGTAGCGGTTAGTTCCCATTTAAAATTATATTACCTGGTATGACGATCATAAAATCTGTTTACTGTCGATTTTTATTCTGTACTTTCTTAATGTTTCTACAATTCCAAAATTACGTAAATTTATGTTGCTTTTTCCGTTGTATCATTTAATTTTCAGTGATGTTTTAAAGTATTTTCTTGATAAAAATGTTGTGTTTTATTTTTCAACATTTTTTGGAACATTTAAATCAACTACTTATTTTGAATATTTACCTCAGCAATTAATGCAATTTTTAAGAACTTGTCATGTTTTACAAATAAAATAAATTTACATCGTATTTTGATGTTATCATTTTAATTGAAGTGATAATTTAAAAAGGGTAACTATTTATCATTATTACTAATTATGAAAAATCAAATTAAAAATTGAAAACAATCGGTTTTGGAATCGGAAAGTAGAGACCCATTTTTCCGATTCGAAAACCTCCAAAAGTTCTGATTTTTTAACAACCTTTTCGGTATTAAATTTCAATTTGTTTTAGCTTTTATATCTTTTATTTATTTTTATTTTTTATTTTAATCCTAACAAAATGCCGCCCCCAGTTAGGTGCCGTTTGTAAAATAGGGGCCCTTTTTCTGATTCCAATACCTCCGAAAGTTCCGAATTAAAAAAAAAAATCGGTGGAAAATTTTAGATATTCTGTAAGCTTTTATTTATTTATATATATTTGTTCTATTTTCTATTTTACCCCCTGAAAATGCCGGCCCTGATATGATCCACGCGTAAAATAGGGGCACATTTATCTGATTCCGATACCTCCAAATGTTCCGATTTTTTCAACCTATTCGGTATAAAATATAATTTTTTTTGTAAGCTTTTATTTTTTTTTTCTATTTTTATCGTACAATAGGGACACAGTTTTCGAGTCCAATACCTCTAAAAGTTCAGATTTTAAAATCTTTTCCCAATGTCTTACAACCTTTTCGGCAAAAAATTCAAGATTTTTCTTAATTGTCATTTATTTTCTTTTGTACCCTCTTAAACTGCCGCGCTTCAGCCGTGCCACACGGTGTGGAACGTCTATCCCTCGACCTGTAAATTCTACGTCACTGCCAAAAGGACAGAAAACGATTTGCAAAAACACCGTAAAACAGCTCTTCTCAATCACACTACTTCTCGTTCGAATAATATGACTTGGCGAGAATTCTTATCATGCCAATTTCCGAGCGTTTCCATTATCCATAAATGAGATGTATCTATTTAATTTCCCTCCTTCACAAGTTCGACTATTCCAAATAATCACAATAGAAATCAAAAAAACTTATCTAGAAAACACTTTTGCTATCAGTGAATATTACTCAATTCTTCATACAGATATATTTAAAAAAAATATGTCAACACGTTGTCATAAAATATAGGACCTATAATCTATAGCATCTTATTGTCTTTGGAATACCCCTGGTTGTATTACCACATATTCTGTGTATTCGGTAAACATTCTGAAGCTGTAAATAAGATATAACAAACTTAGGAGTGTCACGTATTTTATTTGCTTAGAAAGACCATTTAATCTCACCATTAAAGAAACCAGCGAAATACATTCTAAGTATATAAGATACGACTGGAAAAATGCATACCCTTTTAGAAAAATAGTAGCATCGATATATTTTAATACCATTTGACACACTCAATTTGATTAAAAGGGAAACTTATTGTCGGAGAATAAGACTATTACTCATAGGTTCACTGTCAGGTCATTTAAACGCTTGAAATTCAGTAGAATTTTATTGGCAGTTTAATATCAAGAAAACATTTTAGTTTACCTCCGTAATACGTGAGCAATGAACATCTGATGCGAAAACGCAATGTTATTCTCCGATAATATATGAAGTGGGGACTACGTTAATTGCAATCATATTATTGTAATTCATATATTAAGTTAGTAAAAGATATAATAATATGTTTGTTATATGTATAATAGAAAGTATTATTTGGCAACCCGGCACATACCACATACACAAAGTCGGATTGTCTGATATATGGAAATGCAATTGGCGTATAATACTATCCACAAATCACCTGCAACACGAGATACCACGTAGTCGTTATATAAAAGAAAGGCATTCGTATTCATATGAGTAAAAAGAAAAACATCGGCTGTTTTTGGAGAACAATCAATGATAATGGTTTGCGCAAGAAGGCGAGTTGATTTCAAACATTAATGACAAAATATATTTACTCATATATAGAAGGCAATTTGTCTTTCTAGAATTAAAAGCTATGTTTTATTTCAGAAATCTTTCCGATGGGTAGCTATTCTGGACGATTCCTGAAGATGGCGAGTATGTGTATTATGTGTATCATCTAGATATATTATGTGTGTTTGTATGTAGAATCTACGTATTCTACGTGTATAAGTATATAATATTTTATAGTATATGTATATCATATAGTTTTTAGCGATATTATTCGTTATATATATATATATATATGCGTGTGTGTTTGTTTGTTTGTTTGTTTGTTTGTTTATTATTCTCGTGAAGCGAGCATATTCTGATACACATAACCTTTATATATGTCGGGAAAGAGTGACTATTAAAAAATACGACCGATTTAGATGTAAGAATTTCTCAGGTTTATTGCAACGCATAATCAAATTTTTGTTCGATATAGCAATCATATCTACAAAACGTTTTCATTTTAATATTTTGAATAAGTGCTGCATATGAGAAATAGGGAGCATTTCACACCAGAGAAATTGTCACAACAGTCGACTTTCGATTGCAGACATTTTCCTCAATACCAATATTGGGCTCATATGATTTCAGTGAGATGGTATGCGATTCGAAATTACATTTCTTGTTAAATAATATAATTAACATATACTTTCCTATAGTGAGTTAGAAAATACTTCAGAATCCGAAACTATACGATAAGAATATTGAAGTAAAATATTTAAATCCAAATAAACTCTGGCTCACATGTGTCAATTCTTTTTTTTTAATCTGCAAGTTAAATTAAGCTATGCAAGTTCTAGGACACATAAACTATTGCAAAGTATTCCTTGGTTAACAGAGTATTATAATATGTTAATTCAAACCATGCACAGTTTCGGAGTGTCTCATCAGCAATGAAAAATGAAAACTATAAATTTCATCGAGAGAATATCTAGAGATATTATTAAAGGAAAAAAATACCTATTCTCAAAGTATAATAATTTTGAACGCTGTACACCACATATCGTTAATCATTCTTAGCTATTGTGTCACTTCATACGGCGCTGGACCTGCATTTTATAAGATTGCCAAATAGGGCACTAATACATATAACATTCGTCTCTTGTATATCATTAATTTTAGAAAGGTGTTACGTTAAAAGACAGATTATTTTATTGCAAATGATTTTCATATTGCCGATAGCAGAAGACATTTTATATTCCAAATAAACAAGAAATCGCTGGTTAACATGCATGATTCAAAATAAGATTGGCGAACATTTTTTCTAAATTGCAATTACAGCAGTAACCATTTCCCCATCACTTGTTCGCCCTTATTGGAATCGTTTAATGTATAAGCTATAACGTGTATAGTGGGTGCTATTAAATGTTCAATTCTGACATGTAAGGGATCGATAGATTCTGTCCACTCTTTAAAAGTAAACCGATGGAAAAAATGTGTGAGGAATTGTACTTCTTTATTGGTATTTTTTCCATTACTGAAATTGCTTAATCGAAAGATGTAGACCCTTGGTGTTTAAGTATCATAGGGGTTACATATCAAACATTCAAAACCCTGCTGAATAATGAGTAAAAATGCATAAAATTAACGCAGCTGTTTAAAGACGGGAAATCCAAATTCTTTCGGTTTTTAGCTTTTAGTTTAAATCCGTATAGATAATGACGTGATGCAGAATCATATTGCAGTTTATTTTTCCCTGTTTTATTTGTTGAAATTCAAGAGATTATTAGTTAAAACTACTGGAGTTATTCTTCTATTCCGCATTGTTTAGAAAGGATTTAACATTAAATGAGAAGTCATATAAATTAGTGTACATGTTTTATTATTACGATAAACAAAACAAATAAAAAAGTTTGGTCCTAAATTAGATATTTTATATTTATTTCCCAAACTCAGTAAGGGCCCCTACTTTTGTTTTTATTTGAGTATAGAACTCATAAATTAAATATTCTTCGATGGTGACATATATTAAATGCTCTCTCATTCATACGTTTCGATTTCAAGAGACACAACAATATCAAATGAAGTATGTCTATTTATGTTGAAAAGCGATATAAATAACAGCTACAAAGTTGTGCTTTGCGTTTTTCACGGCCAGAGCATATATTACAGCACATTGAATAACGTTAATTTTAAGAAGTGGATCATTTAATTAATATGCAAATAGGGTCAATCTATCGATGTGTGTGCATTTACACAACTCCTTATATATACCGTATTTAAAAATATTATGCTGCGTCATACAATGCAAATTGTGTTGGTCGTTTGAATGGCAATAGTTTAATTAATATAAGTTTTTCATTCATATAAAGTTTAATATTCAACTCGCTGTACGGAAAAGATACTCAATAGATAAGCTTATTGTGGTTTGAGTTGTCCCCCTTTGCAAATTGGCTGTTTGGAGAAATGGAAAACTAGATGGCTCTGGTTGATAGTCAGTTTGCATAAGTGGAGAAATGGGCTGCATATAAACGGTACTTTGCTTTTTTTTTAAGCAGGGTGAAGAGTGCAGAGAGTGAAACGACGGTTGGAAGAAGTGACGGGGAATTCTTTTATGACCGTGGATTTTTTTGGACGTTGAAGAGCTCGACCTTTTGGAAGGAACAGCTGTGGCTTATATATTTTTATTTATTTCTTTTTTTTTCTACTTCACTACACTTATATTTATTTTTCATATAAATATTTTTAGTAATTTTCCTATGTATAAATGCCAGTTAGATTCATGAAAATAAGCTGATGTAAGTCTTAACCTCCGAAAAAGTATATATTTGGTATGTTTTCCTTTATAAATTAAAACTAGTATGACAATACGCTTGATAATCTTCTGTTTCATAGAATCATTTTACTTTTTTGCATGTTTGTTGAGTTAAGTATTTTAAATGTATACTCCGCGTCAGGATAATTTATAAATTCTTCATTTTTTTCTTTTATTTCGTCGTAAACCTGTCGTAGACAATGCTGTTATCTGCACGTGGTGCACACAGCTAATTCTAAAGAGATGAAATCCGAATAAATACTCATAAATAAAAATATCAAATGAAGACTTTGCCGCAAATCTATTTCTATTTGTAATGAAGAAATACACAACTTTCCTAAATAAGTCTATAATAATTCATGGAAAAATTCTGTAAGTCGCTTGTCAATTGGCTGTTCGTGATCTGGCATGTGGTGAACCACTTGAAGAGACGGTCATTTACCAAATTCGTGTCGCACCGTTCCTTTTGTTTATGTCTCGACCTTAATTCGCTAACTTTGTTTTGTTCATTGTTTGGAGTCGTCTAGTCACGTTTCTCGTTGCACACCATTGCATTACAAGAAGTAGGCAATTTCCATTTACGCCATCCGTTAGATTTTGCTTTTATTTATTCTTTGTTAGTGATTTTTTTTCTAATATTGTACAATAGTTTAAGCTAGAAGAAAATAATAGGATATATAGATGCGTCCAAAAATCTTGCACGATGGCGATGTTGTTTAAAACTAACGCTTTCTAACTATAGAGTTGCTTCGTTTCATCAGATATGATAATCAATCTTTCTTTAAACCTATAATCTTACCTCAAAAACGTATCCCATTTTAAACTTTCGTGAAATGAGAAATATGTTTGTATCAATTTCGATGTGACATGTTCACAGAATATACATTTTCAAACGAACATGCAGCAGACCGACGCTGATATAATTGCAAGTTGTGAACGACAGATAAACCAATACTTAGATAGACTGAAAGATAGTTGTACCCCAAACAAGACAAGGCAATTTAATAAACCTATCGTTTTAAACATAATAATTGATTGATGGAATAGACGGTATAAAACTCCTTATAATTAAATATGATGCTCAATAATGTATCTACTCAAAAATTAATAGTACATTAGAAGAGAATGTTCCCAGATTGAATATTTTTGGAGAATTCAAAATAAAATAAAACTTGTGGATATTTTTTATCTAATCAAATATTATCCGAAACAAAATACCGACGAACTGACGGATCGACAATGTACGGAAATATTTATATGAATGCGTGATTTAATTTTTTATACTGAAACATAAAATCATTTAAAATTATTAAACGCCAAATCCAGTCATTTATATTTGTAAGATTTTTCTTTCTTTCATGTACTTTCTAATTTCAAATATATATTCTTGATGTTTTGACTTGTAGTTCAGGTAGGGATATCGTGGACGTTTATTTCCACACAAGGAGCAGCTACTGAATCCATAAGCTGAAAGTCTTACACTTACAATGCATATGAGCCAGAGGATAATTGGCAATAAATAATCTTTAAAACTGTTTGATTATGACTCATCTTCAGATGATGTTGAAATATTTGGAGAGTAATGGGGTAGATATTTATTTGCTGCCCACATCAGCAAAATGTGGCACAAGGCCGGAAAGTGGGAACCCCGCAGGCTCCCCTAAAGAAGGGGCACTCCTGCAATTTTAAAAATGGCCCGAGTAACCCCGTCGGAATTCCCCGGTCGGGGCGCCTCAGGCAGCAAGCAATAAACTTGCCCCACCGGAAAGCCCGGTGGAAAGGCCTGGGAGGGTGGACCTCCTAGGTATTACCCAGGCGGTGTACCTCAGTCCAACAGGTGCTGGTCCGGTTCCCGGCCCCTCACCTGTTGGGCTGAGTGTCAAGTGACGAATCGTTGACTGGTACTACCCTGTCTCCATGCAGCCGAAGCCGCTAGGAGACACATCCCATCATCTCAAGAGAGTAATGGGGTATGATGCCACACAGTCGGACGATTCTATTTATAAACGATGCTGCTAAGAACTGACGAATCGAATTAATTCACGTTCTACTACCAACCAATCAGAAACCAGAATTGCTTCATAAATATTAAACCTTTTCTGGAGCAATTTCACATGTTCTTTCCAGGTTTTTGACACGGTAAGAATATTTTGTTCTGTGGAACTGTCTACTACAAACAAGCCACCTACCAGGACGTGTGTAACAGCGAACCATCTGAAGCTCAAAATGGCTCACACTTCTACAGGTTATGAGCCCAGCGTGCGTCTTTATTTCGATGGATCCGAATCAAAGTTCGAATTGTGGCAAGTTAAATTTTTGGGATATCTACGAATCCAAAAGCTACACAAAGTACTAGAAACACAACCTGAAAACAGAAACGACCCCGACTTCATTGAAAAGAACGCAACTGTCTTTGCGGAATTAATACAGTGTTTAGATGACTGAAGTCTATCACTGGTAATGAGGGAAGCCCTAGACGACGGCTGCAAAGAATTAAACATATTGAGAGAGCATTATTTATCGAAAGGAAAACCCAAAATTATTTCTTTATACACTGAACTGACCTCTCTAAACAAATGGAAGCCGAAACTGTTACTGATTATATTATAAGAGCCGAGACAACTGCAAATTCTTTAAAAATATCTGGTGAAGTTATAAGTGACAGTCTGTTAATTTCCATGGTCCTTAAGGGATTACCGAGTGATTTCAAGCCATTTACCACCGTGATAACCCAGAAAGAAATACCCATGCCAGGAATAAAAAAGGAAACTTTGCCAAAAGCAGGTTTGTTCCTAAGAAAAGTACAAAAATTATGTTATAATTGTGGACGACCTAATCACAAGAGTTTCCAATGTAGATACAGGACTCAAAATGGCGACCACATTAAAAAATGTACAGAGCTCTGTTAGCGAACATACATTTTTATTTTCGTGTACATTTGATGCGTCAACAAGCAATAATAATTTTCTTGTCGGTTGTGGGGCCACGACACATGTGATTACAAAGGAATCTGATTTTATCAATTTTGATCCCAACTTTAAGCAACAAAATCATTTTGTAGAACTGGCTGACGGGGGTCGAGTCAATGATATCGTTTTGAAAAAGGCAATGCGAAAATCTCGCTATAAAACAATAAGGGTGAACTGTGTTTCGGTATTCAGGAGAGCGCACTTCTGGTCCCAAAATTTAAACAAAATTTAAACAAAATATATTTTGTATGCAGGCTGCCATGGGACAATGAACAGATATAAACTTTGGCCCCAATAAATCGGGGCTGGTGTGCCCGGATGGAAGACTGTATTATTTGAATAGCGTAGTCCCATCAAAAACCGCCTGCCATGATCTACAGACATGGCATATAATTCTTGGACACTGCAATATTGCTGATATAAAAAAAAAAGTTGCCGACTGTAGTTGATGGAATGCAAATACAAATATCAAAAACTTTCAACTGCGACGTCCGTACGCAAGGAAAAATGGCAAACTATCAAAACAGGATAAAAGGCCAAACAAATCTTATCAATGGTGCATATGGACTTGAACGGTCCCGTAGAATCGATGGCCAGAGAACATTATTGATATGTGTTGAATTTCGTAGATGACCATTCAGGTTTAATAATGGTTTACTTTTATAAGAACACATCTGATACCCTGCTAGCAACTAAGAAATATCTAGCCGACATGGCCCCTACGGTGAAATCAAGTGTATTCGCTCTGACAACGGTACGGAATTCACCTATAAAGACTTTGAACTTTTATTAATTAACGATCGTATCAGGCATGAAACATCAGCTCCTAGATTCCCACACCAAAACGGGCCTGCTGAACGTGCGTGGCGAACACTTTTTGAAATGGCAAGATGCCTACTCATTGAATCAAAACTCCCTAAGAACCTCTGGACGTATGCACTTATGGCGGCAGCCTATATACGCAACAGGTGTTTTAACACAACACTATCTAAAACTCCATATGAATCTTTCTGCGGTAAAAAAAAAAAAAAATTAAGCACAATGCATAAATTTAGTTCAACTTGCTTCGCATATATAGAGAAAAAAGAGTAAATTGAATATTAAAGCTGACAGAGGTATATTTCTTGGATACGGTAAAAACAGTCCAGCCAATTTAATATTTTTTCCCGATTAAAATAAAATAAAAAGAATCCGGTGTGTAAAATTCACAGACATGTTTAATTGTAAAGACGAAAACCCGTCATATGAAGAGGATGAAATTATATTACGTCAAATAATTAGAACAAACGAAAACAATAACAATGACGGAGGCGAGAGTGTCCATAATGATGATGATGATAATCATGATAAAGTCGAGATATGCCGAAAGAAATAGAAGACTAACCGATTTTTTGTGGTCGACAATATAGAAGATTATCAAGTCGACTATTGCTATTCAGTGGAAAATGCCCCAATAGACTGTGAAATTTATATTACCCCTCCAGAGGGATTTATAATGAAAAATAAAAATAGCGTGTGGCGACATAACAAGTCATTATATGGTCTAAAGCAGAGTGCTCAGTGTTGGAACACAGTGTTCCATGATTATATTATTAAACAACAATTTAGACAATTCGCTGTAAACCCCTGTTTATATACCCAACACAAAGACGATAAACTACTGTTTTTGGTTTTGTGGGTTGAGGATATTTTAATCGCATCAAATTTTGACATAATGTTGACTGATGTTAAAAACAAATTAAGTAAAAGATTCAAAATGACCGATCTTGGCAAAATATCCTGGTTTCTGGGGATAGAATTTACTCAAAGCACAGGACTTGTTACGATGACTCAATCGAGGCACATCGACGAAATACTATTAAAATTTGGAATGGGAGAGTGCAAGAAACGCGAAAATTATATTAATAAAAAGTATACACACAGTCTGAAATAATTAATGACACACAATATCGCGAAATTATGGGTAGTCTTATATATTTGATGACTGCAACCAGGCCCGACAAATTCTATACAGTAACGAAACTTTCACAGAGATTATCACGACCGACAATGAAGGATTTAAACAGAGCTAAACAAGTCCTACGTTATTTAAAAGGAACTAAGGAGCAGAAGTTAGTATTTAAAAAATCAAGAAATCCCCTAAAATTAGGTTTTTCGGATTCAGACTGGGCAAACGAAGAGGATAGCAAGAGTGTATCTGGATATTGTTTCAGACTCTCAGAAAATGGGTCTATTATTTCATGGAAATATAAAAAGCAACAGATTGTATCTCTCTCTACGTGTGAAGCAGAATTTATCGCGATTAAACACACGACCCAGGAAGCACTCAATCTTAAAACTATCCTGAAGACTATTTTAGAGCCAGAATTGATTACAAGCCCCGTGGTAATTAATTGTGATAATCAAGCCAGTATAGTATTTGCACAGAGCACGGTGATCAACCAAAGATCTAGGCATATGGATATAAAATGCCATTTCGTAGAAAACGAGAGATCTAGGCATATGGATATAAAATGCCATTTAGTAGAAAACGAGATAAAGCTACCACGTTTTTCTCAAAATTTTTGGTGAATTCGATTGAATAATTTTTTTCACTGCCCTGTATGTATATAGATTTCTATATATTAAAAATACAGACCAGCGAAGTTCAACTTATGAGAAGGCTATTACTTTTTGCATGAATATCAGCGGAAAACCCTAGGGATAATGCTCAGTATATAGATTTCTATATATAAAAAAGAAAAAAATAAATAAAAAAAGAAAAGAGAAATAGTTCTGGACAAGACGTTAAACTGTATTCATTTTATTTTGTATTAACACTTTAACCTACTAATACTTTTGCTTAGAAAAAATCTTTGTAATTTTCCTGTTTGACGTTTGAACACAATTTAAAATGGCGTCTTTTTAAATGCTAAAATTCTAAGATCCAAATGATTTCTAATTTTTGTTATGTCTAAGTAAATATAAAAATATATATTTATTTTTGAGCAGAACAAACACACAAGGGACTTCTCCATTATAAAAAATAGGGAGGAGGTTGCAATATTTTTAGAGTAATGGGGTATATATTTGATTGCCGCCCACATCGGCAATATTTGGCACAAGGCCTGGAAAGTGGGATACCCGCAAGCTCTCCTAAAGAAGGGGCACTCCTGCAATTTTAAAGTAATGGGGTATGATCCCACACAGTCGGACGATTCTATTTATAAACGATGCTGCTAAGAACTGACGAATCGAATTAATTCACGTTCTGCTACCAACCAACCACAGCGAACCATCTGAAGCTCAAAATGGCTTACACTTCTACAGATGAGTTAACTGAATTCCCAGTATATATCTTGGAAATGTAAATGATAAACAAATGAGAAAACACAATTATTAAAAATATGTTACATATATAAGTGTATTATACGAGACAGATACAAAACATGTACACTTCAAAAATATGCATATCAGCAAATTTAATGTTTTCTGATAAAATTCTATTTCTTAATAAACTCTAAGAGAGTAATGAAGTTTGGATTTTGAATGTGAGCATACAGCCGTAGAAAATATCAGAGTAAATAAAACTGACACTCGTAAACACTGTCTTTTACGAATCAATTAATAGATGCATCTAGCGTATCACGGAGTTTTTATGCATAATACATAGTTGAATATGCGTCTTGCAAGAGAAAGTGCTTAGCTTCTTTATATTCAACCCTGCACGCAGATGGATAAAAAACAAAACAGCGATAAACCGTAACCATTCCAGCTGAGATTTCCCGTATGAATGTAGTATTTTAAACAGACATGCTATCCCGTGAGATAGGCATTAGATCATATAAGGATGCAAAACCACCACTGAGAAAAATATTGGGCAACTCAATTTTGTAGATTTTCGTGAAATTTCACCAGTCTGTGCTGTATTTGTTTACGACGCATCAACAAAAGTAGTAAACGGTAGATTTGCTCTATAAACATATGGTGTTGAAATCTTCTTGAACATCGAAGATATGTTCGTTTACTACTCGCAAGAAAGTTACCTGTTGTAAGTGCACGCACTGGTTATGTAAGTCGATCGTCCTTCGCACTACTGAAACACGGCTATTCATCTTTTGTAAATGAGTTTTCTAGTAGCTGGTTATACCTTACTAATACTACATTGATCCTAATGCATTTTACATGTGAGATCATATGTAAATTAAATTAAATTTAGCATGCTGCGGGGAAAATGCTATTTCATATAAACCATAATATATCATGAAATAGCATTTGCATCAGAAAAGACACGGCAATAAATTCTCGCTTTTAAATTAAAACGTCAACCCGAAGGAAATACAGCATGAAAACGAAAACGCAGAGAATGCGTATAATTCTAATACAGGCATGTTTTTCTTAATGATATGCATTCATGATTGCATTTTGAAGATGAGCTGGAAAAGACAACGTACATACGTTTTCTATAGAAATAAATATACAAAACTACCTGTCTATTAAGTCTGGTATTTTCTGTATAAACAGTGTATTTTACAAGGAAGCATTATATGATATACATACATTTCATCGGATGAAAATAAAAAGTCACATTTGAAATATCAACACAAATCGTGGGCTATGTAATTTTGTCGATATTCCCCACATTTAATGTATCTCAATTGTCGCCCTTACAATAGATGTGTGATGTTTTACTTGGTTTTACGTAAGTACCACATGCTGTTATGTTAAATGAAGTATTGTTTCTACGGATCACTGGTAGAAAAAATAAAATAAAAATTCAGAAGTTGCTTTAGTAAACAACCTCTTATATTAAATATGTGTTCTGTACAAAATATATAAAGGTTCACATATAAAAAACATGTGGGGTTCCTGAATGATATATTAGTATTATCTATGGATTTTAGATTGGGACAAATGAAATTCTTCTATTAATTTTCCTCCTCCAGATTGTTCTGCTGTAGAATTAAAAAAAAAAAGATCGAAATTTATGAATAAGTAAGTGATATGCAAGGCAACAAGTTTACATTAAATGTATCTTAGTATGTAAGTCTCTGCTCAGTTACTTTTTGTATCTGTGTATACATTTCTATATGTGAGCACCTACCAGGTAACAAGAACGAGAAGACATCCAGTTATAATAGACATTCTTCACAGATAAAACACTTGGAGATTTAATATTAAATTTATGTCATTTTAACCTAATAAAATGCATAAAGTTCATAGATCCACTAGTGTACCCCAGTATCTATAGACCTTACTTTTGCAAGTTCTTTAACATGATAAACAAACATTCAAATGACTGTTCTTTCTACATACATACGCTGTTTGTTTTTTGCAATCCATCGTGCAAAAATACATTGTATAATACTGTAGCCATTGGTCTTTTAATTTATCGTCAATATTAAATATTACCAAATCGAAAACATTCCATAGCATTTCTAAATTACACACATATAATCTTGTTACAACAAATCAAAGGCTGCGAATATAAGTAGAGAAAAACAGAAGAATAGAAATCTGATTTGGCTGCACGTTATTATCAATAGGAATGTCAGCAGAAATCTTACAACGGATAGGAACTTTTGCTTTTTCTGTCTTAAACAGCTGCTTAAATGCATATTCAATAATTATACACCAGGCACAAGATCCCACTTATTCGATAAAACATAGTTTTAAGAGTTCATTGCGGACACCATTCAATAAGGTGATACTACGATAGTTAACACGTAACTTTCTCATCCTTGAACTTTGACAACGATAAGTTAATACGATCAGAAACCCTTTATTTAATAATACTTACTTCGTAAGTATAATATATGTAATATTTTTGATTCCAATATTTATTGTCGACTGCAATACTGTAGGGACTAAGTGCTTTACTTTGCTTGTTTGTTTTGCTTTTTCAGGAGACAGTGAAGCAATTCGGTACATTTTTACATATTGTGGGTTTAGGTATAACATGTCATAATATAACGCAAATAAAAGTGAATTCTTTCTCTGTGTTATAATTACCTTTAGGGATTTCTTAAAAATATTTATTATATGCCATCAGAATGGGTCTTTATCTTGGTGGTAAACACTATACTGTGTAATAAAACAATAACGACCATGTTATTATTTAATAATTCGTGATCAAAGAAACATTGTATTCATTTCCATTTTTAAAGTGTTTAGAAAAACAGACCAGAAAAGCGATCATTATTTTATTATATACTCGCGTTTTCTGGAAAGATTCTTGAGTTTCTAACAAATATATATAAAAGAACGTATATAATTTGTCAGCTTTTAAGGTTCATCATTTTTATAGAAAGACTAACATCTGTTTTTTTTTTAAATATGACAATTGCTATTGAAACTTATAACGAAATTCCTGTATCTTACACATTATAAAAATCCAAATATCTAGCAAAAATATTATATCTACTTTAAAAACACATTAGAAGTAATACCATAGTTTTGTTCGATTGTACTAGTATTCAGATATAGCTGTAAGTGTACTTACCGATGGAAATCAGCCCTAATAATACAAAATTATTGGACATAATATATATATACTAGCAGAAGTATCCGTCGTTGACTGAGTTCAAAAACAGTCTACAGAAAATGGACTGTGATTTATTAAGTATGATAGGTTATGAAAAGGAGGAGGTTGTAAACAGATAGGTTTGATACTCAAAAATTTTACCCTAAGCAAAATATGAGAGAGTAAATATACTTTTCATGAAAATATATTTTTTATATCAATTTGTTTCCATTCGTAGTCAAGATTGACCTACAAAATGATGTTTCCTTACAAAGAGAAAGTGTTATATATATAATAATATAAATACACAAAAAATAAATGTTACCATAGTCAATAAAAGTTACTTTTATGGTAGAAAAGTTCATTGGTTTGTATTTTTAAGTCGTTTGTAAAAAAAAAAAATGTTTTTTTTTAATTCACGGTGCTGTTAAAAAAATTGAAATGGCAGCGACTTTGAAATGGCGAGATCCGTTTTCAATTTGGAGGAGGGGCACCTGACCATTCTGTGTTAACAATTTAAGAGAGTTCTGTCAATGTAAGGAACATTTATAAACATATTTTAATGTTGTCCGTTATTTTGTGCTTGAGGAATATTCGATTGTGGCATGTGTAGTTTATATATAAATTAATTTCAGTAGTTATAGTCTAATATTCCTTTTTAATTTCGGTTCGCTGAAATGATGTCAAGTAAAGAGCATTAAAAACTATAAAAAAAAACATAAACGGAACTTTTATTGACTATGGGAACATTTATTTCTTGTATATTGATTTTTTTCGGGTAGTCGTTCATTGTTTTTTTCTGCTAAACACTTACTAAATAATATCGACGAAATATCGAACCACAAAGGAAAAAAACAGTTACTTTAGTAAAATAATCCGAAACAGCAAATTGGGATATTAGAAAAGTATACACGTACTTACTTTAGTTTTTTAAAGAAAATCATCGATATAAATATAAATAAGAAGAAAATGGCGCTCTTTTCAAGCAGAACAATTTCGTTTAAGTTTTACAGTATTGAATGGTGTAGGATTGCGCCGTCGCATTCGAGGTTGTACTATTGCAATGCAAAGACCACGCGAAATTGTTGTAATCAACTGAAGCAGGATTTTTTCCTTCTTTTTACACGATAACAGGTAAGGTTCTTATTTTTTAATAATTATTTATTTATTAATTTAGCTTTTAAAGTGTGGCACGTGCAAGTGGAGAAGGAAATACAGAGTTATGTATATTTGTGCCGAGAATTGTCTAAAGTTCCATTTGTTTTTTAGCTTTCACTTTAATAAGAACATAGATTTATGAAGTGAATTTATTCGGCACAATATGATTCAAATAAAAAAATAAATAAAAGCTAACGTGAATTAAGATTAAAGTTAAGGTGGATTTGTGGACCCTTACCCCTTTTAAAAAACCTTGTTAAACTTTGCGACATATTTACATTCTATGGAGGTCAGGCGGGAACGAGCACCTCATAATTTTTTATACCATTTTTCTTCAAAGTGAAACATAATCATCAAAGTATACTTACGCAAATAGATATGAAAAGTTTTTTGTTAAAGTTTGTGCAATATTTTCATGGAATACAGGCGCGGACGCAGACCTCACAATTTTATTATACCATCCCTATTTAAGTTAAATCACACTTATCAAAGTATTCATATATACATCTATATCAAAAACTCTTGTAAACGTTTTCTTTTTCATTTTTTATTTCCATATATTGGGGGCCAGGCGCGAAGAAAGACCCCATAATTTTTATGAAGCACCGTTCTGCCAGATCAATCATACCAATTCCTGTGTCTCGATACATATTCTATCATTATATCTAATCAGTTTTTAAAAAAATAATCAATCATATAGGAGCATATTCGTTACCACACACACACACACACGCACACACACACAGAAGTCCAGCTTTATATTATAAAAATAATATATATATATATATATATATATATATATATATATATATATATATATATATATATATATATATATATATATACAGGGTGACCCAAACATCAGAGGGCATTCAATTGTTTTTCTGAGCATTTTACAGTCAAGGGAGAAAAAGGTCAACGAACCTAGTGTTTTGATGTGATGTTTTGTAATATAATAAACTAGTTATGACCAAAGTTTAATTTCATTCGGACAAACCACTAAGAAACGGGGCCCAATTATAGTTTTTGAGGTCACCCTATATATATATATATATATATATATATATATATATATATATATATATATATATATATATTGTTGTTGTTGTTGTTGTTGTTGTTGTTTAATGGCTGTTGAAATCTGCGATAGAAGTAAAAGCTGTTACTACAAGCATGCAAGCTTAAATTGTTGCTTTTAACTAGAGAGAGAGGAATTGAAAAATGTCAGAAAAAATATGGAAGTCACTCATGTAAAAATTATTTTAATACAATTTAATTGTCGCCAAATTGTCAAAATGAGAATATCAACTGTAAGGAAAGGACCGAACTAGCGAGTTTTATTCATTAAATCAGCGAAAACATGAAAGAATTTCGCTGTCTTGATACTTCTATTATAAAATTTATAGGTCATATTGTAATTTCCTCTCGTAAACTTTGCAGATTTCCGATCTCGACTTAAGCAACTCATGGTTGATATGTTTCTATAAGGTATGAAAGGCAGTTATTAAAAACAAGCATGCCAATTCATCTCACTAAAAACTACAACTTCAGTAATATGTTAAATGTTTTCGAACAAAAAAAATCCGGGTGTGTGTTACGAGTGTAAATATATTGATCAAGACTTGATATTTTGTTGTTTTAGCTGCTCATCACGCACCGTGGTAGATCGCTGATTTGTAAAGTTGGTACACGGATTTTTAAAATGCCCTATCTTTTAAACGGGAAATTAATTGTGGAATGCGAACTTTTATCTGTACGAATTAGCCAAGATCTTCTAAACTATTTCAAAAGTTAATAGTAACGTACATACTTCGACTGATGAGAATAAAGTAGATAAGATGACATGTCTTCGTTTACTTACCGAACGAACGTCTAACTGTCAACAACATGCATTAAATTATATTCATGCTGTAGACAAATCTTGAATCCAATGCAAAAGAGAATCAATAAGCGCAGGATCATTATATCACGCCTTAAACTAAAATAAATAGCCGGTTTCATTCAGGTTATATTCTGATTTCATTTACCAACAAAAGCAAATATTTTACATACGTCTGTAGTAGTATTTTTACAGTTTTTTGCTCTGAAGCGTATTAGATCTCTGCCGAATCTAAATAAACGGTAAAAATATGAAATATGTACTTGTGTTTGACACCAAACACCAAACACAAACTTTTCTAATTTCACCTAAAACACCCATAGGTTCATTATTACGTCAATTTAATTGGATAAACTTAGATATATGATAAAAATCTTAAATACAGATAAAAATAGATGTTTCTCGTATTCGTTTAATTAGTTATTGTAATATTCGTATAGTACTCCGCGTCAGAAAATAACTTACATTTGATGATATTTTATACACGTTTAAATTATTGGACACTGCTTCAGTATCTAGTGAATTCCCATTCGCAACACTTTTTTCTGCTTTGAATATAGTAAAATATACATGGCTATCTACACATGAATAACACAATCGGTTGCTTACAACGAGTTAATCAAAATTAATCTGTTGCTATGGTTGTATTTCCTGTTTCGTCGTGCATTCCGATGGCGATTCACGATTCTATCAGAACGCGTTCCGCTTTATAGAACATTACAACCACAAATGAAATACACGTTTTCCCCTGAGGAACGCAGGGGTTGTGATAATTTCCAAGTACATTAATTACCTTCAAACAGTTTTCTACTTTGGTAACAACGTTTTTGTTAGCAACTTTCTTTCCCCGCAGAAAAGAATATTGCTGACAATAAATTCAATAGCCTCAAGTGATTAATAAGTTTATATGCAAGTAATTACACATGATTCATGGGTCTCTATATTTCATATTATTTAGATTGCAACACATTTATTTTAGTTAAACTTATTTGAGAGCCCGTTGCCATGATAAGCGATGATTAATAAATAAAACACTTGCGTGTTTTTAGAAACAGAAAATAAGTTGACATAGAACTTATATTCCTTGATCTTTTTAGGGGGATTATGCAAATATCTGCAAGGTCCCCCGATTTGTTAGGCCTATGGTTCGTAATATAATTTTGTGCCACGAAGCAAATATTTTCTTCAAGGATCATTCATAAGACCAAGTGTGACAAGAGTGCAAATTGCATCCCACTACGATATTTTTTCGTACATATTCAGAAGGTTAATTTTATATTTTTATTTCGGACTACTAGTCTCATCTTATCTTTTTTTAATTTTTTTTTTATTTGGTGCACAACGTTTCGGCCAACTTCCTCTGGCCTTCGTCAGGTGGTAACCGCGACGGATAGGAACTTCGAATCTCCTAACTGCATTCTCAGCCATCACTGTCATCCGTAGTTGTGCCAAAGCGTGCCAGAGGTAATTGGTCAAGAATGTGGTGAGACGACAACAACTACGGATGACAGTGATGGCTGAGAATGCAGTTAGGAGATTCGAAGTTCCTATCCGTCGCGGTTACCACCTGACGAAGGCCAGAGGAAGTTGGCCGAAACGTTGTGCACCAAATAAAAAAAAAAAAAGATAAGATGAGACTAGTAGTCCGAAATAAAAAATAAAATTAACATACAATGCTCATCTAAAAAAAAAAAATAAAATAAAATAAAAAATAAAAAATAAATAAAAAATTCCAATAAGGAATAATATATATATATATTCAGAAGGGTTTAGATTTTTGCCCGTTAAACATGAGAATAAGAAATGCATTTCCCATCGTTTATTACTGTTTAAATTTACTTCAACCTTATCGTATGTAACGGGTTTCATATCTTTTCTATTGAGTACAAGCTACAAGTCTGACGAAGTAATGCGATGGAAAATTCCACTTTGACGATATTGAAATAATTTAGGTCGCTGTTAATATCTTCACTTTGTCATTTCACAAATGCGTACAGTAACCTACAAAATAGATTTGTTTATTACTGGCTTACAACTCGCATTATTATATTCCACTTGATTTTTAAATAAAATCCAAATTACCCTAATGGTATTTTTCATATAAATATCAAACATTTATTGATTTAATAATTTTGATGGTGATATTGATACATGCCACAGATATATTTTTCATAGAATTAGCAATACGGCTAAACGTGTTAATGTTCTAAATGGGCTTTCATCATATTTGCACAATTTATTTACATGTGATTTTCAATTGGTTAACTGCTAAATAAAAAAAGAAATGCCATACTCTCGTCTAATACACGGCTCGAACTAAATAACCGGAAAATCTACGCCAATACTTCAAATAAATTTTCGGTGTAAAAATTCGCAAAGAAGACATTTCCTACTGAAAATACACTACTATATATGTATGATAGGTTTCATGTATAGCACAATAGTCTTAATATGTATCATTGTCTTGGTTATTTATTACATGATAGATAGTGTTTATGATTTGAATGATGTAATGAACGCATATACAAATGTGCCCAATAAAATAAGTTACATTTTATCAAACTGAAATGAATTTTCGCATATAATAGACATAGAAATAAACAGGAAATTATATCACGACGGACTGTGTTCACTTCGGTAACATTTTCGGCATATTTCATATTTTTGTACTGATATTGATTATATTAACTACATACGAACGTGGGAATCATTGGTTTGGTTTTCATTCGTGAGTCTATTATCAGAGTCTAAGCCGGACCATCGAGATGTATTCTGCAATATGCAATTAAAAAGAAAATAGAATAAGTATAATTAAAAATCCGGAACGGCGTATCATCCAGGAAAATTACAATATATATATATATATATATATATATATATATATATATATATATATATATATATATATATATATATATATATATAAGCCCTCTCCGCAAATTCCAATTAAATTACAATATATATTAAAAACAGCCAAGTTAATAAAACAGAGCATATATTCCTTAACTTTAAAGGTAGTTATTTTATTAAGATAAATTAAATATGTAAACAAAATTCAACTTGAAAATAATGTAATTTCAGATTTAATAAAAAAAAAACTCGTCTTTTTATATATGTATTCATTAAAACATAATAGACACACGGTGTGAAAATTTGCAGATTAATACTACTCTATAGTTTTTATACGTAATGTTTTTCCCGATAAGACCCAATTTTCGTTGATAAGGAATTATAATATAGATTCTACATAGTGTATTTAAGTGAAATTCACTTTCAAGAAACAAGAGCTGAAATGTATAACGAACCTCGTGAAGTATGGGAGCAACTGGAAAAAGTGTATGATTAGAAAATGACACTATGAATCATGACAAATAACATTTTATTAACATACTCTCAAATATGTTATAAAATATAAAAATAGTAAAGAAAAAGAAGGCTTTTAATTGCTTCTAAATGTTAACAAAAGTATTTGTTACAATATAAATAGAAAAGTCTATTAATAAATACTAGTTTCTGAAGTAGCGTCAGCAGTTAATCATGACGATGTTGGTGTATGCGTGGAGGATCGGAAACTGCTGCTACGATTGTTTTATCATAAATCCGCCCAAGCGTAAAAGTAAATAAGTATACCTCTTTTTCTAAAGTTGACATGTTTCACAATCTCGTTGTCATGTGTTTTGTCAGCACAAAAAACTTAATTCAAAACTATTAAATTATTTCGTACGTGTAAAAACTGTTGAACTGTTGAGCCATAATTTTAATTATTGTTCAAATGCACTTCTAAAATCACAGTTACTGTACGTGTGACTGTTTATAATCAGTTTCGAGCAAATTATAGAAACTTATACATACCTTTCATTGAATTTGCTGTTTATCTGTTAAGTATTAATAAGGAAATCGAACATACACTAGATAGCTATAAAACGTTGTAGATTCAACCTTGTGATCCCAAGTCGAATTTTATTATTAAAAAAAAGAAGAAACATATTAAACATATTCGTACACGTTACATGGGATCAGTATAAATATTTTAATAATGCCAATCTTAAAAATCCTAAAAATATTTGTAAGTATTTTAATACAAGTCACATATTCGGCCTACTACATACTTACATATTGTCTTATATATTTTAACCGTATATATATATATATATATATATATATATATATATATATATATATATATATATATTGTTATGTTTGCAGGCTAAAACAAATAACGTATAAGGCAATGCAAATGAAGAGTCAAGAAACAAAGGTAGATCAATAAGAAGTGTATTAGGTGACTTCTGGTGAACACACATCCATACCCACCTAGTCTTGTTATTTATGTGTAATATTATCAACATATGTAAATGAGTGGGTGCCACCACAACGTATATATATATATATATATATATATATATATATATATATATATATATATATACAAAATATATAAAAAATACTTGCCCGCAACTAATCTGTCCGAATGTCTATTTAAATAAACATCCATCCGCCACTCGTAAAGTGTTCAAACGTTTATTTTTGTAAACAAACCGCGAGCTTCGCATTTTTTCAGCCAAATTAAGTAGCGAGTGAGATTATTTACGATAGTGCTCGACCTAAAGAGGGGGGCTTTATAAAATATATTTGTAGTCATCGACATGTAGTCCTGTTTCGTTGTATCACAACTCATGAGTACCGCTAGACTAGCACCTATCCCAATGCCGAGGATCGACCCTAGAACCGTCGTGATCACGATGACGTGATATATATCTATCTATCTATATCTATCTATATATCTATAAAAACAGAGATGTGTGTGCCACAGACGATTTCTGATTGGTTAATCCAATAATCACATCTCCTAAAAAACTATGGTTCGTAGGCTCTTAACGTTACCATAAAATATTATGGCTTTATTTATTGTCTATCTTGGAAGGGTTTAATTTTTTCCTAACTTGCGTTTTACAAATTACAAAAATACGAAACTAACTTACAATCTAACAATCGAACCTCCGACATCACGGCCGCCATTATGAAACTAAACTAAAAAAAAAAAACGCGCGTCCACTCGTGGTCTTTACATTTCGGGTTTGGGTACTTGTGCAGTTTTCCATTGACATTAAAAAATGGAAATATTTTTAAAAAAATATATTGTACGTACTCGGCATGGGATAAAGTTTTCCTACAGAAAAAATCACGTAATTTCATCAAGTAGTTATTTTTTTATAGCAAAAAAAAAAAAATTAACGCTACAAGCGAAATTAAACAGAAAGTTCAAGTACGGGGATTTCCCTTTTTTTTATAGCGAGGCAAAATTTCGCGAATTTGGCCTTTTTTTAAAGCAGTTTGGCCTTCAAAATTTCTGTTTGGCCATTTTCTTCACCGATGTAATAAAAAAAGCAAATAAAAACAACGCAATAAAACTTTTAAAAATACGGCATGCTTTTGTTGTTCTTGTTTGTTTTTTTGGTAATTTTCCTTATTTTTTTTTTCAAGATAATACTATTAAATGGACACTATTATGCCAAATTATCCCCCCCCCAAAAAAAATGCACAAAAATTCGAGATTTAAGGTTTTGACGAGATAATTTAGCGAATTGTCCGGACTATTGCGAGATAACCATCCATTAGTTTTTCCTGCAATTTTGCCACAAATTGTATTTCATTACATAGATGTGCATTATAACAACATTTTTTTGCGAACATTCCCGTTGCGTCTCCAGATTTCATCGGTGAAGAAAAAGGCCAAACAGAAATTTTGAAGGCCAAACTGCTTTAAAAAAAGGCCAAATTCGCGAAATTTGGCCTCGCTATCAAAAAAGGGAACTCCCCTACTTGA
>NC_136492.1:52086990-52171990 GCF_053919585.1 Euprymna scolopes | reverse complement strand
TTTTTATATGAGGTCGACCTCCGCAGATTTTTTTTTAAATGACGACTATTATAGGCGTTTGATTATAAAGAGAATCTCGTGTAAATTGTGCATAGACCAGTAGTTTCCGAGATAAACCTGTATTATTCTCTTTAATTCACGGGCCGCCTTGTTTGTACGCATGCGTTATAAACAAATCTACCTTTCTGCGTCCGGCGCTGCCCTAATTAATTATTTCTGTGTAACTATTTGCGGGTGGGTATGCTGACAACGACTATTGCAGTTATATTTGATGCAAATATTCCCCCCTCCACCGGGTATCTGTTTCGAAAGCCGCCTTTTACGTAGGTAAGTTGGGTTTTTGTTTACATTCCCAAAGCTTAACATTGTCTATTTCGAAAGTCGTTATTTAACATGGGAAAGTGAATGGTTGGTATCAAATCACAGGGAATACTACGGATATTTATATATCTAACACCACTTTCTTTTACGAAATTAACATCAGGTTTTCTTATTCACCATAGTCAAAAACATGTATAAGCCATCCTTATTAAGCACATTGTGTAGTTGGCTAAATGTGAAAAAAACAAACAAAAAAAACAACAAAATACCTTTATTTTCGTACATATTTGTCGGTAGAAAATATAAAATTCAGATATAATGACATCAGCGTAAACATTTTTGTTGCTTGGTGTTAGTGTGTTGGAAATCCAACAAAACCCTTTTTTTCGTTTATATTTGAGACGTCGGTTGAATCGAACCCACGGACATAGCGCACGCAAAAGAAGTGAGCGAAGAGTTTAGTTACTGTCTTTTTTCTCATGTAAATAAAAAGTCCTTATTATTAGACGATTTTGGTTTAGAGAAAAAAAAATGTATTTCCGGCCATGTTTGTCAATAGAAAATATTACATTAAGATATAATAAATGAGAATGGTCGTAAATGTTTCTGTTACTCAATAATAATGTAGCAAATATCGGAAATCGAGCGGAAAGCGGTGTTTGTTTACATTTGAGAGTCAACACTTATAAAAGCTGTCATTTTAAAACACGTATTTTTTTACAGAAAATGATGCAAGTATGTAACATCTTTATAATTTATTAACAGAAGTGGGTTTGAGTAAATATTTGAGACGCAACTGTAGCCGAATACATGGCAGAAGCACATGTACATGAAAAGTAGTTGCGCCCTGTTCAAAGATTACTAAGCGTTTGGTTATAACCGGAATGAATGCATTCCGTAATAATATAATTTTCAGAGCCCAGCCAATCAGATTGAGCGTTATTTGGGAAAGTATACTTTATTATTTATGAGTCAGAAATTAGAAAGGTTGTGTTATATCTATGCACCTAATGACCAGTTACACTGGTGTAATCAGAGTATCGTAGAAAAATATAGAATAAGTCCTGGTGACAACTGGTAGCGTTGGTAGGACTAAATATTTAAAGAGAAAATGGACGACTTCTTCCTCTGTAGTCGGTGTAAGAGTGATGGGGTTGCTCGTCGTAGCATTTTTATTATATCGAGGGAATGCCTGAAATATTGTTAAAATGTTACATTAGGTTGTGGCAAATGGACTAGATGTAGCGAATTTTTATGTCACATCTGTTGCAAACCGACGATACTTCTGTCCAGAAGGTAATTTCCTCAGTCAAACTATTACATAAGAGATGAGAAACATAAAATAAATTATAATTTTATTCAGTTTTTGATTGAAGTATAAAAATAACAATTTTTTTTTTTTTTACAAGGTTCACCACTTATCAAGGCCGGGAACCACTCAGGGATAAGGGTTATTGCATGTACAGTACGTTTTACGTTAGTGTTGAGATTTCATAAGTGTCTACTTAAGGGGGCGGATCATCAGGAATTTGTTTACGTTGGATTCGAAGAAATCTAAGTTGTAGTCAGGTGGGAAACAGACAAACGGAACAGAGTTACACTGGCGTGCTGTTCTAAGAAAAGAAGCTGTGTTCTTGGAATCTACGTTTTGATTTAGGCACAGATGAAGAGTGGGGAAAATTGTTGA
The DNA here is from genome assembly GCF_053919585.1 of Euprymna scolopes. Taxonomy (NCBI): domain Eukaryota; kingdom Metazoa; phylum Mollusca; class Cephalopoda; order Sepiida; family Sepiolidae; genus Euprymna; species Euprymna scolopes. The sequence goes on along the minus strand of NC_136492.1, from coordinate 52,169,982 downwards.
CAGTGGCTTCAGCTAGACGGGTGTTTTGCGTAAAAGATTGGCGAGGGGGTACCAGAGATTGGAGCTCAGACGAGCACTTGCCATGGAAATAACGGTAAAACAAAGATAGGCTCGCAACGTCTTTTCTGTAGGAGAAAGTTTGCAGGTAAGAGAAAAGGGCATCCCCCAATAAGCCACGAAGTCTATTTTGTACTCTGTCAAGGAAGGATAGGCTATTTTTAGCAGCTCCTGACCAGATATGGCAGCAGTATTCCATCCTTGGACGTACTTGGCTTTTATATAGATAGAGAATTGCATCAGTCGTGAGATATGTTCTGGAGCGGTAGAAAAATAATAAATAACCTTATTGTTACTTCATAATATTGGAGCAATTACGCAGAAATAATTCAAGGCACATGTAATTATAAAACTATGTAATGTATGCACCCTCACCAGTATATGTTTACATTCCTGGAAACATATGCGTTCGGCATTGTACGATACTTATTTATTTATATAATATTTATGCTATTACCTAATTATATATATATATATATATATATATATATATATATATATATATATATATATATATATATATATAATTAGGTAATAGTATAAATGAAAAATTCATATAGATTACGTCGGGTAAGACCAAGTTTCCAAATACAAAATTGGAGCGTTAAATTTACAATACAACTAGCCGTTCTTTGCTTTACTATGATTAAATAAGTTATACTCCTGTCGTATTTATTATCTTACAGACCATCCTATTTGGATTATTTTCTGGTACCCAATATATAGTAGATTTTAAAAATAATTAATATGACTTGGCTGATATCAGCTAGTTCGATACAAAACCGATATGACACTACATATTTAGTCATTACTGTTTCGGCTATTTTCAAATGGATGAGAAATAGCAAAATAATGAACCGCCATTAACATGTAAGTGAACATTTAGGCAAACTATTCCTCTGGCAGACTAACAAAGTTACTTACACGTGTGAATATATATATATATATATATATATATATATATATATATATGTGTGTGTGTGTGTATGTATATATATATATATATATATGTATATATATATTTAGTGGAAAAGGTAATTAATAAAAACTGAAGAAAGTGCTCAATAATGTTTCTGTAAAAGACTGACAAGACTACAGACGGCCTAAAAACGGCCGTGTAGCCGAAACAATAATGTAACTTAACAGAAAGATACGGTAATAAAAAATTAAACGCATATATATATATATATATATATATATATATATATATATATATATATATATATATATATACTAGCTGGGTCTTTGCATCGGTATTTCCAGGTTAAACTATATCCTCTAGCTCACCTGTAAAAAACAATTAAACTACGGTTGGTAGTGTAAACCACTTCTGGTCCAGTAAAATACTGAGCACCAGCGCCTGTGGCCGAAATGAATATACCTTAGCGAAGTAGAGACGCATTTCATATATATTTTTTATATTGAAGAGTTTAGATTCTACCTAATCCCGTCTGTTTTATGTTTCCGATCAACAAAAACTACTGAATTTTATTAAAAAAAATGTTGCGAGAAAAAAATTGTCAAAATAAATGTGTGTTATTTTTTTTGAATAAACTACCGTATTTTTTCGGCATAACAAAAAAAATACGCAAATGTTCGAAGCTAATGTCTACAATTTACTTCAGATTTAACATATTCAATATAGCACATTCTCTATATAAGATTAACAAAGGTAATGTTTAAGGTTCTAACATGTTCAATTCATTATTTTTCACCGCCTTTCACATTCACCCTAATTTCACGTCACATATAGATTTTCGGATAATCTGTAAAGAATAACTCATGTAAAACTGTCGCTGAAAAATAGTATGAAAAACAATGCGTGCATTTCTAATTCTAAGTTTTATGATTCGATCAGTCATAGCAGAGGGTCTTGTCATTTTGTCCACTAGAGCTAATCTTATTGCGTTCCCCACCCCGCCATCACGACGTTTCCTATTTGGTTTTCCAACCCAGAATATAGAGTATCCTACGCCTATCTCAATCAATTGGTCTTTCACTGGAAGGCTAGTCTCCGATTGAGCAGGTATAGAAATATGTACTCTCAAATTCTCTAGTCACTAGAGCTGTCCTTTCGTTCTGGATGTTTAGATTGGTCAATATTCAGGAGAGTTCTAACATTCCAATTAGCGATGTTTCATTTGTACCACATTTTAGCATACGCTTTGCTATTATGTCTCATATTTTTATTCCTGCGTGTGAGAGCACGCGTCAGTTGCCGGTGCTGACCAACTTAAGCTGACAGGTTTAATGCACCTTTTTAGCATCTTCCTACAAGAGATAAGTGAGCAGTGCTCTCGGAGAACAGTGCTGTTCAGTCACAGAAGTCTGTTTCTGTCAATGCAGACAAGATAGCGATGTCAAGATAAGACCCCTGTCGCATACGTGTAGATTTGCGACTATGTACTTCCAACCTGTTAAGTTGTTCACGTAGCCGCTCTTCCAGCGCCGTAGGACTTTGAAGGACAGCTTCAACAGCTACAAAGGCGATACATCTGTACATCATTGGATTTAAGTGGTAAGCTTGTACAACCTTTACACAATTCTCTGGGCTTTATAAACAATGATCCAGTGACAAGCAGAAGCAAAATGCCTGGTGATTATTTTAGTAGCAGGGTTTATATCAAAGTGTTCCTCCTTCTACACTAGTTGCCTTCACTGCGTCTAAAGGAGCCTGCCCAATCGTGAAAAGACTATCGCACATGCCGAGATTGTCCAGCACTTCATGCAATCGATGGGTTTGAAGTTGAACTTTTCCTTCTCCTAGATAAAATGCCGACCAAGGCTGATAAGTTCCATCTACCCTTGCCAGTTAACCTATAGCTGGCGGCTTATCTGTGGGCACTACGGCGTATCAACACGTCTGGGAGCCAATCACTTCCGAGTCTCATGTGTTTCAGCATGAGGCACCGAGGTACCCAGTTTCCGTGCGATCCACCACATAGGGCAAGGCCATTGATGACTACGATGACGACGATAATGATGACGAACAACTCATTTACAAATGAATAAACGTAAAAACACGTCTACTTTTATTTATGTGTAAAATAATGTGACAAATATATTTTCGTTGTTCACAAGAAAAACAAACATCTTATAAAATTAATCCAGCCGTTTGCAACGCTAACCGGTTGGATTTTTCTTCGTCCGATTTCTACGTTTATGCATTTGGAAAATCTACGAGTTTTACGTTTATTCATTAGCATGTATACGCACATACATTCATATATATGTATGTGTGTCTTTGTTGTTATCCACTAAATAAAAATTACCCTGTATCGGAGCAATTAACCCTAGTTCGAAAGGAAATTCATCTCTATCAGTATCGGTCACCGACCATTTCTACTTATTAGCTAAGTAGAAAGCAAACTTTTAAGTGTATATTAAATATCTTCAATAATTCTCAATGCACGCGGTATAGAAATGTAACAATATTTTGTCGAACATTGTCAAATATATGCTTAATCTTAGAACATGGGACTCCATCAAAATTTTTCGATGAATTATCCATTACATTAATGGTTAATTATCCCTGCAAGGAGTGTGAATGTCAGAAAAGGTTATTATAAATTTAATGGAATGTTGCCAAATTCGGAATTGCAAAGTGGGTTCTTAAGTTTGAGTGCATTTGCCTTTTCAAAGAACGGGTGCATTATAATCTCCGTTTGAGAGCATTTCCTGGTTTCATGCATTCAACTGATTGTATATGTGAAAGTACCAAAGTGCCTCATTTACTATAATTGTTCTACTTTATTCTTACACATAATATATTTGTCGACTTCCTTTTAATAATATATGTATGTTACGATATACTTATTTTCATAATACACTTTTATATATGAATTCTACCTCACATCATTTTAAGTCTCAAACCTACTGATCTTGTACCTTGTTTTGCTAATTGAATGCATACAATGTTTAATTGACCCTGTATGTAGGTGATAGTTTGTCTTTAATATAATAACAGTATTAATAACACTTTTAAATATAACATAACTATATTGTGTGTTTACAATACAAGGCAGAGTGAATGCTCCTTGCTGAAACTTACATGCACAATCAAAAATCATATTCAGCATTGTATGAATATATGCTAAGCTACGAGTATACCATTAATGATGATGGTAAAAATGCTGCACAACAAAATGTGTGTGTGTCATTGCATGGAAATTAATTAGCAGAGATTCGATACAAAAACAGAAAACACAACCTAATTTGCCTTATATCTGAATACTGTAGTCGGCACAAAACTACATATAAAAATATAGATTATCACGTAACTAGTTTTAAATACACACACGCATGCATATATATGTATATATATATATATACACGTTTTATTTTTTATTACCGTATCTTTCTGTTAAGTTACATTATTGTTTCAGCTACCCAACCGTAAAAGTCTGAGGAAGCTACATACGGCCAAAACAACGACCGGGTAGCTGAAACAATAATGTAACTTAACAGAAAGATACGGTAATAAAAATAAAACGCATATTTGCTCTACAACAGTATTGAGCACTTTCTACAGTTTTTATTAATTACCCATTTCTACTATATATATATATATATATATATATATATATATATATATATATATAAATCCTCTTTCTTTAAGCCCACGATTAATTGGTTTGTAAACAAACTGATGTTTCGAGCACTCTTGTGTATGTTGCGTATGTTAAGCCACACTGATGAGTTGTGATACAACGAAACAGTACTGTATGTGGATGACAATTCATGTCCTCCCTCTTTAGATTGAGAACTGAATCCATTGTCAAAAACGTTCCACACTCTTTATCTATGCCTAAATCAAAACGTAGATTCCATGAACAAAGCTTCTTTCTTAGAAATACGCGCCTGTGGAACTCTCTCCCGTCTGCCTGCTTCCCTCCTGACTACAACATGGATGTCTTCGAGTCCAACGTAAACACATTCCTGATAAACCACCCCCTTAAGTAGATACTTTAAATAATCCACACTAACGTACTGTACTTACAATAACCCTTATCCCTGAGTGGCTTTCGGGCCTTGATTAATGGTTACAACCTTGTAAAAAAAACAAAAAATAAATTGTAAATATATTTTCAATCGACGCATATTTAAAACATTATGTGAGGCCCACTATTATTTCGTTTCTAAACAAATATATTTTTTTCAGGGAATCTTGCGACGGCGGGTGTGATTGTAATACACACTCGAGGAGAAATATTTACGGCACTGATTCGTAGTTAGAGCAACGACCTCTCAATGCGACGGTTGTAGGTTCGTTCCACGACTGAGTAAATGTGTATGTCTAGCCGCAGTGATGAGTTGTGATACAACGAAACAGAACTGTATGTGGACGACTATATATATATATATATATATATATATATATATATATATATATATATATATATATATATATATGCATATATATCTATAATATAAAGCTGAACGTCTGAGTGTGTGTCTGGTCAGGAATAGGCTTCTATATAGTTGACTATTATAGAAAACTGATCACATATAGTGATAGAAGATTTATCGAGACACAGGAATGGGTATGTTTGATCTGACATAATGACGATTCATTAAAATTGTGGTGTCTGCGTACGCGCCTGGTCCACAAAGTATGGGATAAAAAAATTAAACATCAAAATAAAACGTTACAAGTGTTTTTGATATAGATGTGCATAATAATTCTTTGATAAGTATGTTTTAACTTAAATAGGGATGGTATAATAAAATTGGTGGGTTCTGCGTCCGCGCCTGGACTCTATAGAATGGAAATAGGCACACACTTTAATAAAGGCTATTCATATCTCTCTGCGTAAGTATACTTTGATAATTATGTTTCAGTTTGAGGAAATATGGTATAATATAATCATGGGGTGTTCGTTCGCGCCTGACCTCCATAGAATGGAAATATGTCACAAAGTTTAAACAGGTTTTTTTTAATATAGATCCATCGAATATTGTGATAAGTATTTCAGTGTGAACAGGTATGGTATATTAAATTATGGGGTTTATCTATTTTAATTTTACTTTCATCATATTTTGCTTTGGGTTTGATACCCCCAAATTCGAAGCTATCTCTTTACAACCCTTCATTTTAAAACCTCGTATACTTTCATAAATCAGAGTCCATCTTCTGTAGGCTGTTGTTGAACCCAGTTACCGACGGTTGCTTTTGCTAGTATATATATATATATATATATATATATATATATATATATATATGTATGTAGAGAGAGAGAGAGAGAGAGAGAGAGAGAGAAGATTATATAAAAATGGGCACACTAATTATATACCAAAATGAGGTCGTGAATTAAAAATATAAAATCATAGTTCAAAATGAAAGTGGCAAATATTACAATTATAAGGCATTAAAACATTAATAAATACTGTACATCACATTAAGAGAAGAGGATATTCATAATTAGATGTGTTCGTATGAGAGCTCTCCATTCTTTTATTAAACCAAATGAACCTTACTTCCGTACACGTTAGTTTACACAAAACATATCAAAAGTAACCGACGAGGAAATGAAGGTGTAGAAAAATGGGATCCTATACAGTGTTCATTTTGAAATGACGAGACTATAACAGATTTCGAAGTATGACCAAACAGGGATATATATGGATAAATATAATCATGTATATTCAAAATCTGACCGATGACTCTTTAAAGAATAATAAAACAAGAAATTGCACTAGTTGTTTAAAGCATTAACGACAGACTGTCGGTAGAAGTTTATTTACTGTTTAGTTATCTATTTGTTTGTCAATGTTTTGTATATGAATAAAACAAACACATTCACTGTCTTTCATCCCGTCAGTTAATAGAACTCAGATGGAGAATAACAACCATTTATGGAGTGGCCACTTGGTCACTTGAGTCTTGCTGATCAAATCAATTCTTCATTACGTGATCAAACTTTGTCACTTCCTATTAAACTATTTCCCCTTGAGATATTTGTCAGCTTTCTGAAAACACAGAAGTAGTGCCATATTAAAGAGAATAAAGGCTAAGCTTAATACCAATCCGCTGAGGATTTTTGTCTAGAAGAAATACTTAACTTAAAAGGAAGTCTGTATCCATTTATGTACCACGCATTCAATTTTGGTTGTTTTTAATAGCGCTTTATCGATTGCATTCCATTCTAGTATATAAGGTAAAGTCAGAATGAAGAGAATAGGAAACCAATGATTACAAAAACTAATAAAGTCGCAATATCGGCAATTGGTGAAAAAAATAAATGTTGAGGGCGAGGTAGTTATTAATGTGTCACTAAAACAAACGACAAAAAAGCAAAAAGTTTTCGTTCTAAGGAACGCAACGAACTTATTCGGGACCGATTGGATTCAGGAATTTGAATTATGGGATTTGCCAATGAGTGATTTTTGTCACAAAGTCGAAAACATAACGGCCGAATCCAACAAACTCAAAAAAGATCTCAAGAAATCTTTCCCAGGTGTTTTCTCCGAAAAGCTTGGATGGTGCACAGAAATAAAGGTGATATTCGAATTGCTGGACGAAGTAAAACCAATATTCAAAAAGCCACGGAGCGTACCGTTCGCTTAGAGGGAAAAATTGAAAAGAAATTGGAAAGACTAGTTAACACTGAGATTGTAACCCCTATTAACTATAGTGAGTGGACAACCTCCACCGTATACGTGAAAAAAAATCTAAAGAGATTACGGTATGCTCGAACTTTTCGATCGGGTTGAATGCGGCGGTCAAGGACCATCACTACCCTCTACCAAACCCAGACGAAATATTCGCTTAGATAAATGGCGGAAAATATTTTTCCAAAATAGACTTAAACAATGCGTACCTACAAATATCAGTAGAGGAAGATAGCTCGAAACTTTTGTGTATCTCACCGCACAAAGGACTTTATAAATTCGATAGATTAGCATTTGGTATAAAAGTAGTATCTGTAATTTTTCAACCGGTAATTGATACTTAGCTAGGCGGTTTGGATTTCGTAATAGGCTATATGGACTATATTCTTATACGTAGTCAAAATGTTGAACAACATAGAGATCATGTATTTCAAGTGTTTGACAGAATAAAAATACACGGCTTCATCTTGCAATTTTTGGAAAGAATTAAATACCTGGCTCATATCATAGAAAAGGACTGGAAAAACCCGATACAGACAGCTCCACCGCTTTAAAAGACATGCCAGATACTCATTATATTACTACATTGCAGAGGTTTTTCTTGGGGGGGACTCGCGAACTATTATAAAAAGTCCATTAATAACATGCATGATTAGCGTTCGCCATTGAATAAATGGGACTTGACGCCTGAGTGCCATGCAGCGTTTAAAAAAATTAAAAGAGGTAATCACGTCAGATATATCCCTGACTCATTTCAATCCGACACAAGAGAGTAATGTCGCAATTGCCGCAACTTCTCATGGGATCAGGGTGTGCATTCGACAGGAGATGCCTGATAGGTCTACTAAGCCGATCGCCCTTGTGTATAGAACTTTACTTCCTGCTGAGGAGCATTACTCCCAAATCGAACAGCGAACACCGGGAATCATATTCGATGTCACAACATTCCACCGTCTTTACATGGTTGTAAATTTAAATTATAAACTGACCATAAGCCGCGTATAACCATCTTTGGCTCTAAAAGGTCTGCCAACTTACACAGCCAACAGACTGCAAAAGTTGGGGTGTTGCATGGACGGGGTCTTTTCAGAACTGAGGGAATATTATATAATTGAGTGTTCATATTGGAGAGAGATATATCGGGTACCTTTTAAAGAGAGACGGGGGCATTCCTTGATGAGGGGAGAGATAGAAGAGAAGAGATATTTATACAGTTTACAGTGTGTGGTTCTTATAACATATTTCCTCTTAACATATATTAGGAGAGGAAGGACCGGTTCTTATAATATATACTAGGAGAAGGATGAGTTATCAGTTCTTTTATCACAGGAGGGGACTGTCATTACTTATAATGGAGATGGTACATTTCTGAAGATGGTGGGGAGACACATTACTTAAGGATGGAGTTAAACAGTGTTCATAATCAAGATGGGTGTGGGAAAAAGTTCATATAAATACAATTTCTCTTTACTTTTGGTAGAAAGACAACAACGAGACGGCAGCTCCACAATAATGGTTTTCTTTTATTTCTTCGACCAGGCAATGAAGACATCCAAAAATTCACAGTCACTACATGATTTCAACTTCTAACCCTTCGCTTCCAAAGGGGGATTCGATCCGGACTCGGCTCTCCTTTCTCGGTCTCCGTTCTGACTGTTTCTATCTCAAACTAGCAACTATATTGATAATTCATCCATGACATCATCGCATGGCAAAAGACGTGTTTGATCGATCCCGTGGCCTGACATGCCTCACTTTCGCACATGTTAACCCCATTCTGCAGACCGAATTCTTATAACCTATTTTCGGCCTTGCTCGGTTCTAGATAACCTTATTTTAATTCAGTTTTCATAAAAAAAGAATTCAACAATTAAAATTCCTTTTTACAATAACATCTCTAAACAATCGAATTCCTTTTCAAATAAACATATCTGCTATTTTATATTAAGACTAACAATGGGGATTCCTGCCTGAATTTTAATTCCAAACCTAGCTTTCTATGTTCGAATTTTCGGGCTATCCTCTCTCATTTTTACTTACTCATTTTTATTTATTTAATGTTTTTCTTACTTGCAAGAAGAGAGGCCCTCTTCTTGTAACGATTGCAGTATGGAATTTCTTGCATCTACGAAGTTAAATCACACAGGCGGATTATCTCGATTAATCCCGAAATCAAGGGAACCGCTGGAAGACTCAGAAATAGCCTCACTACAAAGTGAAGAGGGTTATACACAAATACTATGTAATACGATCAAGGAACTGCCAGTCACTTTGGAAGATATAACAAGGGAGTCTGAAGAAGATAGTTTCATCAAATAAATGAAACAAAAACTAACATCGGATAATCTTATTCAATGTGCAATGATCTACTATTATACCGAGAAAGAGTAGTAGTTCCAGCTATACGACAAACAAGATTCTAAAGGATGTCCATACGGGGAAACCTGGGGCTACGTGAATTAAGAGACTCATGTGGTCCTACGTTTACTGTAAGAGTATGGACACTGATATAGAACGCACGGTAAAGTCGTGTAAGGTCTGCGCATTGGCTGCAAAAGCGCCCCCAATGGGATTCAGCCCGTAGCCTAAAGCGGACCGCCCATGGCAAGGAATACACATAGATTACGCAGGCCCACTGGATGGAAGTTATTTTTTAATGCTGGTAGGCAGTTTTTTCAAAATTGCCTGAGGTATTTCGATGTAAAAGTCCAACGACAAATTTTACAATCAGTGCTCTTCACGAGTTGTTCGCTAGGTGTGGTGTGGTTGATTTTCTAGTGGCGAACAATGGCACACAATTCACTTCAACAGAGTTCACTTCAACGCGGATTTCCAGGTTAACCACATAATGACGCCAACCTATTACCCCCGATCGAACGGTCAGATAGAGAGGTTTGTAGACATGCTGAAAAAAGCCCTATATAAGGCTAAAGGAACGCCCTCAAAAAAGGCGCTATAGCAGGTTTCACAAGACCGAATTACGCCCAATGACACCAGCCCACCGAAGATGTCGCTTTAAGAGTGAATGTTCGCGAGAAAAATTCGAGATACTTTTTTCCCAAAGCAGGTGAAATCACCAAATACTATAGTTCCTAAAAAGAGGGATTTACCTGGTTAAAGGATATTTTCTATGGACACAAAAATAATAGTACGATGTGGGAACTAGGATACACATGACGCAAGACCACCTCCTGCTGAAGAAAATGAAGTAATGGACCAGATATATGACACATTCGACTTGGTATCCCCACAAGAAGCCGGAAAATGCCGATTCTCCAGGAAATGGAAAATGACCGACTCGATAGAGATCAACCCCAGGAAATAGAGCTATACGACCATCGCAGGGGAATGAAAAGCTCATGAGAGGGGTGGTGTAGGTTGTAAATCACCCCTATTTGACAACTATGTGGAATAAACCAGTCCTATGTATACCAACGGTTTCAGATACTAAATGGAGATATTCATACCATGTTTGACCACATTCTACGAACACGTTCCTTTCATACCACTTTAGTGGCTTCTGTATTCTGTATGATAATATATATTATATTTTTACACTTTACACTACTCGTGGTTTCTTTCATTTGAGACCATAGCACTAGTCTAAAACAACAAGTAATAAACTGTATGAAACTTATTGTATTTCGATGTATGAAATAATTGATTTTCGCCGAAAGATATTACATGAAAAACTTAGTTAAATCAATTCTTTTCGAAAGAATAATTAAGGTGTTTTTTTTAAACATTTCTTTTGATTAAATGTTATATGAATTATGAATAATTAATTATATTAATTTATGGTTACTAATTGAAATTCTCCTATTCCTCAGACGATTAACGAAAAGAAAAATAATGTTTTATCTGACACAACGATTTGCAAAGATTAGTGTTTCATTAATCCACATTTATGTGAAATATTTAATGGATGAATTCAAATTTATGTATTACTGTCTTTTCATTCACAAAAGTTATGTAAACATATTAAAATAAACATGCAAACAGTATGTATCCAAAATATAATCAAATAATATCTGAAACAGTAATAAGTAAAAATACGATTCTTACAAAAATATCTTTAATCAGAACATACTCTAAATAAATATGGAAAAAACAAAACAACAAAAGAAAACATTACTAAACTTTCAGCATTTCCATAAGTATTACTTATTCATTTACCAGATCCCTATTTTTCGCATTTGTCGTATGGGTAAACTATTACTTCTGCAAAGAATTCCAAATTCAAATATGTTAGACGTAAATACACTTTATACCATATGCAATGTTTCGAGCTATGGATATTATATGATTCATTATTTCCATACTATTGTTTATGGATTATATATTAACAAATTACTTAGCAAGACGATCTTATAAATATCTGGAAATATTAATAAATAAATGAAAGCTGATATATATTTTAACGACATAAACTGAATTTGACATTACTTTATAAATGGAATGTTTGATATTATGTAAGAGAATATGAAGCTAAATAATGTTTATTTTTCATTAGCTGATCGATATACGAATCGATTTCATTTAATATAACAACATTTTCCCATTTACATTGTAGTTTGTGATTTTAATAACATGAGAGATAAAATGATATTATCAGGTTTATATATTTCTATTATTAACAAGAATACATAACATTCGTGTACTCTAAGCCTTAACGGATCCCATAAGACACAATTTAAATGATTAGTTGAAAGCAATTAAGACTCTTCATCACTAAGCCGATATTTAATTTTCTAATTTGTTAATGAACAAAGAAAAAACTACAATTTAAAAAAGCTAAAAATATCATCAACCTCAAATCATCTGATTGTCGCTAAAAACATTAAGGAAAATTTCATTGTTTTGTTTGTTTGCGATTTGCCCATTATATTGTTTATTTGCGTCTTCTCATATCGAACATCATTATGGGTTACAGGTCAGAAGTTTTTGCGATTTTATTTTTTTAATATGAGAGAGTTGGCTTGTTAGATATCAAAGACAAAAATAAACGATTTTGATTCAGAAACAACCCATTTTCCTGATAATATCATAGAGCCTTATTTTTCATTGAAATCCAAATCATGGTGATCGATATTAAAATTAATATCAAAATGATCGTATTTTCTACTACATAATATAAAACCTGTTTATATGCAAACTATAACATACAAAGCTATCTTGATATTTTAGTAACAGAAAATTATATAATGCATACAAAATGCAATTAAAACAAAACTGTAAAAATAAGTAAGTATTCATACTGACAACTGGTGACATTTATACTCCCACGAATACTACAGGTTCAGGAAAAATTCCACATGTTATCAAATGTAGAGTAATTAAATTGCCTTTCTGAATGTTTTAGGTGGTAGATGGTTTATCGTTTTATTTATATTCTGCGGACTACTCTTCTTAACCTGAATATCATTTTTAGAATATTTCGGCAGACAAACCCTCCAACTTACTTCGGGGCAATCTTGTTAGGTATTATTTACTGATTCCTTGACATGTGAATTCCTCTAACATATTATGAATGCTATCGAACAATATGGTAAACTTAATTTAAACTCGACATAGTAATAGTATTAATGTGTTTTTTTCTCTCCATAGTATCGGTTCAATTAAAAAGTAGGTACCATCTAATCCTCAAGGCAAAAAAATATTCAAATGTATAAATAATAAGTTTTATTAACGCACTTAATATATTAAATAATATATAACTATTACATTACGTATGATTTGAAATATTTTTCAGTTTCGCATAAAGTTATTTCTTGAAAGTATCTTTATTACGTAAATAAAAAATGCATTAATTGTTACTACTTCTAGTTTGAAATCCTCCTGTTACAATTATCTCCTTTCATAAACAAATAGTAAGTGACATTTATACTCTCACGAATCCTAAAGGTCCAGGAAAAATGCCACATGTTTAAAATGTAGAGTAATGAACTTGCATTTCTGAATGTTTTACGTGGTAGTTGGTTTATCGTTTTATTTATATTCTTCGGACTACTCTTCTTAACCTGAGTATCATTTTCAGAATATTTCGGCAGATAAAACCTTCAACTTACTTCACTCTTGTTAGGTATTTATTTTTAATCACGTATTTAATTAAACGGTTATAACCGACTTTTGTTCCGTCAGCTTAGATGAGAGATGAGTCTTATGTTATCCGAAATTATATTTTCGGTCGCTGTCACAAGACAATAGCTAAACTTCACATCTTACCATCTATATAATTTACGGAGAAATAAGTTCGATGCATCTAACACGTAGCAAGATTAATATATAATAACAGCAATGCATACCTAATGGTAATGATCAGTTTAAAAAAACTCCACTTAAACAACCACACAGAGAGCATGGCATCTGCTCCAAAAAATCTAGAGCAGATGCTAGTCGACACTATCCGTAAACTCACAACCGTATAATTACTACACTTAAAAAAGTTGTCTAATATGTAACACATAATACTGAATGTATAAAAAAAAAAACTCATCAAGGGAAATAACCATACTAGTTTAATAAAAAAAAAAGGATGTCGGAAGTAATATTCCAAATAAATTTAATTAAATATATTATCTATATAATTGTTATTTAGAGTTGATGAAATAACAATCTTAAATAAGACACTTAAAACAACTCTCTCGCTAGAACCTTAAACTACTATACAGCTATTTAGTAAAATTGATTTTCCTTGATATAATAAACAAATGAGGTGACCTCTTGATCGTATATTTTAAGAGAATCGTGCTAAATATTGAAATAAATGAAATACTAAACTTACGGAGATTTTGTATATATTAATCAAATTGTGAACAAACAAACAAACGGACAAGAATACGAATTGATATTTATATATATATGGCCGTCTGAAGACTAGTATTTGCAAAAAATATAGAATATGTTAAAAAGTTCTTATTTGTATATTTGTGGGTTACAGAATTATTTTTTGGAACGTAGTGAATATATATTTTTCAGCTGAATAAATACAAAGTGTGTGCTTATTTTACTGACTTTGTTGACTAAAATATATTTTCCAATAATTTTTAAAGTATATTTTATTGTTTCAACTTATGCATATGTATTCGCCATTTAAGCAGTATCTGTAGGTATAACTTATTTATTTTGAACAGCAACTCTCGCTCTTTCTCTCTCTCTCTCTCTCTCTCTCTGAATTATATTAGGTTACTTAATAAAATATGATTTAAGAAACTGAGAGTCTGTGTAAAACATTACATAAATTATAAAGTTTGCACAAAACAAGATGCGCCTATATTTCTTTTTGCGTTGTTTATAATTGGTCATCTTACTTTTAAATGCTCGGCTTATTATTTTTGAAATATGTAACGTTCAACTGATATACATTAATATATAAATAACAGTTATTCACAATTTCATATATATAGATATATATATTCACAATTTCATATATATATATATATAATTATATATATATATATATATATGAAATCAGTAGTAGGTTCTCTTTGCTGCAATATAGATACTGTGATCGTGAACCATTTATGATATTCGAAAATCGCCCCAAAAGGAAGCTGCCGGGAGATGAATTTGAGCCTTTAATGATGTGAATGATTCCCGGTTATTACCAAGTAACCTTGCTAGTTTAATAAAGAAAACCTCTTGACCCCTAATACAAAATATATAAACAAATAGGAAAACAATTTCGGGACATTATAAATATTGGTTATGAGTATGATGGTTTTGAGTCATCTAACCATGTTTAAGCTGGAACGACCTATAAGGTCAAGGCCGTGATTGACCTGGGTATGGGAACAAGATATTGATAAGATTGCCGGAAAATCGCCTAAAATATATGCATATGTGTCGTTGCTAATCAGCAATAAAACACAACTAGAGTATGACGTAGTGGACAAAGATTGGTTAGATGCGGAACCCAGGCTAACTGAGAACATTACAACCCCTTCATTTAAAAAGGAACTGCAGAACGAAAAAAGTTAGATGTTGTTGTTAGTAGCTTGCAGTGGCCATCCAACATGATCAGCTCGAGCAAGAAGAACCCGTTCCCTGACCGAGCGATAAGCAAGGAAGAATCGGTTTTTAAAAAGAAAAAAAAAACATATTCATTATTATAAAGAGACCGCTAATAAAGCAAGTTTTGCATATGTTTAATTTTAATTTTCATGTTGATAAGTGTACATAATAACATTTTTCTTTGTACTCAGAAGAAATCTTTTTAAAACATCTACACAAAATTAAAATCAATCAGGAAATATGCTGAGAAAATATCCACACACACAATAAATATTATTTCTTCGAAAGTCACAAAATATTGGTCACTTCGGTAATCGTTACACATAATTTCAGTTTTAGTGCATCCACCAAGGTACACCAGTGTGCACATGGTGTGGTTTGCGTCAACATTGCAAGATTTCGCCTCGATAAATAATGTCAAAATATAGGTAGGTTGTTATGATTGTTTTCTTTGGCTTGAGTATATTTTTCCTTGGTAATTGTTGAGGAAACCCTGAAGGAGATTTGCGTTTTAAACAAAAACTGCTGATGCGTGTAAAATGCTGAACATTTAACTTAGTGGTACATTAAAATAAATAATTAGTGCTATAAAAAAAAGTTTAAAGAGGGAATCACAATTTAAAAATGTGACCTAGATGTATGCTCTTTTGTTGTTGAGTAATTCTTTTAATTGTTGAACGATTTCTGTTGTGCATTAAACAAAATGCATTGATCCGTGCTATGTAAATTTCATTTTTTTTCGTGGATGGCATTTGGAAAAAAAACAGGCTGTATTAAAAAAGCGATTGTGACGGATTATAAAGACAAAATAGAGGCGGACGGTTTATGTGACTTGCATTCTTGAGTAGAAAATGGTCAACAGTTTGTAAAACTCTTGAATAGGTATGATATCTTGTAACGATTAGTGATTAACGTTTAGTTTAATTATTAGAGTGTATATATCTGTGCAGTAAATGTTAAATAATGTTTAAAAGGCAATTGAAAAATTTTAATTGATACGTCAGAAAATAAAATTGCGCGCTGATGTTATTTAAAAAAGAATTTGAAAAAAAATCGAATTGATAATTCTGAAAATTAAATTGGAAAAAATTAAAGTGATACTTCTGAAGAATAAAATTGCGCGCTGATCTTATTAAAAATAACTTGAAAATATTCAAATTGAAAATTCTGAAAACTAAATTTAAAAAATTGAAAGTATCTTAAGAGATTTTTATGGAGCACGATTTCCATATATTTAAACAGATAAATATAAATATTTTTGAACTAAAAAAAGGCGTTGGGAAAAGTAGTTTTCATTAACATACCCTGATATATAATTGATACTGATACTTAGAGAAAAAATCGCCGATACAAAGGACTAGTGAATATATACTGGATATGAACAAACTGTCCATGATACAATTTAAAAAAACGCACATCGACGCTAAATTTAAAATAAAAAAAAGGAAATACAACAATTAGCTAATTATTCGAAATAAATTAAGCAACCGTTATCGCTGGACGTTTGGTTCGATGTTGTGTAAAAAAATATATATTTACGACGGGAAAGAAACAATAAATGAAGCAAAATTGCTTATGATTTTTTATTTAAAAACGTAACTCATACAAGCAGTATAAAGCTGCTAAAAATAGAACAAAATAAAAAGCAAAAATAAGAAAGAGTTCAGTAAGCTGAAATCGGGATGGAAACAGAGAATACGATTCGCAAGCAAAAGTATTGCCAATAATTTACCGCGTAAGTATACTCGGCGTTGCCGGATTCTATTTGTATCAAGTATGGCGAGTAATGCTGTTTTCAGCTCCGTTATTCTTAATTTTTAATGATTTTTACAGAATAAATTACATACCAGAAACGATGCGGCTAATAACGCCTGCTTGTTTAAGACTGACTGTGAGGATGGAGAAAGTTTGTATCGTGAAACATTATTTTCGAAGCTTGGGTCCACTAGACAATATTAAACCACTCTTGAGCCCGCTCATCTTGACACACCCTGGCAGGGTTGGAGGTAATTTACTGAATAGAGCGGACTCCTGTAGATAAAAGATGAGAATTGCAACGTATATGAGAAGAAATAATGAAATAATGTATCGAGTAAATTCGGAAAAAAATCGAAAACTAAGTTAGAAAGTAAAGACGTTAATGGATCATGGTTCAGTTTTTATAAGCTAGCAGGGGTGTGATGTTTAAAAGATAAGAGGTATGATTGCGATGTCCGTGATAGCAATGTGGTGTGCGAGAAAACGAGTGAAAATGTTATAATTGTTGAGGAACGGTGGACTAAATATGGATTATCACTAGGCGTATGAATAAAATATATAGTTTAAAACGTACAATTATTATGATTACTAATGTGAACTCTACTGTGATTATTCTGATTAAAACATTGTTTAATATGTTAATAAATAACAGAATTTGAACTCACTAGTTAAACTGAAAATGTTCAGAGGGTTACAAAGATGAAAATATTTTTGACTAGTACACTTTCCATAAACTTGCAAATAGAAGTATGTAAATTGATAAAAAAAAAATTATTATTTAATATACAAAATTGTATCGGAGATTGCTGGGGTAAAATTTCATTGAAACACTGAATTGAACAGAAGAACGAATGTTGTGTCAAATTGAATCCAATTCAATATTTCAGCAACGTTTTCCCCCCATCAAACTACATTAATCGTTTCTTTATTATTCTATATGTTAACTTAATATTTTCTAATGTATTACTTGCAAAGAAAAATAGATTACGTTAAAACAATAGAAATATTTTTCTGGGTTATATCTTGTCCATTATCAAAATTCAAATTTGATTATTTTAATCCAGGCCAAGGCTAGAAAAACGCTCAAACCTCAATAAACAAAATCTGATTTCAAAATATAAAACATAACGTCGAAAAACATGGGCATGGAGTGCTATATAAATGGTTATGTTTAGTATTGTAAATAATCTGACGAATATTGTTACTCCTAGTCATTTCTCAGTTTTCTATTTAAGATGACGCTATCATCGATTTTTAACTTCAGTTACAAACGATCCTCTTCATATGACACTGTTTTGTTTGTGCCAATAAAAGAATACGAATTGATAAATGTATTGAATATAGAGATTGCTGCTTGTGATTCGCGTCTTTATGTTAGTATAAAAATTTATATAAACCGTAAATAAATGTTAAACTAAAAGGATACAAATGGTGGACCATATTTGCCATTTGATTGAATTCTTAATTGTTTTTTATTTTCGTAACGACTCCCGTCGGTCACATTAATTGCGTGTAAAATAATGACACACAATTAATCCTTAAGAACAGACATCGAGAGTTTTTTTTTTCTGTTAATTATCTGGCAATTGCAATAAGCATAACAACCTTTAAACATCATCATTGAGATCCACAAGTCAGTTTTTTTTTGTTAAAGTGAAATCGCTCTTGTCCGGCTATAAACGATCTGATGTTGAGAGCTAATATACTAATACTCCCCGGTCATAAACTAGTTAACTGTGTTACCCCTATCTATGTCGACTGAAATTCTTTCACCTTTGTCAAAGATATCACCTAAAAAAAGGAAACAGGAATTATAAGCTGTCGAAAGTAAAGGAGCGACCCCCATTTACTGCAGTGCACTCAAATAATTCTCCTACAAACAATACCGGCAACCCTAATTAACATAGGAAAAATTAAGGTGCTGCTCAGAAGATTAACCTTGATCCCGCGTTGCTGATTAATTTCTGTACATAAACAAACAGTTTGTCCTTAAAGGATGTTCTATATACGGAGCACATTACTTCCTTGCATCTTGAAATCCAATCTCAACAGATTTCTGTAATAGATCGTCCACAAAAGTAACTATATACTTGTTTATCGTATCAATATTTACTAATCTTCTTACAAGGACCTTAATCTCTCATATTAACACCATTCTATCTTACTACTGTATGGTTACTATGGCAAAGTTGTTGCAGCTCTCCAGAGAAATAGACTTATGGACATGATATATTTCTGTACATTTGCTTAACCCATTTTTATTTGCAGTTAAGCAGACATATAAACAAAGAAACCAAACCAGGCACAACAACAACAAAAAATCCCTGAAATCATAAACATCAACGACCCAATACTTTTCTTTCTATTGCCATTCATAAATCGTATGTAATTAAATCTATTGTAAAATATGAGAACATAATCTACCGAAAATCTACTGTGGATATTATCACATATGGATACACGACTTTCTCATCTATTATTAATTATATTCCAAGAATACACATTTCTTATTGCATCTCTGTAGTATAAAAGCGTGCAATTTTGTTACATGTGATCGACTCCCCAAATATCGTGTCCTCACAGCATCTGCCTACGTTAAAGATATTTATGCCCGAAGATATATCTGATAAAGGAAAAGAAGCAATAACCCGCTAAGCTGGCAATTACATTAGTTTGTAACCTTTACATCTTCGGGCATACATGCGCTTGATATATAGTACACCGTCCTGTGTTCAAGCCTAAATGAGAAAGCGAGATATATTTTCCTGCGGTCGTTTCGTTCTGTTCGCGTTTTGATAAAACTTCGCTGACCTTTTCTTGGGATGTCGATCCCTGATAGACTAATGAAAAATCGCAAATAACGGAAGCTCGCATCATACATCCGTTTGTATTGAGCATATTTACGACAAAAAAGCAAAAACAAAAAGAAAAAGAAATACGAAAGATGTATAAAATATCTAATACATTGAAAAAATCAGGCGTTACCCGGAATTTAATTAGGAGCGACATATCATTTTGCGCTTCATAAAAGATAGATTACTACATATTTTATCAGTTTTCTGCATTGGTATTAAAGTTTAACATAATATACATTTGAAATTTTGAGTTGAGGTTTGCGTATTCGCATTCTACGGGCTGTTGCCCCTTTTAAGAGTGCTTTTATGATAAAATTTGTGTCGATGTTAGCTCAAACGTTCCACAATTGTATCTTGTTTGAGACGGGAAATCTGTCTATGAAACTCGGGAATCTTTCTATTTGTCTATCAATAAAAGTCCGGAATCTTTCTGTTCATAAGTCCCCGTAGCGTAGTGGGCAAATACATTGTATTATTCATTTGTAGTTTACAGGTTTCTGGAGTTTAAAGGTACAGTGCTAAAATTATATATATTCGAATTATTTTGGATTTCTAATAAGTAATGCTCAACAGGAGAAAACCATGCTACATTTGTAAAAGCAGGCTTACTTAGTAAATTGCGTGCAGGTTCCCCGAGGCTTACTGATATATATTCGATTTTGATAAAATACACATGAAGAACATCGGAAGTTATATCGACAAAAAATTTGTAAACATAGAAGTCAAGACGATAACATCAGTTAACTGAATCCAAATAACACCGAAGCGTACAATTTGTTGTTTTCTATTTTACTTTATTTATAAAAAACACGCTTTCAACAAGAAACATGAATATTTGCATACAATATTTAGAAAACACTCCTTATAATTCCTTTTAGGGCCAGTATATATATATATATATATATATATATATATATATATATATATATATATATATATAAAGTTTTAATATTTAGCGCTTTAAACAGACATACATATGAGACATCAATATTTGTCTAATATATAGCATCCACCTAAATTTTTTGCTAGTAGTGATTTATTATATACTGAAACTATCTTAATTTTAATCGAATTTTATAGAATCACTATTACTTCTTTATTATATCTATAACGTCAAATAAATAACTCTATATTGCAATGATTTATGTTACTAAACAACGACTACACATATCCAATAGACATAGCATATTTTGTAATGGAAAAATATTCGTATAATATATAGTAATTCACTGAGTTATTGTTTTTTTCAAATCCTATGACGTATTTTTCAGGTAAGTGATTCATAATCATTGTCAACAAACCGGTTATTTATGCTTTTTTCTTTGTTAAATGTAATTACTTTTCTCTTTAGTACTCTTTGTACATAGATGTCTTCCACTTTCTATCTAAGTAAATATATTAATATTTCTCTTTAAAAAGTTAACACGTATTCATATGTGCTTTTTCTGGAAATCCTAATGTTGTTTGAACCTCCTAGAAATCTTGCTGACCATTTTACAATTACGTTATATCAACTTTCTTACAATGAAATTATACTCAGTGATCAATAAAGCAGGATCGCTCGCATATACATTACATACGTGTCTGAGACCACTCTTCCTTCATACCGATAATAATATAAATTATGCGACTAATGTTGTATCTTTATTTAGTTAAATGATTATTCCTACTTATTAGGATGAACGTAAAATAAATATTTTAATGAAACTGATATACATGCAGAGAATGTTGATTAGTAATTTCGATTAGCATCGACCTCAACAGGGGAGAAAAAATACAAAAGGAAAATAGATTAATACTTACTTCATCTAACTTACGCAGATATATGTCTCTAGTAAGACCTGTATGTAATCTTCGATTTTTAATCATGCAGGCAAAGTCAACATGCCCTTGCTTGGTTAAAATTTAAAATAAAGATATTCCTAACCAACGACGAAAGAAAAGTTAGATTATCCCCCAAAGAAACGTAAAATATATAAAGTTGCACTTCTTTACTAACAGGAATAGGTATAGAAAAGAGTTTTAAAGAAGAATCAAAACAGTTAAGGAGATAGACGTGGGTAATGGATATTGATGAGCACATCACCTGAAGTGATCTTTAGCGGATGTTTACCTTTTTGCTCCAGTGACATTATTGATTATTGTGTATTCTGCGTCAGATACGGTAGTTTCTGTCTAAAAATAAGAACAATATCAGAGATATTAGGACCCAAAAAATGTATAATATTAAAAAATGTTTTCGTTTCACACGTTATTACACCCAAATTAAGTATCTATAAGTAGAAAAGGCAAAATGTGTGTGTGTTTAATCATTTCGGAGGGTATCAGTGAAGAAACTCGCAGATATAGTGGGTCGGTAGCAACCCATATCTGACCCCAGTAGCAAGAAAAACAACTCACGTCGAACTTGAACCACTAGTGAAAAAGTTAATATTAAATTATTTATTCTTAAATGTAGAGAGAGGGCATGATCTCCGACTATATATATATATATATATATATATATATATATATATATATATATATATATATACGTCTATGTATAATTTGATAGACACATATATGCATGTATATGTATGTATCAAATTATGTGTACGTATAAATATAATCATATATATAAAATCGAATATATATATATATATATATATATATATATATACATATATATATATATATATACGTGTGTGTATGTGTAGTATATATACATATGTGTAAATATATATGTTGGTTCTTTTATGCCATATCAACCTTTTCAGGTTATTTAATTCCAAATCTAGTTATTTTGAGGAACGATTTTTAATGGAGTATTTTTTTTTAAGTCAGAGTCTATTTAACCCATAGTTGGGACCCTAACAGGTACTACCACTCCGGGTCAGAGTGAACCTGGGAACATAGGCAATTAAAGGGTGGCTCCAAACACCCCAAGCCCGCAAGGTGGGGTCTCACCATCGGATATAGTTTAAGGTCATATCCAGCACCGTATATATATATATATATATATATATATATATATATATATATATATATATATATGTGTGTGTGTGTGTATATTTATATATATATATATATATATATAATACATATACATAATCATATATATTATTCATATATATATATATATATATATATATATATATATATATATATATATAAATAAAATGAACTCATTTTTCCCCTCCGACTTCGACCTTAATAGGATTTAAAATCATGAAATTACATGCAAATGTAATGCGTACAAACTGTAGCACATTATCTGAGGTATGCTATAGGTCGATTAGCTCTACAGTTCCTCGACATTGGTACATTCCAATATTTTTTTCCGGAGAGTGTTCACTGCCAAAATCGGTTACATTCAATGGAAGTTGCAACATCTTTTCTCTCTATTAGATTCATCCTTTCCCTGCTCCTACTTTTAAACCGCAGCGGCTGCGTTCACAAGGAATAGTACGCGGAGACACCGGTTTGGAATCGTACAAGGTTATTTATTCCGTTTTATTTTTTAAAAAACTTTTTTCCCTGATATATGCTTTCTCTTTTTTCCATAATAAAATAAAACTAAAACAAAATTTTAAAAACGCCAAAACGCGATGATGATGATGATGATGATGTTGATGATGATGATGATCATCATCATTATCATCATCAGCATCGTCTTTTTACATTTTTTCAGTTAGTGTAAGACGCAACCTGCGAGACTAACCCCTTCTTACTTCCGGTGTTAACGACTCTAACCGTGAAGTCTGACTATGATATTTATTTATTAGTACTTTCAACTCAACACTTATTTTTACACAAACATTACAACGCAACGATATCGTGAATTCACTCGCATTACACTTTAATTTAAATTAAAACAAACACATTCATTTAGAATTTGAGAAAACAAAAAAAAATCATTTAGAGTTCGAGTGTGGTGGGGGACTACTTAAACGAAGCCAAAACAAATTTCACTGCGGAATTGATATTTGACCTAATTCACTTTTTAGTTAATTCATCACGTTTTCTTTTTTTCTTTCTTTTTTTTGTTGTGGGCGATTTCGCCTCACTATATCGAGTTCGAGCCCCATCTCCCCCCCCTTCAAACATTTTTTTGGAGTTTGCACCCACGCACCGCCGGATCGTTCGTATTGCATAATTATTTTTTTTGGGGGGGCGGGTTTTTATCACAACATCACCAACTTAATTATTATTTCAATTAGTTCATTTAGGTTCTATTTAACTTATCACAAAAAATAGCATCAATCAATTACCCAAGAGGAAAAATGCGTTTCAACATGATTCAAAATCCGAAAATTAGCAGAAAACTGCACATATCTAATATAATTCTTTCATTACGCCATTTTGAATTTAAGAAATAAAGTCACTAAATCCCACATATACGTATTAACAATTTCTTTGATTTATGTATATTCTTCCAGAATTGTTCATTTTATTAATTAGTAAATTTATTAATTATAATTATTTTATCAGTATTTATCCATAAAACATCAATGATTATAAACTATTGCACATGTTTACATATACGGAAAGCAAAAGCCAAAAAAACAAAAAAAATAAATTCAAAAAACAATCAAAACAAATAAACAAAAATACCCTATTGAAACTTTTCGTTAGTAATCAATTACTTTTTAATCTTAATGTTCAACTATACATCATTAACTTTTAATATTGTTATTATAGTGAAATATTGATATTTTACTAATCTGAATAAGGCGATTGACAAAGTTCATACGTATACATACACATATATATATGCCTATATATATATATATATATAATGTCTCTCCCTCTCTCTCTATATATATATGCACCAATTATAAATGTCTGTATATATGTGAATTATATATATATTTGTCTATATAAATATATATGGATTAATTATATATATATAGATACATTATATATATATATATATATATATATATATATATATATGTCTATCTATCTAATACGTATGAATTATATAAATATATATATATATATATGTATATGTCTGAATTATATATAAGTGTCTATATCTGTGAATTATATATATATATATATATATATATATATATATGTGTGTGTGTGCCTCTCTCTATATATGGATTATATATATGTAAACATATGTATATATAGAAAATACATATATATGTCAATATATATGAATTATATATATATATATATACACATATGCATACATGAATTATAAAGGTGTGTCTCTTTATATAGATTAATTACGTATAATATATATATATATATATATATATATATATATATATATATATATGTCTTTATATATACATATATGCATTATATACATTTGAGAGTAATTTCGAAGTGAGCATGTGTATCAGGTCTGGACGTATTAAGGTTTCCCATTTACTGTTTTTGATTAATTGATAAATTTGTTTTCCAGTTTAAGAGTGTGACGCGTATAAAATTTTTCTAATAGATCTGGTGATATCTATAATTGTGCTGGGTGTTATCTTGTAGTTCTGTTGATAGTTAGTAATTTATGCCCTAGATATTCGAAAGAGATTAGAGCTCTGGTGTTTTAAAAGTATTCCAGATAATATATGATGTATGCTCCCGATTTTCCTTCTCAGTAGCATAATGTCAACTATCGTGCCCACCTTTATATATATATATATATATATATATATATATATATATATATATATATATATATATATATATATTACAATAGTTAAAAAATAGTATAATTATTATTACTAATATATCTGGAGAAAAATTAATTTGCGTAAAAATTATCTATAATTTTCGCACATAGTTTTGAAACATCGGTTTATTACTGACTTATAACTTGATGAATTCATATTCAGAGCATCTAGTCAGTATAAAACAATTTAATTTACCCATAAAAGTTCGATTACCAAACCATGTAAACAACGCTGTTGAGAATATATAAATACTTTCCTGCAGGCTTGAAATAATGTGTTTTTAGTGAATATTTCTTTGTTATATTACATGTGTTTCTTTTATTTGATGACTGATTAAATTTCCAAGACGTGGAACTGTACTAAACTAAAAACATACACGTTAGCATTATATATATATATATATATATATATATATATATATATATATATATATATATATATATATATATATATATATTACATTTCATCTAGTAATTTATGTACATACCGACTATGTTTTCTTCTAATATGTGAGGCTCCTTGGTACATTTATTATTTAAATATATATGCCATAAATGCTTAAATGAATCATTTAATTATATAGTATGTGCTTATTTTATTTTACAGTATTTTTACTCTCTACAGCAGAAACAATGTAAATGACACAATTCTTTACGTAGAGCCTGTGCATATATATATATATATATATATATATATATATATATATATATATATATATTTGAAAGATAAGCAGTATCCCTATAATTTTTATTTCATATTTTGTCATGATTATAAGCACAGTAAAAAAAAGAATATGAAACGAATATCTCTGAAACAACGTCTTAATAATTTCGTTAGTGTTATGAAACAGACATATTGATATTTGAAAATATTTTATATTTTATAATAGCGAGAAACAGCAATATTTTTTTCTGCCAACATATATGAGGATAAAAGAATGAACAAATGTGCTGATAAAATTTCGTGGATGTAGACCCCCATTTGTATAATGAAAAGAAAACAATATACAGAAATGTGATAAAATAGAGCAGCTGTATTTGAATATACACATACTCAGCTTGACGCGATAATCCTCATAGGAGACAACAGCCGAAGGCATGCCTGTATTACCGATGGGATGCCACTAGAATGAAGAGTAAGTTTAGATTAACTACAGCATCAACTGAGTGTGGACAAAAATATACATGTATTCACAGCTGTACACACACACAGACACACACACACATATATATATATATACATATATACATACATACATATGTATATACATATTAACATACGTATACATATATGTATATATATATATTTATTCACATCTGTACATGTATCTATATACATACATATGTATATGTATATAAATATATTTAATCACATGTGTATACATATATATATATATATTATTCACATGAGTACATGTATGTATATATATATACATATATATATATATATATATATATATATATATATATATATATATATATATATATATATCACGTAGTGTAGGCCTGGCATTTCACGATGGTACGTAAAGTTTATAGACGATATTTTAATTAATGTATATTGTGTATGTATTATTGAAGAATCAGTTCTCTATTGAATATTATATATTACGAGAAATAATTTGCCCGGTGGACGTACTCGCAAAAATAAAATTAAAAAATAATGCTGATATCACCGTTAATCAGACTTTGTCTTTGTTTTTTTACAATATTACGTCAGTTGATATTTGGGCCTGGTGATGAATGCACTGGACAAGTTATTTCTGATTAAGGGTTTGTTTTAAAACATGCAAACTAACGAATGATTTGCGGCGATTCTAAATGACCCTTTTTTTTTGTTATGCATACATTTCTCCTACGCAATAACTCTGCCAATTATAAGTCTACAGAATCGAAATTTGATATACAGGGTAGTAAGATTTGGGAACATCTTTGGAAACGATTTTCGGCCAAGAATTTTGCGGTTAAGGCGTTAAAGTTCAAGGATTTTGCGGTTAAGGGGTCAAAGTTCAAGAATTTTGCGGTTAAGGAGTCAAAGTTCAAGGATTTGAGATTTGAGAACTCTACCAAACTCCTCCGACAGTTTGACGTCTAAACACTTAAAATTCTAGATATAGGTGTCTTAGACATGGATCTAACTTCATAACGTGATTTTAGCCTAAAACAATAAATGTTAAGGGGTCATCACAGGTGTCAAATGTTAAGGTGTCATAATCGGGGTCTACCAAATTGCTCACACAATTTGTGGTCTAAACATGGGAAACTTTACAAAAAGGATATTCAGAGAAAGGGCAAGCTTTTTAATCAGCTTGGGTCGAAAATTTTGGCTACAAATATATAAATGTGTGTATGCATGTGTGCATGTCAACCTGAAACTTTCGACTGAGGCGAAGGATTTTCACAAGGTCAGGACCGTTTTAAAACGCTACTTTCCAGACGACAAATACCGAAAAATTGGCTATAAACATTAATTTCCTCACCCTCAACTGGACACTTTTCTACAAGGAGGGGTCGCTTTTTTCGCCGATATTTTCGAAAGTCATTCCCTATTTTCGAGTATCTAGCCTAAATTTAAACTTACGCCACTTCTGTTTTGGCGGTGATCATAACAGCAAAGACGTCACGTTTTTTTCACGTTCTTTTCCTCCTTCGCAGTACGGGTTCGAGCCTATTTTTCTACTACCACTTTTTTTTTTTTGCTCAACACACATATCCAAACACCTGGGCAATGTCGAGCACCCATGCTACTATATATATATATATATATATATATATATATATATATATATATATATATATATATATATATATATATATATATATATTGAATATACACATACTCAGCTTGACGCATTAATCCTCATAGGAGGCAATATATATATATATATATATTATATATATATATATATATAGAGAGAGAGAGACAGAGAGACAGAGAGATGGGGAGAGAGAGGAGAGAGAGTGGGAGAGAGAAAGAGAGAGACAGTCAATCGGAAAAAAAGATGTAAGCGTGACACACAAAATAACAGACATGTTATCGTATTTTCAAAATATTCTACGTGCATACAAAGTTATCAATAAACACATGATACTGGGTGTCATCTGTCATCAACATGACTACATTTTGGCAATGCTCTCAACTCAAACTACACACTCCGCTGTAAAGCGTTTGATCGCTGAGCCATAAATTCCCTGTCAGATTTTATGTACGATTTTATACGTCTTTAAATATAAGATCTTTTTTTAAGGTCTAGCAGAACAGGTAATGATATATAGAAATTCGCCACGCTCTAATTTTCACAGAAGGCAAATACCTTGAGCTAACAAGTGTTTACAACTACCTTTCTCTATGTACATCGCCTCTTTCAAAGTACCGCGAATCAAAACGAAATCCTACTGTTTCATCGTGAAGTATTGATTGATTTTTTTCTTAATATGCACGTATTCTACAGTGTTTAGATACGTAAACACGGCTTACCTAAAGTTATTGTTAAAATCCTAAGGGCTTTAGTGCACTTCAGCGATGTAAAACCCGAATAGTCAACTCTTATTACTGTAGCGTATGGGCAAATTATTGGTAAAGTTTGATCTATATTCTTACTTTATATCAGTATAATAAGATAGAAGTTATGAACTGTACTCTAATACCAGTTATTAAGAAATTGTATCGTGTATTATAAGGTTTCAATTAGTACGTTTTAATTAGGCTTAAAACTGCGCTTTAGCAGAATAACATAACTCACTTCACTGTGTTTCTGGAAACGACTATCATTTTTATTATTTTAACTGATCTCGGAGTAGATAGTTTTACGTCTGATGCATTTAAGACTAATGATCCCAATCATTTAATAAGGCAATATCATGTTGTTTAAATATGCTTGATGGGGAAACTAAAAACGTCTCTGTGTACAGGGATTTGGCAGGATAACATCATACAAGGACCGTGCAAAAAGTAATGCCACTGACCCACTTCAAGTAGTCTGATCTAGTGAAATTTTGCATGTGTAATAGTTTATATTTCTACGGCTTATCTCTACAGGTTATGTGGAAAATTTCAGCTTTGAACTAAATGTGGTTTCTGTTTTACAGGTGTTTGAACTGAGTCAGGTGTGAAATGAAGCCTGTTGAATGTCGAGCAGTGATCCGGTTTTTGTATTTGAAAGAACGCACACCAGAGGGGACTTTTGCTATAATGAACGAAACTTATGGTGGTAATGCCCATCATATGCCCTTGAAAAACGTTGGCATCGTGAATTCAAACATGGCCGAAAGTCTGTGGAAACAGCTCCAAGACCTGGTCGCCCACCCCCTTCTACTATTGATGAAACATCTGTCCGTCAAGTTGAGGCTGCCATTTTGGATGATCGGCGCATTACCATTCGCCAAATAGCCCAAGATGTCAAAATTAGTACAGGGTCTGTGGAAACTATCATTCATGTCCATTTGCATATGCATAAGCTCTCTGCCAGATAGATTCGCGGGTTGCTCTCACCATTTAAGAAACGAGAACGCGTCGAGTGCTCGAGGATGAATTTGGATATGTGCCAAGAAGATGAGCCAAAGTTTTCAAAATACTGATGACACATGATGAAACCAGGATCCATCACTACGATGCAAAGCCCAGTCAATGCAGTGGAAGCATTTGGACGCACCACCTCCAAAGAAGGCAACGGTGCAGCCCTCCGCTTACAAGGTTATGCTCACAGTTTTCTAGGACCAGGACGGAAGAGTGATGACAAATTTCCTGGCACAGGGTACCACAATTACAGGAGCCTAATATGCTTCACTCTTGAGGAAATTAAGGGAAGCTATCAAAATCAAGAGGCGGGACAACATCAGCAAAGGTAGCCTCCTCCTGCAGGACAAGGCTCCGATCCACAACTCGCATGTCGCCAGATCAGAAGCACGGGCGTGTCGTTATGAACTCCTTCCTAATCCTCCCTACTCCTTATCCTCCCTACTGTCCTGACCTTGGACTCTCTGACTTTCACCTCATCCCAGCCATTAAGTTGTTTTTGAAAGGAAAGCGTTTCCCATAAAATGCAGCCTTTATTTCTGAACTCCCGTCGTGGTTGGAGGACACATTTGGGGTGTTCTAAAAAACGGTCTCCAGAGCAGCATCAAACGATGGGAGAAATGCATAACTGTGTGGTTCCTATGTAGAGAAAGACTAATCACTGTGCCAAGTTCCGTTGCTCTACTGCCATAAGATGTGGGTCAGGAGCATTATTTATAGCTCGCCCTACGTATGAAGATATTTTTTCTGCAAGTAAGCCCTAAGTAAATGTTCCAAATAACATAGTCTTCGCAACCCAAATAAGATTTCCCGTATTTGACTAACAGGTGTTTTAGGGTAAATGGTGCAACATCTGTCAAGTAAGTGATATTACCTCAAGTAATAGCATTAAGCCAGCTACTTCACCAGATAAAATGAATTCTTATCGTGGACTTCAGCAAGACGAAAATACCATAATAATTACAATTTGAAGAGATTTAACCAGTCAAATTATGTGAGTAAAATTATAGGAGCAACTTATTTACTACGCATTTGAAATGTAAAAGAGATATTTTATTGAATAGAACAAAAACTGAATCCCTCTGATTTGTGAAAACATAGACTGAAGTAAAATGAAACCTAGAGAAACTGACAAAAGTTGTGTGTTGTCTCCTGTATAATCTAGCAAGTTTTACTGGTTCCCGATTGTGCCACGCAATTCAATAATAAGGGATAGCTTAAAAAGTTGAAAAATAGAAGCTAACGACAGAAACATTGATGAAAATATTTTCTATATCTGCCCATGCAAAATATATACTCCACCGCACTGAAGACATTTAAGGAGGTGTATATTAAGTACATACACATACAAGTATCAGCTTTCAATATAAATAACCGTTTGTTTAAAAACCTGATTATAATCACTATTAATAACCTAGATATTGCAAACTCAGAGGCACAGTAAAATCAACTTCACTACTAATCATTTACTACTAGTTATAAAAGTAAACTAACATGGTATTATTTTGCAATTAACAAATATGTTAACATAGCTTTTTCATTAGATTTGTATATATCTGTATTTGTCTTCGACAACCAATTATTTTAGCATACAAGGTAATATATTTTATCCTTGCGTATGATGTTATTACAGTTCAAACAGTGTAAGCAGCAACACATGTTTGTTCATTGAAAATTTATAACATATATATATATATACATATATATATACTTATATAAACATATACATACATACATATACATATATATACATATATATACATATATACACATATATACATATATATACACATATATACACACATATATATACGCATATATATACACATATATATACATACATATATATACACATATATATATACATATATATATATATATATATTAATATATATATATATATAAATATATAAGAGCAAATAGTTAATAAAACATGTTAAAAACACTTTGAAAAAGAGTTAACACACTGAAATGGAAACACTTACTAAGTGGATAGTCTTAATCCGCGGAGTTTCGAAGAAATACTTTCCTTCCTATCAGAGGGTAGGAATTAGCAAAATGATGGATCGGATTTTGCATACAAAAGTATTTGGTGAAACTGAAAGTAATTCAAAGATCTTACTTGATAACAAAAAGTGAAGCAGAGGAAATATTGTGAAGAAAAACTTGATTTCATGTGAATGGATATTTTGGTGAAAGGTAAAGTATCCAATGACGGTAAAATCCAAAAGTGCAAAATCCAAGAATGTTAATTAAATCAGTTTTATATATATATATATATATATATATATATATATATATATATATATATATATATATATATATGAGAGAGAGAGAGAACGAGAGGTCATCATGGTAAATTCAAATTATACATATATTTCGAATTTTAAATTTCTAATATTCATGTGTGTTTTTTTTAATGTTATTATGAATTTAATTACATATAAACATTTAATTTACTCAAAGCTCACGAACACTAGAGAATCGCTTTAGAAACTTGAAGATGGCGTTTATTTCCGTATGTATGAAATATTTTAATTATGCAAAAAACATTATATTTGAATCAACTATGACAAATCAATGAAAGTGTCTTACAAATAAAAAACCGAGAGATGGCTTAAACTGCAGTGTTTAGTGGTGCCTTTTTTACATGAACGTCACCACTTATCAAGAATCGGAAGCCACTCGAGGATAAGGGTTATTGCGTGTACAGTAATCAATGGGATAATATCATAGTAATCGTTACTATTGGAGATTTGATTAGGTGTCTTACTGAGGAGGGCGATTCATAAGGATATTGTTTATGTTGGACTTGAATACATCCAAGTTGTAGTTAGGTGGGAAACAGGCAAACGTAAGAGAGTTACACAGGCGCGCACTTCAAAGAAAGAAGCTTTGATCATAGAATCTAACTTTGATTTAGGCACAGATAAAGAGTGGGGGAACTTACTGACAGTGGTTTCAGCTAGACAGGTGTAAATCCTGAATGACTGACGAGGGGGTACGAGAGATTGGAGCTCGGACGAGCACTTGTAATAGAAATTACGATAAAAGAAAGACAGGCTCGCAACGTCTCTCCTGTGTCGGAGAGGTTGCAGGGAAGAGAAAAGGGCATAACTCACTAAGCCACGAAGTCTATTTTATACTCTATAAAGTCAGGATAGACTGTTTTTTAGCAGCTCCTGCCCAGATGTGACAGCAGTACTCCACTTTTGGGCGTACTTGGCTTTTATACAGATAGAGAATTGCATCAGTAGTGAGATATCTTATGGAGCGGTAGAAGGATCCCGCCATTTTCCCAGCGACCTTGACAACAGACTTGATGTACGTGTTCCATTTAAGATTAGGAGTAAAAGTCAAACCAAGAAGCTTGTCAAAACATGGAACCTCCCCAAGACGAGAGCCATCCATTTCAATTGATGCCAAATGGGGATTAGAGCGTTGATGATGTAAAGATTGGAGCTGGGTTTTAGATGCATTAAAAGTAACCAGCCACCTCTTACCCCACTGTACCACACACTCAAGATCAGAGGAGAGAGAATCAGAGAGAACTTTGCAATTTACGGCCTTTGATGTGTTGCCATAGATGGTAGTGCTTTAGCATAGATGCCAACGAATAATTTAATTATGTATTTTTGGAGATCATTGATGTAGATCAGGAAGAGAGTGGGCCCAGGATAGACCCCTGAGATACTCCAGCATTAATAATGTGGGCCTCTGATATCTTCCCATCAACCACTACTCTTATGAGCCTATCAGAGAGAAATGATTTAATAATTGAGAAAACATTTCCAGTTATACCCTAGCTGGAAATCTTGTGAAGTAGGCCCTTATCGAAGGCCGTCGATATGTCAAGAGCAATGCACCTAGAAAGGAAGCTTTTGCCGAGAGATTCAATAATCCTATGACATATAACCGTTAGCACATCGGCTGTAGATCTAGCAGAATATTTAATATGGATACCAGCAGCTTACTCATGACACACAGGAGACTCATTGGTTTGTGCTGAGAGGAAGATGACTTATCATCTGAATTCTTAAATACAGGCCATACTGATGAGGTTTTCTAGGATGTTGGAAAGGCAACGCTTAAACAGTTTTGTACGTATGGGGTCAAATTCTGGTCGATGCCTTTTCAGCACTATAATTGGAATGCCGTGTGGGCCAGTTGCTTTACTGGAATCAAGGTTCTTGATAAGCTTGGCGACCTCACGCACAGATATTTGTATGTTGCATAGCGTGTTGTCTGTAGAAGGAGGAAATACCGGGATTTGATGGCGTTTGTCGCATAGAGTAGAATAAGCTACAAACATCTTGCCAAATAGTTTGGTCTTGTCTGATGCTGACGAGATGACCTCAGATCCATTGATGGTGATTGGCATATGACGCCCGCTTCATTTCAGGATCCTGTTTGCTATTTGCCAAAACTGGTGGGAACCAAGCCGCTGCTCAGCTACTTTGGATTTAAGAAACTGTGCATATAGCTCTGTTGCATTTTTATTACTCTTTTACAGTGATTGTTGGCAGTTCTAAAAGCAGCTTTAATCTCTGTACATCTATTACGTCGGTAGTTGTGGAAAAAGTGATTTCTGTGCGCAATTGAAAGAGCCATTGCTGGCTGTTTAGTTTTTGTTGGAATTTTTTGGATGGTATGAATCGGTCTATGCCTACAATTAACCATTCGGTCAGGTCTGATACTATAGAGGACACAGCCTTTTTAAACATGAAATGCAGAGGTAGATCAGATATGAATTTACGCAGTCTATCCCAGTCAGCCATAGAGAATCGATATGCAGTACGATGGAGAGGTACGTCTGAAGACTTATTACATTTCATTTTGATCTTAACTGACACAACTGACTGGTCGGAGGATCCCAGGGGAGATAGAACGGAACATGAACATAACTTAGGGGAAGTTATGAGAAATAGGTCTAGAAGGCGTGCATACTGACTGTTAGTACCGGGCACACGCGTAGGTTCGTGAACAACCTGAGTGAGGTCATAGTCAATGGCAAAATCATGACACCCCCACCCCCATCATCTCTCTTATTTGAGTGGGTCAGCCATTCAACATTATGGGCATTGAAGTCAGCGCAAATGTGAATGTTAATCGAAGGATGAGCAGACAGAGTGTGGTCAATGATGCCTCTACATATATTTTGTAATCACCTAAGTTCTGATGAAAATGATCTTTCGGACGGCAAAAGCGACAGTAGAAAAGAGACAACTACATTCGGAAGTATGGTTACCAATCGAAGAATTGAAATGTAAAAAGCAAAGAATGAATTGAATAGATATGTGTATAAAAAGACAGTGTTATAACCGCTAAAGTGTCAATTAAAGTTAGCTTCGGGAAAATAGGTAGAGGTTTCTGAAATCAAAAGGAACCAGCACTTTTATAAGTGTGATTGATTTTTGTAGAAAAATATCGTGCACACGCGATGCTTTAATTGTTATATAATTGCCAACTCAGAGTAAACATTTAATAGAGATGACAAATGGAGCGTGCCTTTCCGTTCATATATTTTTTAAGGTTAAGGTAAGCGTTTGTGATTATTTTTTTATACTCTTCCGTTTTTGATGCTAATGGAAAAAATATTATTGCATTTCCTTTGATCACCATATGATAAAATAAACAAATATTGCGTATGTTGAAGAAGGGGACTATTTAGTTAGCATGAAAGCAAGGAACGCGGACATTCAACAATACAGGTAATATAAAATATAGATGTCACGGATGTTCACGAGAGAACGTTCAATTCATGATGAAAACGCGTTCACACATTATTTCGCAATTAATCGCATACGCACAACGAGCAAGAAATAATTGATTAAAATATCAACGAATATCATGTCGGCAGTCGCTGTTTAACTAATAAAGGTTTCACTATTTTATTAAATAGTAATATGATAATAAACAATGGAATCTAAATTCGGCGCTGCTCGGTAAATTTGTAAAAAAATACAAGTCCCATTACTGAGGTTTATTCTCTTTTTACCCAAAATATTTAGTCTTTTCTATACTGTATAGAGCAAAAAAAAATCAATAAATAAAAAAAATTAAATAACAAAGAAGAAGCAAAATACTAAAATGAATATTTAACGAACGGATCTTTTATCAAAAGCAATAAACAGTTTAGTTAACTTAATGAATTTTATTTGCACAGGCACGATCTATTATTTTATTATTTTTTAATCAAAATTAAAGAAAATATTTTTCCATGTCGCACAATCAGTGCAAAATAACATTTCATTACAAATATGTCTAACAGATTATATTTGTTTTATTATATCATTCCTCATTATCAGAGTGGCAAAATATTATCAACACGATTAAAAGCGGGATACATTCTGTGTTTATACTATATATATATATATATATATATATATATATATATATATATATGTGTGTGTGTGTATGTGTGTTTATATATATATATATATATATATATATATATATATATATATATATATATATATATATATATAAATACATACATATACATGCATATATATATTAAAAATAATAAAACATATTTTTATTATTTTTATAAAATATTTTTATTATTTTTATAAAAAAGTGATA
The DNA here is from genome assembly GCF_053919585.1 of Euprymna scolopes. Lineage (NCBI taxonomy): Eukaryota > Metazoa > Mollusca > Cephalopoda > Sepiida > Sepiolidae > Euprymna > Euprymna scolopes. The sequence goes on along the minus strand of NC_136492.1, from coordinate 52,132,925 downwards.
AAAGATAACAATCGCGAATTTAGTCTATATATTTCAAATATTCCAAAGTTTAAATGCTATATTTGTTTCTGTAAACAACACTTTGTCCTTAAAACATACAGCCGAATGTTCAACACTTCCAATACTTTCTCCCCGAAATCTATTAAATCACCCAATTTTTATTAATTCGATGGATTTATTGCTGTAGTCTAGGATGCAGCGCAAGGTACAGAAAGATAGCTTCAAATGCTTCCCCGCGCTTTTTAGTGTACAAAATATTAAACAGTTCATTTTGACTTTTATAAAATTACTAGAACTCTACCCGGTATTGCCCGGTGATTTATTGGTTAATGACGATTTTCGTATTTATTATTACATTATATTTGACCCAATATAGTGTAATGACTTCAAAAGTTTAAAAAAATGACTGGTGCTCCACCACCGAGAATCGAAGCCAAAACATTTATCTAACGTGTTTTTCGTTTGACGTTAATGAATGAGCAATAACGACATGCTTACTGCAAGGCTAAAAGTAACACATTAAACAATAGATATTACATTACGCAAGCATATTCGTGATTCCATCGGTTAAATTTCGCCTGGGAAATTCCATTTTTTTAATTTCATTACTTTTGCACAATTTCTCCTCAGCTTAAACTTAAATATAAAGTTTCGCATAGGCTCGAATGCCCTATATATTAAGGTTCAAGTTTGTCGACAAAAAAGATAACAAAAGTTTTGTAGGAATAATTTTGGAAAGAAACACATATACGCATACATAAATATATATAGAGAGAGGAGTTTGTGTGTACTGTATGATTTTACACAAATATTATGCAAATATAATTATGGAGAATATCTGTATGAATATTATTACACGTGATAGTTAACTCAAGATGATTATTCTACAAGAAAACTGAAGGAAAATAATAGGGGATTAATTAGAATGAACGCTTAAAAATATGCAAAATACCTAGATCTTTTGTAATTAAAATCGTCAATTTTATAATCAAATCGATTTAGCCCATGCGGTAGTTAAGGACAGCTTCGCAATGTATAAGGAAAAAGCTTGAGATGCCTTACCGCCATGACATATATAATTATAGGTTGCATAAATGTTTTATTTTTTGGTAAAAGTAGGCTCTTTTTTCTTTAATCGGATTTATTCGACTTTTGATATTATCTAAAGAAATTGATACAATACACACAATAAAAGCTCCCAGACATATTAATTACATTCTTGTAGAAATTTTAAGACACTCGGCTTAACAGTTTCCAAGTCAATATGGGGCTCTCTCCTTCTTTCTCCAACACCCACACACAGAAAGTTATTTTTCTAATAGAAGATAGATAGATAGATAGATAATTGTTTTAATTGATTTAGACGTAAACATGTTATTCATTTGCGGGCAAAAGTCTATATATGTGTTTTTCGTTCAATATATCTCTCTTGTTATCCTTTTTTTCTATTTCCTATTTTGATTACTTAAGACCTCCCTTAAATCTTCTGTTATTTTATTCTGAAATTGATCACTTTTTCTTCCACCAGAATATATTGTTTGAATTTCTACTAGTAGTTAATGTGCCAATTTGCGAGAAAACGAATCGTTTAAATGAATCTCAACCTCTATACATAAAATCAGTGTTTATTTTTCTTTTAAATTCCTTACATTTCTGATGATTTACCGATTTACACAAGTAGTGAATTTGCGATAACTGTGATTTATTTTAATTCTAACAAATCAAACGTTATCTCAAAAGTATATGCCAAAGTCATTTACTTCACTCACGTCAGAATTAACGATGGTGTATATCGACAAAATTACAACTAAACAATGATACAATATATAAATATTTAGCGTGCGAAATTTAATATGTAAAAATGCTAATTAAGCACTGATAAGAAGCGGAATTGTAGACAACGTAGGGAACAGAAAGTCAGAGTAATAAGTAAACGCCTTGCTCGTTAAACCAAGGAGTAAATAAACATACAGTATAAATAATAGTAAGGGGTAAATATATGCGTGAACACAGATTGGATTTGCAAACTAATAGCATGGTCCGCTTCAGTATCGGAAATGACATAAGATTAATTGTCAGTTTTGTTTTTAAAAGGTTCACATGAATATAATCTAATTTACTTTGTAGAAATCAGAAAACTATTATTCAAGGTTTGTTACTCTAATTGACTTTGTCCGGGTGAATATTTGGCCCCACTTTTAATAATCATTTCTATGCGAGTACGAAATATTAATAATCTCCATATCTGGATATGCGTTAAAAATGTTTATTTTGCCTTACAAAAAACAAGCATGCTAAATATATTGATTGATATTTATCATTAATGACTTATATCAAGTAATTCATCTCGTGAATGCATTGGCTGCGAGTGGTTCGAGGTTGAAGAATCGATTTTTGTCGAATGGATATGTATTCATATTTATATTTCATAGTTGTTTTGTTTAGTTTGCTTTACATTTATGACGGTTCATGCATACTAATCTATAATTTGCATGTGGGTGTTCTTTTGTCTTTTCTGGATTTTAATCCAAATCATTTGATATTTGAAAAAAATATATTTTGTTTGATACGCGTTACTCTAATTCGTCTAGTTTTTATTTTCTGAAGAACGCTAAAGAGTGTTTATAGGAACATTTGTGTGCCTACTGTATAGTATTATTTAACGACAAATATTTATAACTAAATTTATTTTGAGCTACTTTTACAATTATTGTTTTAATTTTAAGGTTTTGTGTGGATTGGTTTTTACAATATTAATGTGTAATGTCTTCAGTTCACTTCATTGTATGCTAAGTAACCACATTGCTTATAAGAAATGTAGTTTGTTCTTACTTGCGGGAAATATTTATGTTAATAATAAAGTTCCTTAGCCAACGCACTTGTGACTCTACTTAAAGTGCCTTTCGTTTTCTTAAATGAATTAATATAATAAATCGTAATCCTTATGTTACTTACGTATTACATAACCTCTCCATCGTAAAAGTTTCATAAGATAATTAGGTGCAAATAACTTTTAAATATTTCAATAATAACTTGAGATTCCTTCGAATGTTAGTCACAATTTCTGTCTACCAACATTTTACATTCTTTTAAGTTTTTTTTTTAAATCTGAAAGCCAATTACATACGAATACACAATAACAATAATTAAATCGCTTAACAAAGCGGCTGCTATTTTTTGTCGATCTAATTAGTAATCCCAATATTCACAAGATAGTTCTATTTGGTTCATTGAATTGTCTGTTAATACATATTCAGTTTCCTCGAAATAGTCGAATAAAATAACGTTTAAATAAGATAACATCTAGAAACACATACGAATAAAGATAAACATGACGTTGTCTCGTATTGTCGATAAAGACACAATTACAGTTGACAATAATCGTATCTATATGAGAGCTTAGCTGTAAAAAATAAATGTGATGAATCTCTTATTATTTTAGATACGGCAAATTAATCTTCAATGAAATTACCATTAGTTGATCGGTAAATAATTTTGTTACAATTACTTTTCCAGCGCTTAGTGCACCGATTCACATATTTTAAATAAACACTCACCTCTACATGCAGATCTTATGGTTTATCGTAAATAAATTTCGAAACACAGCATTTGGATCAATTCCGGTTTGTTTTTAACAAATAATACATAAAGAATTCCAATATTTAGAAAGATTCACGATTCCGTGAATATTGCGCAGTTTATTTTAATTAATGAAGGAAATTACCAAAGCTGGACAAGTGAAAATCTAAGGAACAACCTTAAGATCTGATGATCTCTATTTACAAAGAGGGCACATCTGCGACGCAGATCCGTATTAAAAAACAATAACACATTGATATTGTATGAATTCATGAATCCTATTAATAAAATGATTGATTCGGATATATCATTTTATTTATGCAAGCTACAAACCATAATTATTAAAGCATTAGGTCGAATTTTATCATATAAACTATTGCCAAAAAAATATGTTTCTGCCTTTCTTTTTCTCTCTCAATCTCACCCATCTTTCTTTCTCTCTCTCTCTTCATCTTTCGTTCTCTTTCTCTATCTTTCTCCACCTTTATCTCTATCTCGCCCCATCTTTCTCTCTCTCCATCTTTCTCTCCCTCTCTCTCCATCTTTCGCTCCCTCTCTCTCCATCTTTCTCTCTCTCAATTTTTCTCTCTCTCCATCTTTCTCTCTCTCTTTAAGTATAGCTTTATCGAATGTTGTAACAACCTCTACCTAATTGTATTTTGCCTTTAGTGACCGGTTCTTATTTGACTTATAATAGAAGTAGCACGTCAATTTAAAAAAAAATAGCTACTAATGGAGAAGGTAAAAAAGAAAAAAACTCTACAGTAAAAAAAGAGCTTATAACCAGCTTATAATGCCCATCTTTTTAGCCAACAAAACTCTTTAATCGTAATTGTCATTGTTTCAGGTTATACAACGTAACATTTTGTCATTATGCCATTGGGTTTCTATCAGAAGTCGTCTACACCTTTCTCGTTTGTCTAATTGAGGAATAAGCCGCAGATTAAAATGTTATCAGAAAACCGTACGAATGACTGTGAAAATGCACCAAACACAAGCGGGGCATGCCATGCCACACAATTTGGTCCAACTAGAGTAACTTCTTACAGGGAAGAACATGCTATTTAGATCCACATCCTCAGAAATAGATTTTAAACGGCTACTCCAATAAAAAAAACAGTGCAATTTTGTTAAAAAATGTTTTCTCTTAGGGATTTAATTTGAGAAACTGTGTTGAAAAATGCAAGTCAACGATTTCTGTAAAGGACAGAAAGCGCCGTCTAGATAGGTTAGATGATGGTTAGAAGACCATGCCACTTCATCTTATTCGAAAGTGATTTTTAGAGATGAAATCAAGTTGAATAGGATGGGGATTGATAGTAGGTAGTACGTCCGTCGAAGGAATGACGAAGAACTTAATCCTAGGTTCACGGATTCCATGCTTTAAAGTGCTTGTGATTCAATTTTAGTGTAGGGTGTTATAAGGACCTATGGTCCAAGGCCTATTGTTCGATTGGCAGATCGATTAAATTCGACCCAGTACATTAATATGTTGACTAAGCATTTTCTACCCTACTTTAATTGGAGTTTTGATGTTAATCACATCTTCATGAAGGATAATGCCCCTATTGCCCCAGATCTCTATTGTATACGTTTGTTTAATTTGGATTGGAATAGTGACATTTTGGGTTTATGACGATTTTTTCATTCTGCGAAAAATGTTTATATCGGATGTTACTGTAAATACCGTGTTTATTTCTGGGTGTAGGAAAGATAGCGTATCACAACAACATGGATAAAATTGGTTTGCTTTTAAGAAATTTGGTTTGCTGCAATCGTTAACATCTCATCTTTTTACGAGAACTAACGTTAATTATTATCAACTGCCAACACTAAAATTTATTTATAATTTCACAAAGTATAGCCACTCCATCGACGCTACTTTGGAGATTTTTAAACAATAGAAAATATCTCAATAATGTTCCTTAATAAAACATTGCATTCTGCGTTGAAAATATAATGTTCATGCAAGAGTAATTTGTAGCCTGTTATTCCTTAATTATAATTAAACATATATGCTGTTGAAGGCTGTAATCGACCAAATTAGGAAGTTGTCTCGCTAATCATTAGCAAACGGTTATGGCAATATGAAATCAAGCTGTCGGAATAGCGGAGGCGTCAAAAAAGAATTATTAAAAGTCCCATAGACATAAGCCAATGAGGAGACTGTAATTCGTTGGTTTCTTACATATGAACGATCTGATGCGAAATTAAGGATAACCTTAAGAATCTTAGACTTCATAAATTTATTGGAAAATGATTATATGTTAAATGTTTATATTATTTAAAGGGAACACATCTGGGGGGTTCAGGTTTATACAAGACGCAATATGACAAAGTAGAGCCAGAAATATTTTAATTTACTTTTCATAAAGGCCTAGGTATCCCTACGCAGTAATAAATATGTTTCGACAAATTAGTTAAAACTCAGTAGCGACACGCACAAGCTAGGATATGTTTACAAAAGCAAACACCAAATTAAAATTAGGTAAAATATAAAATTGGTTGTTCGCAAGCTGTTTTATACAACTTTAAAATTTGTGGAAAAAGAAAAAAAGCAACAAAAAAGAACAATAATAATAAACATAAATATAGAAATGTATATATATATATATATATATATATATATATATATATATATATACATACAGTAGTATAATAAAAATGCATATAAAAACTAAATACAACAATGATATACCCACACTAATAATAATAGAAATAAATGGGATATTATAATCGTCATGTTTACAATGAATTCCGATAAACGTTGATATGGAAATTGGAGTAAACTAGTAGAATGTCATTAAGAACGTTTGTATATAATTCTATATCTAACTAGGCCGGTGGAAAACAGTTAAATTGATATTTAATATTATATATTTTCAGCTTAAATAAAAAAATAAATTTTAAAAATATATAAAGATTAACAATGAAGGTAATATTATAAAATTATCAGTTAATAAAATGAGAAACCAGAAAATCAAGTATACGTGTTCTTATACAGAAACGTCTATCAAATTTATATAGTAGGTATAACTAATAAGGTTATAGATTCTACTGATAAAATATATTATCAGTGATTGTTAAAGAATTCAAAAGTAAGAAAAAAATGTTAATAAAATTACATATAACAAAATTGTAATGAAAACAATAGCGTTATGAATTTAGTGAAGTAAAATAGTAGTTGATTATTAAGAAACAAATAAAATAAGCAAAACTTATTGTAATTTGACAACTAATGCATACATGAAAAAGATATATATGTAATGGTGTAAATCTCGTTAATTAAATTCATTTCTTACAATAAACGATCAGTAGATTTTGGAATAAACGCAAGAACATTAACGAAATATACACATGTGTATATACTAATACACACATACACACACATATATGGGTCTTATTTAAAATAACAAGAAAGTTACAAAACGCTCGACAATTCGTCTGCGTAGAGGGTTTTATTTAAACGACTATTTTGAAATGTGATGTATATATTCTCAGCTTCAAGTTGTCAAATATTTGGGATACACATCTAAGTCGGTTTCCCACTTTTGTAGTTATTTCATTCGTAAATTAAGTTTAGACTGGTTTTAATTGTGGGGGTATTATGCTTAATAGTATAGTATATGTTTAGTAGTATCCATATATTGTGAGATCATCAGTAGAGCATACAAAGCAGCCAATATATTTTATGCGTACCCCACAGTCACTGATATATGCTCGGAACTAAAATAAATTCTAAAATGATAGACACCCCTTCCAGCCATATTTTTAAATAACCCCATTTGAAGTATAATCATGAGACTAGAAACCCATACTAACTTAATTAAACTCGAATTAGCAATGTAATAGAGAGAAATTCAAACAATTCGGTTTTATTCATAATACTATATAACCTCTGATTTTGGTTGGTTCTTTTTGTTTTACGGCATATCAACCCTTTTCAGGTTATTTAATGCCGAATCCAAAGATTTTGAAGAACATTTTTTTAATAAAATATATTTGTTGTTTTCAAGTCGGTTTTTATTTAACTCATATTTGGGACCCTAACAGGTACTACCACTCCGGGTCTGAGTGGACCTGAAAGCAATGGTAATTAAAGGGTAGCCCCCCCACTCCCCAAAGCCCGCCAGCTGGGGCATCACAACTGGATATATTTTAAGGTCATATCCAGGACCTATAACCTCTGCAGTTTATATAATCCCTAAACATAAAATATATATTTTGATGTTATTTTAGAAATCTACAGCATCCAATCAATATACCTGAAGTATTTTAACCGACGTTCGAAGACTATGTCTAAACATTTGTGCAAAACTCCCTTACATCCTTCTATCAAAAATCTATCTTACTTACTTTTTCAGTTGCTTGCTATTTATGCATTTGCCTTTTTCTATAAAAGCATGTATATTTATTCTTCTTTACATAATAAAAGCAAATAATTTTTATTGCATCAAATATTCAGATATCAAAATCAGTTACCCTTCCTCTCTCCAAAACTATCGTAGTCATACACGACGAGGAAATCACAATTCAGCAATGAGGTTACCAATAAACTCAAATGTATTAGATATATCGCAACTATTCAAACTTCCCACAATAAATCACTTTTTAACTGCTTACTATTGAAGAAACTATATAAAGATTTCATTTCTCGCCACAAAATTGAAAAAAATGAGCATTTCAACCTTAAATCAAATATTTTTTCAATGTTAAATAATTATGTTTAGAAGACTTTTACAACGGTCTGTATCATCTGTATTCCAGGTTCAAAGAAATAGACATACAAGCATTGAATTTACCAATGATAACATTAGATGCAGGATTTCAAGAAAATCTCGAACCAACACGACTTTTAGATGTTGTATTCTGTTCAATTACACACTCATACGTATACTAAACCTGATTATTCATATTTCTCTCTCGATATATATATATATATATATATATATATATATATATATATATATATATATATATATATATATATATATATATAATACCGATTTTATCTCTAGAACATTTCTTTTACAGACCTTGAAGATTTGAAACGATGAAACGGTGTTCTAATAAACGAAACATTGGCAATATAAAGTAATTCTGCTAAACACTCGCATGCGTATATATACATACATATATATATATATATATATGTATATATATTTATATATATAATATAATATAAAGCTGAATGTCTGTGTGTGTGTCTAGTTCTAATGATACATATATATACATATATATATATATATATATATATATATATATATATATATATATATATATCGTTGTCCATTAAAAGTTTTAAAAAATATTACTTCAGTGCTATCAGGTAGAATCTAAACCCAAACATTCAGCGCACCAATCTTAGTCAATATTTAGCGCTTATTTATTCATTTTTTTGGTACCGTTTAATTTATCACCTACTTGAGTTAATAGCCTCGAATTCTTGCGAATTCGAGCTGAAAATGTATATACACGCATGCGCATATGTTAGCCGACTTATTCCGCCAAAGGGTACTTTTTTCTTTTGAATTTCTTTAACTTAGCAGCTGTTTAATGATTATATGCGGAATGGTTCATGGTTACATAGGGCATAATCATGTTGACACACCGGTTCCCGCTAATTCATCGAAGTTAAGCAAGATTTAACCTGGTCAGTTCTTAAATGGGAACACATTTGAGATTTCAAGGTGCTGCATGTTCTCTCCTCTTATCTCGGCATTGTTTTCAGTCGTCCTGGACTTCTCCTTTCCAAAGCACTCAAGCAGTGCCGATTAAGGACAAGAGTAGTTCCGTATTGCGTTACCTTCGCCTCACAATTACATGCGCAGCTGCCTCTACATGTGGTAGCTTTTGTCTTTCGAGACTGAACGGAAGTATTGTAGCAGCTATTTCTAAAGGCATAATGAACACCAGAAGTGCTTTCTAGGTTAGAATTTCCTTTATATGAAGGTTTATGTCAGTTGATTTAATAATCAAAGAAATGTTCGGTTGGGAAATTTCTTGTACACACGGACAATGTAGATACTATTTAAAATGTAATTAAGTATGATAGTTAATGAAAATAATTAAATAAGAAACCATACAAAATGTTTAATAAACAATCACTCGTTTTCCAAATTAATACGCAAATTAGTTTACCTTTATGATATCGCTCGCATATACAGGACAGTGTATATTAATAGCGATCTTTTAACAATTTTTAATAGAAAAAAATGATATCATCATTTTTATTTCAGGTCAAAAGAAATAAGTCAATTTATATATATACAATCTCCTTTTTTCCAATAAGCAGTGAAGTTATTTCAGCGGTTTACATGCTCTTTTTAAAAGGGTCGCGTAAACTGCAGAGATAAATCTATATAGTGCATTGACAAATTATAAATTTACTAGAATTCTCAGGTATTTCATAACATTTTAAATGAAGTTAGGTTAAAACTTTTTTTTTACACAGTGATCACCACTTATCAAGGCCCGGAAGCCACTCAGGGATAAGCGGTATTGCAAGTACATTCCTACCGTTAACAGAAAATATTACATAACAAATAACAATATTTTATCAGATGTTAAGTGGGTTTATGTCGAGGAAAATACCTACGTAAATATGATTAATACTGCGATGATCGAAGCTTGTTTAAAGTTGGCCTGGAGTCTCCTATAAAATCACATAATCAATAAAGCTATGTGTTTTCGAAATTATTACATGTTTTTTTTTTTACAAAGTACTTTTAATCACGCCCATCCAAATCTAGATCTAACCTTTTTTCTTACCCCTTTTTTTCTCTAGCGTCGAATATAATTCCGACTGTTATGAAAGGGGACAGCCTCCAGTAAGTAAGAAAGTAAAAGTAGATGAGTTTGCAAATGATATTAAGAAAAGGCTAGAATCTAAAAGTTAAAAAAGAATACACATTAAAATCCTAGGAATTAAGAACGATTGGCATTGTTCTCGCAAATAACTAAATATTATTTATGTTTAATATTTTATTTAGGAATGCAATCGACTGTTCTTTCGTATAGAAATAACTGGGTATTAAATATGTCAATTAAATGAATGAACAGTACGAGTGTTAGAAGTAAATAACAAAATAGATTAGATATCAGAAAATAAAATTTAGGATTTATGTTGTTTATCAGAGATGTGTAGATACATGTGCAAAAGGCACGGGTAAATTGAAGCGTGATGAAGTCACATTGGTTGACCACACCTATGATGTCATAAAGAAAGGAGATCCTCAATATATTGAGACAGGTTTCGAAGTAAGAATTATTCAGAATAACAGTCACAGCCAGAAAGACTAAGATCGAGTCGGTCAGACTGGAAGCTGATGCCTCTTAAAAGCGAAAAGGGAAAGAGAAAACCATGTAGCCGTATAGGCTTGAATCCCTGGCAATCATCAATCATCCAGCTGGCATGAATAAATTATCATCCATATTTGTAAACTGTTGTCATAATGTGTCGTCATTCTACCAACTGAACAGGTAAATGTGTTTTGTATAACATCATCTTAAATTTACTTTGTATAAGCCCTTTAAGTATTACTTTTCTGTCCCCTCCTCCATCATCAGTAATGATTCCTTTCTTTTATATAAAATATTTGGAGTACACATCCCCCTTCAATAATGAATCCGTATCTCCCCTCTGTACGTGTGAACAAGAACTGTCGCATAAATATCTCAGATCCGTATCAATATAATTATGACTTCCCGATGAATCGTCACAGTCGCCGTCTTGATGTTAACAAATACAAATGACTTATCGCCTCTGTTCTGACTCCCCGTTATATGCTGTCTCTAATATGAACCTTGACAATTAAACACAACTATTCATAAGACGGCTGGGTTTCAAGCTTATTAAGCTAAAGACAACATTACAACATATAAAGCTTTTTATGTACAATCATCCACAAATTAGTGGTTCATTGAATCACGTTTATTCTGTGTCTCTGGGATAAGGATTCTACCGTTATGTAACTTTGGAATAGGTTAAAAAATATGCAAGCCTTATCCATACGTTAATGCATTTTATTTAAAGGTTGAGCAATTTAAGGTTAATCCTGTAAAACATAGGAAATACAGAAATAAGTTTTTACACTCTATCGTACTTTAGACAATGTTAGCGTAAATTACTTTTCGCAAACTCCACCGTGTTGGCTTCTATAAAAAATATATAAGAGGATTTTTTTAAATAGAAATACAAATCTAGAGATAAGCATACACTGATAGATTTTAATGCATAGCGCGATGCACACCTGTCTTCAAAACCTCCGTTATTAGATGAAAATGACTGAAGAAGAAAATAGTTACTCCGATAATGAGGTAAAAAATGTAGCGGAAAAAAAACTTTGTATCCTGCTCTAACTATGTAACAAGAGTGGTTAGCATCACGGTCGTGACACAGCCGACACTAAAACAAATGAGCCGTTCTTCATTATTGAAAGAAAACGCATTTATATCCCTTGCAATCGGTGGAGACAATTTGTGCGTGCGGTGAAATTAAGAATATATGGAGGCAAATAAATGTGGCGAAAGAGTGTGAATTTGAAATGCGCATATTTATAATTTAATGTTGCAAGACATCTCTGAAAGTTCCAGTTTGTACGGGATGAAGAAAATGCATATTGTCTGGCTTGATTGGGTTTCGGCTTCGGGTTAAATGTTGCCTTCAAAATAAATGCAAGGTTTTGAAATTGTATTCCATAAGGAATGTCTCATTAGAAAGAATGCTGATCGGTTTATAAATGACACTTTTAGTAATGAAACTGTTGTATCAGTAGTGGAACTTGTAAGTTATCTTGGCAAGTTTAGCATAACGGCTAACCCACCACGCTCATCGAGAAAAAACAAGCGTTTGGTCACCGACTCAATGCGGACAATGCAGGAAGATTTAAAATTACGATACGAAAATAACTTTCAGAAATACATAGTGAAATGATTAGGCATGAAGCGTTCTCTTTCTGTAAGAAACCGGTCAGCCATTACCCAGTATCATTATCGCTTAGAACCACACCAGTAATTGATATCAAAATATGGTTGATAGTTCGATGATCGGTATATTAGGAAAATTGTGGAAGGAGTTCTAAACAGAGATCCGGTTCGAGGTAGATTATACATTCCGAGATAAGGAAAAGGCAGTGTCTGATGTGATGCTAGCAGTATGCTGATTAGCCAGTGGGGTTTAACTGATGCTGTTATAGTGGCTGACGCAGCATGATTAAGATAGAAATGAAATTATAATTACATCAACATCGCTGAAAAGACGCTCGGATAAAAGGTGTGAACCTTGCATTGAAAAAGGGTATGAAAGATATGAGAATTAATGCAATTGCTGTTTGAAAGCTCGTTTAATTTCAGGACAAGTGCTGAGAAAAGGATGCGAATGAAAGGACCAGCGACGTTTAGGAATTCTAAGAGAAATGAATGGTGAGTTTGATTTTAAGAGTATCGTAACGTCTGTGCTCTTTAACAAAAATAGGTCCGACATACTGACGAAAATGAACACGTTGGCTTAAACCAAAGGGAAATATTACGGTAGCGTGTTGAGGCGAAAAATATGTAGTGAATCATTTCCACGAGTTGCACCATGTGGGATAAGGAAGGACACATTCGCTAGTGTTGAAAGACTACCCGGACTTGACGAGGGATAATGTGTGAAATATATTATCTCTGATCAATGGCAGATGAACAACTGGCTATTTAGGAACAAGTAGAAGTTGGTGTTGCCTCTGATAAGACGCGGTTATCTATTGATGCCCCACATTATAAAATAGGAATACTATACCAATCGATGCGTAGATTGTGACCCAGCGCGATTTGTCGTTTGGAGAAAGATTTGACCAAATACAACAGACGTCAGTTAAAAAAAAAACAAAAAAAAACAAAGAATAGGAAAAAATGTTTTGAGCAATGAAAACTCGAAGAGGACAATTTTGCAACATTTCATTCCAGGATATTGTGTTAAATGTTTGATAAGTGGTATATCGTAAGTATTATACAGCATATTATCAGTAAACCGGAACTGATGAATTATAAAGTAATTACCAAAAGAGAAGTAATATCACCTGAAAGAAGCACCGTTTTGGTTCATTATAAATATGGGCAGCTTAAGAAAATAGTGCCGCATAGGATGATGTTAAAGTACCAGTTGTAATACCTAGAATGAGGGTATTTGCAGAATAGTCAGACGAGCGAAATCTATAAGAGATGGAGAAGAGATGTAAGTGAAATTCACAAAACAAGAAATAATAATTACTGGAAAATTGTCATATAGTTAAATATTCAGAGATCCGAGGAATTGACTTATTGACAACGAAAGACAAGGACAATGTTTTTCTAAAGTCTTAAAGAAACTTCTACGATAGTATATATATATATATATATATATATATATATATAAATATATATATATATATATATATATATATATATATACAGAGTGACCCCCCCAAAAAAAAAGACAGGACATCTGATTGTGTTTCTGAGAATTTTACAGTTAACGGAGTAAAAAAGGCAAACACCCTAGTGTTTTGACGTGATGTTTGGAATATGATAAACAACGTGTGACCAAAGTTTCATGTTATTCGGACAAAACCCTGATAAACGGGGACAAATTAGAGTTGGGGCCGTTTTTTGCGTCACCCTGTATATATATATATATATATTATATATATATATATATATATATATATATATATATATATATATATATATATATATATATATATATATACATTTATACAATTCTGGACAGTATTTGTTTCCAGCGCAAAATCAATCAATTAATTTTTATATCAAATAGTGAATCTATTACGCCCTTAACTCAACAATCAATCCGTCAGAAGAAATGTATATATGCATATATATATATATATATATATATATATATATATATATATATATACGTATATATATAAATATATATATATATATATATATATATATATATATATATATATATAAGTACAATAACTTCTATGTAAATATAATCGAAAAGATTGTGTTATATAAGTACAGTAAGCATTACATTCAGTGAAGAATAAAATATAGTGATGGAATTGATAAATGTTTTTCTCATAATCGCGAAGATTCCAAATGCCCTGTTAGTATTTACAACAATACACGATGCCTCGTTTTTCGCGGCATTTCCAGAACAGCGTTTGAAATGCCCTAACTGTATTCAGTAAGAATGAAAATGTCATGATTTCGAAGCTATTTCAATTTTTATGTGAAACATTTTCATAGATATCTGTTTAAAAATACTAAGACGTAAATCTTTGTTTCCTTCACTGTTTCGTGGGTGACCGCACGACGTTTTTGAACAATTACATCAGACGTTGGCCTTAGGGCCTCACGATACGTTAATAGAAGAAGTATCCTTCACCGTTCTCTAATAGATGTAATAATCGAATATGTGCTCAGTTATTTTCCATTCGTGTTGTTTCTTTAGTGAAAAAGTGAATACAAATCAAAATCAATTATAAAACAACAGGATTAGGCAGATTATCTCAACAATTGATTAATTTCCTAGGAAGAATTTGGGATAACTTTCCGAAACCGTTGCCGGATAATAAAATACTCTGCAGATATTTCCCATTATTCTAGACTAAAAACTACAAAAAAAGCCAATCTGCATGACGTGTAATATAATATTATCTCTGTGTGCCGTACCTATAAATACATATATATATATATATATATAAATACATATATATATATAAATACATATAACATTTGAGTTTAACATGAAAACGAAATTAATGAAATAATTATATGGCATGAAAGGGTATAGCTTTGTTCATATTAAAATTTTTGCAAGCACATTAATATATATATCTATACCTATAATATACATATATATATATATATGTGGTATGATATATAAAGTTATATCGTGTTATAGTTATACATGCTATATTAATATATATAGTATTATTGTTATACATGCTAGTATGCATATATGTATAAAATATTATATATCTATATATGCCCATATACACATATTTATATATATATATATATATATATATATATATATTTATATATATATATATACGTATATTATATTATATTATGTATATAGGTATACATTATAAATATACGTATATTATTATATATATATATATATATATATACGTACATAAAATTACATATACGTACAAAATATTATATACTCTTATACGATATAATACATATAATGTTATACGTATGAAATACGTCATATATATATATATATATATATATATATATATATATATATATATACATATATTACATAAATATAATATACTAGCATTTCAGCCCGGCGTTGTTTAGGTTTTTGAATATGTATGTTGAGCAAAAAAAAAAACAAATAAGGCAGCCTCGAACGCGTACCGTGAAGGAGAAAAAGAACCGGAGAAACACGTGACGTCTTTGCTGTTACGACCACCGTCAAACCGGGAGTGACGTAGGTTTTAATTAAGGCTAGACACTCGAAAAACGGGATGACTTTCAAACATATCGGGTAAAAAAGCGACTCCTCCCTGTAGAAAAGTGGGCAGTTGTGAGTTCAGAAATTAATGTTTTTTAACCAATTTTTCGGTATTTTTCGTCTGAAGGATAAAGCTGTTTAAAATACTGATCTTGTGAAAATCCTTCGCCTTTGCAGAAAGTTTTAGGCAAACAAGGAAACAGACATACATACATTTTATATTGATAGCTCAAATTCTCCACCCAAACCGATTTAAAAGCTTGCCGCATCTCTGAATAACCTTTATGTATAATTTTAAATATTTAGACCAGAAATTGCCTGAGTAATTTGTTAGAGATCGTAGAGGTCAATTTTTTAAAAAATTTGTTCCCTGTTAGTATCCTTAAGCATTTATTTTTTGGGCTCACATGAAGTTATTAATTAAGATACATGTCCAAGGAACATATATCTAAAATTTCAAGTATTTATACCCAAAATTGGCGGAGGAGTTTTGTAAAGTTCTCAAAGGTGAAATCGTTGAACTTAGACCCCTTACCAGCCAAATTTCTGTCCGAAAATTGATTTAAAAGATTTTCCCAAATCTCAGTGCAGTGTATATCAAATTTCGAGTCTTTAGACTTAAAATTGACATCGTTATTTCGTAGGGAAATGTACACAGACACACATATACACACATAGACAGACTGACAGACACGTTCGCTTTTATAGATATACTAGCATTTCAGCTCGGCATTGTCCGTGTGTTTGGATGTGTCTGTTGGGCAAAAAAAATCAATTACCTCATATTATATATCTATTATCGTGGACATAAAAAATACGTGGATGCCTTAGTTGTAATTTATATTTTATATTCATAGTGTGTTTCAACCAAGGATTTTAATTCGGTATCAAAGTCTATACGATTTTTATGTGTTTTTTCTGTGTTTACTGCGGCAAGTCTTAAAGAGTTACAGAATGCCAGTTTTGCTTTCTTTTATTAAAAAGCTCTTAGTTTATTATTATTTGACTAAATTTCTCTCGCAGTGGGCATATGGATATGGCTCCCTAGGCATTTCCTCAAATTTGCTATCCCTTCAATTCGATCTTCGTAACTGTCTCTCTAATGATCTCGTTATGCAATAAGGATGAATTCATTTCTACTGGGTTTTACATCAGAGGTGTTAATTCATTTTCTCGAATATTGCAATTTTCCCCATATTTTAATCGACGTAACTTTTTTTTAAGCTATGCGTTTTAGTATAAGAACTAAAATGATCTGGATGGCGAATAAAATCCATAAGATTTCCAAATTATGGCTCTCCTCTTATCGCTTGTTTTCTTTTATCCGCTCATAATTAATCGACACTAAGTTTTTGCATTAAATCTATGGATAGAATTACATTTATATTACTTCCTATTCCTTGACTGTAATTACATTTACACCTAAATTACTTTGCGCACACACAATATACAAAGTAGAAAAGTTCAAGATATTTCGAACTTTAAACATAAAAAATATTAATAAAATCACTCATATCTTTATTAAATAATAGTAAAAGATAAATGAAAAACACTTACCTTTGTTACAGTTACATTTCGAGTTCTACCACTTAATATTGTATACCAATCTCTGTAATCACCTTGGAAATATTATTGGCAATATTTTTCGTATTTCTTACTTTGCTTTCAAGGAAAACCATAATAAAGTGTCTAAATTCGTACCCGGTCATATTCTGTGATCTCTAGACATGTAACAATGTGTGGAATTAAAAACTAAATTTAGATTTTATATAGAAATATAAGTCTACCTATAAAACTTTTCCTAACAATTTTAATGGCGATATTAAATCATATGCCCCGATATGCTAGTGAGGAAATACAGGGTTTACGATCGAATTCGTTATATATATATATATATATATATATATATATATATATATATATATATATATATATATATATATACATATATATATATATATATGTGTGTGTGTGTGTGTGTGTGTGTATACTAGCATGGGTGTCCGACGTTGCCCGGGTGTTTGGAGGTGTATGTTGAGCAAAAAAAAATAAAATAAAAAATGTATTTTTTTTAACATTGCCCCCTATACTGACCCCCTTAAAATTTGTTTTGGGCTCAAAGTGAGTTATTACGTTAGATCCATGTCCAAGGGACGTATATCTAAAATTTCCAGTGTTTAGCCTCCAAATTGTCGAAGAAGTTTGGTAGAGTTCTCAAAGGTAAAATCGTTGAAGTTTGACCCCTTAACAGCCAAATTTCGGGTCGAAAAGCGATCACCTAGATTTCCCCAAGTCTCACTATACTGTATATCAAATTTCGAGTATATAGACTGAAAATTAACAGATTATTGCAAAGGAAAATTTACACAGACAGACAGACACACAGACACGTTCACTTTTATAGGTATATGTATATATATATATATATATATATGTATATATATACACGCACACAATATAAAAAGTAGCGCATCAAACTAAGAGAAAACATTTTAAAACCAAATATTTT
Source organism: Euprymna scolopes (assembly GCF_053919585.1). NCBI lineage: Eukaryota > Metazoa > Mollusca > Cephalopoda > Sepiida > Sepiolidae > Euprymna > Euprymna scolopes. The sequence goes on along the minus strand of NC_136492.1, from coordinate 52,114,368 downwards.
TAAGAAGTAACAATTGTGAAAAGCTGAAATTATGACAACTGGTAGTCGTTACGAGGGGCGTGCTATAAGTAATCGCCCGGGCCCACTTTCAGTTGTCATAACTAGCTGACATTTACATGGGCAATGATATGTATCTCCACGGGTTATGTGGCAAATTACAGCTCTGAACTAATTGTGGTTTCTTTTTTACAGATGTTTGCACTGAGTCAAGTGTGAAATGGAGCCCGTTGAATGTCGAGCAGTTGTTCGGTTTTTGTATTTGAAAGGACCCACACCACAGGAGACTGTTGATAAAATGAAAGAAACTTATGGTGATAATGCCCATCATATGACCTTGTAAAACATTGGAATCGTGAATTCAAACATTGCCGGAAGTCTGTGGAAACAGCTCTCATACCTGGCCATTGATGAGGCATCTGTCCGTCAAGTTGAGGCTGCCATTTTGAAAGATCGGCGCATTACTATTCGCCAAATAGCCCAAGATGTCAAAATTAGTACAGAGTATGTGGAAACTATCATTAATGACTATTTGCATATGCATAAGGTGTCTGTCAGATAGATTCCCAAGTTGCTCACACCCTTCCAGAAGCGAGAACGTGTCGAGTGCTCGAGGATGAATGTGGAGATGTGCCAAGAAGATGAGTCAAAGTTGTCAAAAGACTGATTACACATGATCAAACCTGGGTCCATCTCTATGATCTAGAGAACAAAACCCAGCATTATGCAGTGGAAGCACTTGAACTCACCCCCTCCAAAGAAGGCAAGGGTGCAGCCCTCCGCTGGCAAGTCCATGCTCACAGTCTTCTGGGACCAGGACGGAGTAATGATGACAGATTTCCTGACAAAGGGTGCCACAATTACAGGAGCCTATTATGCTTCACTTTTGAGGAAATTAAAGGAAAGTATCAAAATCAAGAGGCGGGGAAAGATCAGCAAAGGTAGCCTCCTCCTGGAGGACAAGGCTCCGGTCCACAACTCGCATGTCGCCAGATTAGAAGCACGGGCATGTGGTTATGAAATCCTTCCACATCCTCCCTACTGTCCTGACCTTGCACCCTCTGACTTTGACCTGTTCCCAGCCATGAAGATGCTTTTGATAGGAAAGCGTTCCCAGATGATGCAGCCTTTATTGCTGAAGTCACGTCATGGTTGGAGGCCCAACCTGGGGGGTTCTACAAAAACGGTCTGCAGAGCTGAATCAAACGATGGGAGAAATGCATAACTCTTTGTGGTTCCTATGTAGAGAAAGACAAATAACTGTGCCAAGTTTCGTAGATCTACTCCTATGGTAAGTGTGTCAGGGGCATTACTTATTGTGGTCCCCTCGTATTATCCATAATAACATACTTAAATTTGAATTATTTGCAAAGGATAGAAAAAATAATAATAATTATTTATTTATTTTCAAAAAGGAACGTCAAAAATAAGGGACAAAATCGAGAAAAACAATGTAAACAGTATGCTATATTCAAACTTTTTGATTTCCTATAGAAAATAAATCTTACTTAGTCATTTGTAAACTTTGCATCATCCGACACCATGGCGAAACGCTAAAAAGTTGATTACTCTGTGAGACTAGCTATTGTGAAGCTACACAAAGAAATGCACACAATTAGAGACATATCAGAGAAAGTGAAACGTTCCAAGAGTGTTGTAGGCGGAGTTGTTAAATCCTACAATGATATTGCAATATGTTTAGTGATTTTAAAACCGGCAGACCCTGTAAATCTTTGACACGAGAAGATCGAATAATCCAGCGTACTTAATTAAAGTACCGTTGTACATCTTGCACATGAAATAAAAGGGGTATGAATAGCACCTTATGTGTTAATTTGTCAAGGCAGACTGTTTCTAGACGACTGCAGGAAACAGGGCTTTTTAATCGGATCCCAGGGAAGAAACCACTTGTTAGTTCGAAGAATAAACAAAGCGATTAGAGTTAGCAAACAGATATGTAATTCGGACATATGAAAATTAGGCCAAAATATGTTTCAGCAATTAAAGCAAGTTTAATTTAGTTGAAAATAATGGAACATTACATTAGTAAAGATACCTATTTGTAAAATATTAAGTGCAATGTGTAATAGGAAAACTGTCAAATTTAGGGGTGGAAGCGTCATGGTATATGGAGGGTTTTCTAGTCAATGCCCTATGTCTCCTGTCCTGTCTCGTGTCAATTTTGTGGTTCTATAAAAATCTATGAAAACATTGTTCAAGATCATGTTGTGCAAATCATACAGAATTCATGTTTCAATAGGGCAAACTTAAGGCAAGATAATGCCCCATGTCACAAGGCAAAGGTGGTAATGAGTTTCCTTCGCGAGCAAGGTTTACAAAATTATGGATTGACCACCGCTAAGTCCTGACTTAAATCCAATAGAATTTTGGGGGGAGGCCTTGGGGAAGAAAGTTATGGAAATAAATCCCACTAACACGGAGGATTTGTGTGTGAAGCTTCAAGAAGAATGGTCTAAAATTAGTATCGAGGATTGTCAAGAACTGATTCGTTTTTACATATTTTTTTTAATTTGAATTCATTATTGAGATGAGTGTTATTTATATTAATTTATTTATTGCGGACGATTATTCTCATCTTTATTAGTTATTGTTTCACGACGTTTCGACCAACTATTCCTCTGGCCTTCGTACGGTGGTAAAAGCGACAGATAGGAACTTCGAATCTCCTAACTGCATTCTCAGCAATCACTGCCATCCGTAGTCGTTGTCGTCTCACAACCTTTTTTTGCCAAGTAAGCCTCTGGCCGGCTTTTGCGTAGGAATGAAACCGCTATCTTCAGACAATGCTCATCTAGAACCGTAGAGATTTAGCGTCTCTAGCAATTGCGCCAGTGCTTGTAGTTGAAGATGTGCAGCTGTCATTGAGAGCAAGGGCTCATTTAATAAATATTGATTGGGCATGTATTTTTCTTATTTTTTGGCTGTTTTTCTCTTAGTTTTGGACGCTATATATTGTGTCGCTACACCCCTACTTCATGCATACCCTTATTGCATGAATGAATTAATCTCTCTCGCTCTCTCTCTTGCTCTCTCTCTCTCTATATATATATATATATATATATATATATATATATATTAGCATATAGTTTTATATCGCCATTTTCTTTTTGTTGATTTATATATATGTATATATATATATAGAGAGAGAGAGATAGATAGAGAGGGAGAGAAAATGAGAGAGAGAAAGAAAGCGAGAGAGAATCTGGGTGTGTTATATGATGTGCTTCTCTGTAAATGAAAAAAGACAATGTGACATGTAACATACGAAAATCGATGAACTTTCTTGACTAGGAGCCAAATCAAAATTGGAGTCCTGAAAATACTATACTTTCTATCTTGGCCCCATATGTTCGCCATCTATATTCTAGCACCACAGGTTATAAACTAAATCATTACAATACTACATGACTGACTAACTCTTTGTTCTTCATCCAAGAACGTTAAATCAGAAATGCCGTGAGCTACCGGACAAACTCGTAATGTAAAAACGCAGGTGAATGCGTTTAGCTATGGAAGCGTGACCGATGTTCAGATTATTCGTAGTTGTAAGAACGCATGATGGAAAACTTTACGTTTGTCTTATAATTATAATGGTATCTTCAAATGTCAGTCTTTCTTTAATATCTGTGTTCATTCATTAAGAAGAATGTGGCAACCCGCTAATCGTGTCTTCGTCCTTCAATGAGATAAAGTTGATATATGAATCACAAATGCTGACACTTTTCACGGAAGAGATATAATAGGTGCACATCTTTGTATTTATTGTAAGGTCAACACCTAATAATAAGTTGTAAAAATCGCACGCCAAACGAAATTACAATTCAAGAGTTTTATGAAGAACATCGACTTGATTTATTTTAGGTGACTTATTACATTGTGCGAAGGTTGGTAAACATATACACAGTGTATCAATAAAGGAAAAATTAAACTTTGCTCAACAGTTTTCTTTTAAATGTTCATCTAATAGCTTCGTTCATCTATTCATGGACTGATGCATAAAAAATGCCTTCTTTTTCAGGTGCAAGGAATCTCTCTGTGATAATTTCCCAAAACAAACGATTATGTGAATATTTTTTTAAGAATAACTACATACGCCTTGAATATTGATTAGCATGCATTTAAACAAATGACACGAAATATCAATGATTATGCCATCGAGCTATTTAAATTCAAGCATATCTAACACGTGTGTGTAATAATAGTTTTGCCCGTCAGCTTATCACATAAGTTATTGCATTTTATACACATCTGTGTTATAAAATACATTTTCCTTGCTGTTAGCATACGAATTTGCTCATAATTAATAAATGTAATAATTATACGTAAGCTTTACATAATTATTAAAAGAACAAAGGTTAATCAACATTCAAAAAATTAATATTGTCTCATTATAAATTAAGAGTATCTCCACAAATTATATTTCCATAAAAATAAAATTACAGATAGTAACAATCATTTGAGCTTGCGTTTAATTAATAACACATAGAGGACATTTTTTTAATTAAATGAATTCGCAAAGTTCTTAATTTATTGACAATAAGAGGTCAGTTTTATCCATAACTTATGCAAATAATCCCCATAAATAGAATTTAAAGAAAACAATATAACGACAGAAAAAATACGTGTGGTATATTCGCATTACTAGAAGGCCGTTTTTTGAATGGGATGAAATAATTATAAAATACGTAACTGAGGCTTTGTATTTTAATTCAAATGAAATTGTTTAAATATCATGTTACGCAACGGACTACGGACATGACAAATCACGTGCTTAAAATGGGATGCAGCTTTATTGATTGCATCGTTTTCAAATTGAAAGAAAAATAGATTACGTGGTACTCGCCTTACTGTGCCGACGCAGAAAATTAACTATTTGAATGAACATGAACAGCGAGACACATTATGTAAGAAATTATTATGAGGCGAAAATGTTTTTAAGATTAAAAAAAAATATGAAGAAGTTCAGTGTTCTTGTGGTTCTTAGTAAACAACTTGGCATGTTTTTAAACATGCCCCACAAATAGATATAAAAACACTAATAATTTATTCAATAAGGTAGAGGACATTATAAAGATTTTTTTACATATGTATAAGTTGTGTATTTACTTCCTCCAAGTGTTTTTGTGGGAAGTGATGACGCACATATACCGCCATGATGATTTCCCTTTTGGAGGCCTGAGAATGGTTCACATGGTTTTAAAAAATTACAAAATAAGCACAAAAAAGTGCTTGGGGTAGTGTTTACACTATTAATAAGTGGGGTTTAAAAGATAATGAAAAAGAGATCTGAATTTCTGACCCTATCGCGCTATAAGCACCCCCAAATCATACACATTGTGGTCAGCTATCATTTCTGCAGAATGACTGCTGAGCTTTCCTATGGCCACATATTCGTTCTGTGTGACATGTCCATTTTACCAGAAAAATGACGCTACTCATGAACTTAATGATCCGTGCTGAAATAATAACGTTATTATTTAAAAAGTAATTCTTAACATGGGAAGGAGAGGGCGTTTTGTACCTGTAGTGTACTGCAACCTTACAATGGAATAAAAACATATCATAAAACTTTAATTAATCTTGGAAATACGATTACAAAAATAGCGCAGATCAGTGAGTGCATTAGTACCAGAATGACTTATATTCTCGAGGGAAAATAAAGAGGTAATTTTGTACAATTAGTAAACTTTTAAATAAGATTTTCATCGACTATTCATAAGGGAAATACAAGAGTTCCATTGTCTTGCAGCAATTTCAAGGACACTTAAGATTATGCATTTCACTCAATTGTTTTTCTGAGCTTTTTACAGTCAACGGAGAAAAAAAGGCAGAAAACCCGTGTGCTTTGATGTGATGTTTTGAATATAATAAACTAGTTATGACCAAAGTTTCATTTAATTCGGACAAACTACTAAGAAACAGGGCCTAATTAGATTTGGGGTGCGTTTTTTTTTGATCACCCTGTATATTGCTAAGAAAGGAAGATTCAACACAGACAAATATTACTGGCAGCTTAAGAGAAACAAAACTTTTTATATTAAAAAAATATGAGCAGCAAAATATGTTGATTTACACCAAACAAAATGATCTCGAAAAAATGAATCAGGCAGAGGAATAACTGTACGAATATACTGCGGCATTAAAGAGGTCTCTTATTGCTATATTCCTATAAAGGAGAAAAGCATCTGTTTATTGAGAAATCAATGGTAACAAGTTGTTCTGTTTAACGCAAAATTATTTGAATTTTTTATCGTAATAAAGATTAGTGTAGGTTCTAAAGAGCAGCATAGGTTATTAGCTGTGAGCAATTACTTATAATGATCTGATTTTATAATAGTGAGCGGCTAAAAAGACAGATGTTGTAAATCGATATATTACAAATAAAGAAAATAAATAAGGCATGCTCACCTTAACTGAAACTGCAGGAGAATACAACGAACCGATTCTCCTTTTAATTTAAAACACACACACTTGTTCCCAGATATGCATACGCATACATCCAAGCTTAGTGAATACATGTAACTTGCTGTGGGGGGCAAATCATGAAAAAATAACGGAATAAATAAGTGTCTAATACATTTCTACTGGAATGATGAAAATAGTACTTTGTGTGTAATGCTCTCACACCAAAAGAACTGTGACATTAGGTTGGATTGAAAAAGAGGAGGATGTGCCTGACTCTGCAAGACATTCCTGTGTAACTCCGTCGGTAGTTTCGTAATGTACTCTTAAGGGATTAGCAATACATTAACTCATTCTAAAAGATAGATGGCAAAGAAAGTACAGCTTGGGGCGATGCCTAGGAAAAATTAACAAGAGTTAGTTGACGTTACATCTAAACTTCTGCATATCAGTACAGTCAGGAAAGTAGGTAGCAAGAAATAAACGCCAAAGTCTAGATGCTTAAGGGAAGAAACTATAGATTAAAATATTTTTAGCATTTAAGGACATAAAAGGGAAAGGGTGTGATTTTGTTAAGCAGGGCTCTCCGGTATATGTATGTTGCGGGGGCACAAGTGCAACGAGTTCATGAGCACATTCCATTAAAATATTAGTAAAACATGAAGACAGATGCAACATTGCAGCCATAGAAAAACACTTTTTGGTCCCTATTAAAGACTAGAGCGTAGTGGTAAATGCTGAAGCACGTTGCAACATTACACCATCCATGGGCGCCTGGTGGCTCAGTAAAGGTACCGAATACTCTTCAGGTTTAAGTAACAATAGCACAAAAGAAGGAACTCACCTATTTTGCAGAGCCCTCGCAATTTCCTCGATGCATTTAACTTAATATTCGATTCATTTGCATTTTTTAGTTACAATGTGACTGTTCATTATTAAATCATTTTACCTGACGTAGAAAAAAGAAATATTATATTTAGCAGCGCCTGGGAAATACTCAGCCTTAATTGCTAGTTAATTTCATTAATTAAAACCAAATTAATTCTATACACATGGTATAACTTTTATTAAAAGAACTAATCAATAAACTATAGAGATGAAATAAGACTGCAAAATAATTACCACTCGCAATATAGATAATAACACTGACGTATATCCAGGGTAACAATTGTTGTGCTAGACCTAAATATCGATATACAAAAATATATTTCTCTAAAATTCAGGTTAAAATGAAATGCATTATCTCTCTGAGAGACAGGATTATTTTTTTTTCGGAATGTGTAATTGATTCTGTGATGTCGCACTGTAATATATTTATAACAACATAATTTATGTACGATGTTAATAATACAAACAAAAAAAAACAACTATAAGTCATTGAAAGAAGCCACATTTACATGAATGTTTATAATAATGCATACATTTATGAGATATTCGAAACAAAGTCGATGGATGATGAGGAAAATTTGAAATTAAATGTTGATTAGTCAGATTTATAGATGGGTATGAAATAGTCCGAGAGAAATTGTAAAAGACAGATGATATTGTCAAAAGTAAGCCAGAGACTTACCGCTTAAGCGTCCCTGCGTGTATGCGGGTTCTTGCTGAGAACGAAAATACGCAAAAATGGCGTCAGCAGTTTTAATAACATGTGATCTCGCAATGTCTCGGGAATTCACAGAACACGCATGCAAAGGAGGGTTGTATAAATTATCTCGCGTTGAAAAGGTGGGTGAAATCACTGCGAGAATGCGTAACGACTAGTGTTGCTCCTCAACTTGTCGGATTTTGACAGACTGTTTGTTATACTGCTGCTACGATTTTTTAAAAAGTTTTTTAACGAAAAGGAAAAGGTAAATTCAATATATGTATATATATATATATGTATATATATATCTGTATGTATATTTATATATATATGCATATTTATATATATATGTATGTATATTTATATATATATGTGTGTATATTTATATATGTATATATATATATATATATATATATATATATATATATATATAAAGCGTGTAAAAATTGCTACTGTTGTTTTCACTGGATTGTATAAAAAGAAAATAAGATACTATGGATTCCTTGATGGGAAAGAACAACTCGGTATGTTTTTATCGGCCCGGGAAAATGAAAGGAAACAGGGATTTTTTAAAAAATGCAAAAAAAAAAAAAAGTAATCTTTTAAGGATGAGCCAAATGGTTTATGTTTAGAACACATTCAGACGAGTAGCTAAGTTAAAGATGCCATCGTGCGATACATGTGAAATTGAGAGAGGGAGTAAAGTCACTTAGATTTTCTTGACTGATACATAACGAAATAGCTGGGCGAAATAGGAATATATTATATGTCTAGAAACATCTATGTTCATGAAGCCTCGACTTGCGTCGAATTGAATTTGAATTGAAATTAAAAATAAATCAAATAAAATAAGTAATGAAATAAAAATGAAAGTAAGATTTACATAAGTATAATAACACTACGGAATAAATCAAATAAAGTAGCTATATTCACGGGATTAAAGGAAACAAAGAAAAATGCGCTTAGTTAAGATATAATGGTTTCAAACGGGGGTTTGTGTAGCAATTAAAACTACATCGAACAAAAAATGTCCTATTTGGGCTTTACAAATTAAAAGACGGTTATAAATTAGGATACTATATACATTATTTAATCATAATATAATCACTTTGAGTTTTATTTAATTGTGAGGGATTCAGATGGTGTGTGTATATAAAACTTCCCAGAATATGTTAGGCGAAATAGAGCTTAATTTGCAAATTGACGGATCATATAAATTATAATGTATTGTAATTTAAAATAATTGACATATATTATAAGATATAAAAATAAACTAGACAGGACTTTAATGAGTATTCAGGTATGATTTAAGAGCAACGAAAATGCGGTGGTTTGTATCTGTTAAACACATAACAAAGCAAGAGGTTGCCAAAAATACTACGTTAGTTAGAAGTAAAATCAGATCAAAAAAACTGAAAAGTAAAGTATCACTTTCAAGGACTCCTTAGTGCATATCAGTCTAGAAATCTAGCAGCATGAGTTTTCTATGAAAATATTTAAGAATTAACAGTTCCAAGCAAGCAATAAGTTATAATTAATCTGAAATTTATCTAAAGTTTAGAAATCGTTTTATATAATCAATGTTTACTTTGACTAAGCATTTTCGAAGTAGTTGTATTCTAATCTTACTTATTTCTATTGCATGAATTCATTTTCAAGTTATATATCATATTTTATTCTTAGGGGAGGAAATCATTTTTACAAGCTTCGAAATGTAACAGTTGCAGAGATTTGAGCCTGCAGTGTAAGATTCTTAGTTATCACGTACAATGTAATTAATAGAGAAAGACATTTTATGGGAGTTAATATATCTAATTTAAGTTGTGATTAATGTCTATTGTTTATTGTCAATGTTTTCATTCATGAATGATATAATTGGCTTCAAATACGTATCTTAATATCGATTTAGAGTCAGTGTAGGTACATCGTGTGAAAAGTATATGTATTCTATTGTTCCTATTTACAATGTCTCCCCACGGGACAGAGTCATACACTAGGGTCGTTTTTTAATGTGGATAAAAGGAACAAAAAAAAATTGTATCAGCCGTACAGGATTTCTCCTCCACTGACAGAGAACAAGAAATTGAAGTGCAGCATCTGAAGAACAGATACTACACTTTGATCTTGACCCGAAGGTAGTCTATTGTTACCGTGATAGGTTATATTAAATTAGACACCTGGTAACTCGTTAAGGTTTTCCTGATTATTAATGGTTGTGGTAGTAGTGCGGGATTTCTAGAATCCAATTTTATGGTTGAGCTATTAAGATGCTTACTCTGTCGTTTTAATTTTTGTGAATTGCTATTTATATGTCAGGAATCTGGTCCATTAGCTGGAGCCTAAGTGGTACTATATATTAAAGGAAGATTGACGTACGTCAATAAGTAGTCATCTTCTAGGGAAGCTCTTCTTGATAGCTCAGTTACGATAATTAAATATATGACATCTTTATGGATGCAGTAATTTTTAAGAGGCCATAGACTTATTATGACAGTTGCACCGAGCATTAGGAGAAGAAAATGATTGAACTACTTTTATTTTTGCTCATTATTTGATGTGAGTGCCTTTGGCAGATTGGGCATAATGGAGTAAGAAATATAAATCGAATTTGTATTGAAGATGGTTTTATACATACGTGGAGATTTTAAAAGATGGTTTATTGCATGGGTTTTAGTGATTTTAATTGGATTTCAGTTGAAATAATTGTAATGTTGTTTAGATTATGGAGGGTATTACATGGGTATGTGTATAAGGGATGTTATGCGTAATTATACTATTACTTTTCACCTTAATACCAAGGGTGAGGATGTTTTGCTTGTATTACTTCCAGTTTATCGTAAATTTCCTAATTATTATAAACGGAATTTTTATTGAAAGTTATTTCCGAAAATTAAATATATATATATATATATATATATATATATATATATATATATATATATATATATATATATACATATATATAGTGTGTGTGTGTCTGTTGTGTGTGAGTCGGTCACTTAAACACGCATGCGTTGATCACATTATAGTAATTAGCTAACTCTGGATAGGCATTTGTACATTTAGTTATACATGTTTTAATTTCAACTTATTTTCTTACCGTTAACGTTGGCCGTGTGGCATGTCCTCTGCTGGTGAACTCAGAGATGGAATCGTGGCCGGGTTCGAATCTCCAAACCAGCTGTAGCCGTAACTTCTTGCAATAATGATTTCCGACAGGATGAAGCAATAGCGTCTGTATGTATTAAACAATTATCCTTGTAATATATATATATATATATATATATATATATATATATATATATATATATATATATATATATATTTAAATAAATGTTTAGAGGTACAGAATTTATATATAGTTTTTTTAAAATGTAATAGGTGGAAGTTTCTCTAGAGCTCTTTCGGCTATCATCTCGTCAGGAGAAAATCGATAGCAACCTAAATAATATTGTGTCGAAAATAAAGAGTTCTAATGGGGGACTTATTAAATGTGCCAAACGTACGGGGACACTAATTAAATTTATTTACGTTTAAAAACGATTAAAATATTGGCACAACGAGGGAGGAAAAAAAGCGGGAGAAAAAATTTCAAAGTTCGCCAAAGAGAAACAATGCGTTTGATGTTTCTTTTTGCAGGCACAAAGAAGGTTGACGCATCGCAATAGAGACAGCCTCCAAAATCTTTAAATGGTTTTTGGAGTCCGCTCTATGTAGCACCTCGAACCAATCTATTTTATATCTATCGGCATCAGCACGGGTTGTCAACCAAATGCTGGCCAATAGCAGAGTCCAAGGCTGTAGAAGGAGGGAGACCACCAGACCCCATCCTCCCTTGTCTGATCTTCGATGGAACATGCTGGTTTATACGAGTCAAAAGGTGCAAGGATGTTCGCCCAACATAACCAGCATCGCACTGACATCTAAACTGATATACAATATTACTATTTTGGATGTAAGGCAAACTATCCTTGCGAAAAGACGGAAAAGCAGGTCTCGTAGTATGTACCAAACGCAAGGACACCGAATTGAAGCAGTTCTAAATACTTCTTCGAATCTGTTTGGAAATTCTATTACTCCCCTCCCCAATCCACGGTAATTTCAAATAAACCGGGCATTTCAAGGGTCCAAACTTTTAGAACCATTTAAAGATTTTGGAGGCCGTTTCTATTGCGGTGCGTCAACCTTCTTTGTGCCGGCAAAAAGAAACATCAAACGCATTGTGTGACACTTACATCACCCTCGCGTCGTCCAGTGGTGGAATGACCCCGGTTGTCGGTTCTAGTGTTTCCTCGGCGAGGATGTCAGCGGCCGGTTTCCTGAAACAGACTTGTAATGCAAAACAATTGAAAAGACCAAGTCAATAAGTTGTTCCTTTTGTACAAACTTCCTTGTATTTCAATCACGGTACATTCGCAGTTAGCTGTTTAGTTAGGGGCTGGCCACTTGATAACTGCGATGTTTTCTCTTCTCGCTCCGACAGAAAACTCAATTATCTACGTGACAGGGTCAATCGATGGGGGAATCTTCGTTCGTCGGACCCAAGGAAGCAACACTCTCTCTGTCTGTCAATCTCTCAAGGCTCGCTGCTTATATTGTGGGGGCGTGGACTGGGTCTCTTCCCGTTTCGGGTCGTTGGCCAATCAAAACTAAGGGATCGCTGTCCGTCAAATCTTCGCCAGGCGGCCTATACCCCCAAAAAGAGCTGTCTTTCTTCCTCTGTTGGCATTCGGGCGTTCTCAATTTCGGCCGGCGCGGGCCTAATGTAACTTGACAGGTCGTAAAAACAGAAATGTCTTACTTAATTATTTTTGAGAGAACATAAAAACAGCTGAATCCGATTCCACAAAGGCCACGTGTCTTTTCAATAGGGTCACTTATCGCCCAGAGACCATGTACACTGTTCACTTTGTACATCGGAATTTCATTGGTATCCTCGCCACCCACGGGCTGTCATGGCCAATTTAACGCCATCCGGTTCTCCCGCCATAAGCTATGATCTTATCTTCTTTTCTGTCTTTCTTTTTCTTCCTTTCGTCGTTTACAACTGCCTTTTTTCCCTTTCTTTTTCCACGCCCGTTGTTCGGGCTCACCGCTACTCTTGGCCTTTTGGTCAGGATCAAAGTGCAGCATCTGTTCTTCGGATGCTGCACTTCCATTTCTTGTTCTCTTTCGGGGGAGGAGAAATCCTTCACGACTGGGACAATCTTTATTTTTGTACCTTTGAGCGTCTCTTATTAAACTCCCCTCCCATCGACATGTCTTTTACATCGTAAAATACACCTTTTCCCAGGTGAATTGTTTCTCAGATGGCTGGATTGCCAACTGCACTGACCGTTTCAATGAGAGAGAGAAGAAAGGAAAAAAAATCGCAAATTGTGAGCCAGCCCCTCTTTCCAGAACATATTAATCGCATGCCAAAAGAAAAGTGATAAAATCTCTGGAGTTTTAATTGTTCGGATTAGTTGTAAGAAACCAAAAAAATAAAATAAATAAATAAATAAACGAACAAAAAAAACAAAACAAAACAAAACAAAAAAAACCAAGCGGAACGAAAGAAAAAAAAGGTCTCTTGTTTGTTAGGTGAGTGTGGGTGGGTGCGTTCCCTCTTCTTCTGTCTCTGTTTGTCTTTTGTTCACAGGTGTAAGATGTGTCATGCAATTTTCCCTTTTCTTTTTTCATCTCTTTCTCTTTTGTTTGCTGTGTGTGTATAGGTGTGCGATGGAATGTCATGGAACTTCATTTTTTTTTTGTGTCTGTATATATATATATATATATATATATATATATATATATATATATATATATATAGGTGTGTTCTCTCTTCTGTTTGTCACTGGTATACATTCTTACAATTTTAAGAGTCATTTTGGGCGGCATCTTTCCACCGCGTCTGTTAGAACCGGGTGCTGCACCCGCCGGCGCCCTTCTTTTCGCTTAGCTTCCCGGCCGTCTGCGTTCTGGTGGTGCGCCCCCCCCCAGTGCAACATAGCACTGCAGTGCCTGTCTAATGAGGTCCACAGGCTACCTTAAATCATGCAGTCGCTCAACCCGTATTTTCAATAACACGTCTCTCAACCTTCCCGGGGCCACTATGCTGGGGGTACAGGTTTCCCGATGACAACACACCTAACTGCGTACATACACGTTCCGAGATTAACATCAGCGACTGTCCCGCCGGTCACAGCCAACAATTTAAAATATGTCTACACCAGATAGTCCAGCTCTAACAGTCCTGTCATCACCACGTCAACTATATTGGTCACTTCTCCTCTAAATGTCTGCACCTGGAAAAATAATCCTCTCAACGCGGTCACCTCCACCCTGGTGACATTTGGCACAGAATCACTATTTCAATACCGCTACATAAAAATACAGCCGACGTCCAGCTAAAATGTTTCGTCAAAGTTCACGAACTGCTCAAATTACTTAAGCCTCCTCTCAAAGGTAAGTGCCGATAACATCACTTGGTTCTCTCTACAGTCCAAAACTGCTTCTCCACGATTTAATTATCACAGTTTTCCTTTAACTGGGAAAATCTCAGGCCAAGCCCTTTTTTTTCGACCGTTTAAATTTCCCCAAGACATCCTCGCTCTATACGCGACTTTCTCGTGCTAAGTTACTCTCCCCGTTGGCCAATTTACTCCCTGCGAGATACTTCTCAATTACTTATAGCTCTTTCCTGCTATTTACGGCGCCCACCCCACCCTGAAGCTTTCCGTTTTAGTCCCTAGCTACATCCAAGGTCAGTCCGCGACACAATCTGCCAACAGTGCGAACACATGGGGCCCTATATGAATCCACAGAGAAATTTCTCTTTGGCGAACTTTGAAATTTTTTCTCCCGCTTTTTTTTCTCCCTCGTTGTGCCAATATTTAAATCGTTTTTAAACGTAAATAAATTTAATTAGTGTCCCCGTACTTGTGGCACATTTAATAAGTTCCCCATTAGAACTCTTTATTTTTCGACACAATATTATTTAGGTTGCTATCGATTTTCTCCTGACGAGATGATAGCCGAAAGAGATCTCGAGGCACTTCCGCCTATTAGTTTTTTTAAATATATATATATATATATATATATATATATATATATATATGTTATAACTTTTTATCTTAAATTGTACTCAACTATACAGAATTTAGAAACCCCGCTGAATTATAATAAAGTTTAATAGTCAGATTGAAGCAATAATTTAATACGCAGCCATAAAAACCGAAAAAGTAAATAATTAACGGTAATATTAAAAGAGAATATTCAAATAAGTACTCGTGAATGTAGTCATTCGTTTTTCATAGTAAATTATATTAAAAATTGCGTTTTCATAATTTGAAATGAAACATACTTTTGATGTGAGTGTGAGAAAACAACTCAACTTTATAGTATATAGAAATACATCATATATGTTAATAATCTATATATTAATATGCTTATCCGTACGGCGTCACTTCATCATCATCGCAAACATTAATTAATGAAACGCGTCATCATCATTGCAAACATTAATTAATGTTAATTATCTCCCTTTATTGTTCAATATTTATTAGTTAAAAATCATTAAACACTTTTATTTCCCAAAACTGCCAGTTTTGGGAAATAAAAGGGTTTAATGATTCTTAACTAATAAATATTGAACAATAAAGGGAGATAATTCACATTAATATATATATATATATATATATATATATATATATATATATATATATATATATATATATATATATATATATATATATGAACTGTCTATTTATGGTCCCGGATTATTTTAAAGACAATTATGCATAGAAGGTATCGTTCCACAGTTTAAATAGTATAGTATTTTACTTGCATTTTTAACGATGTTTTCTGTAGTACGTAACGCTTATTCTATTTTATTCAGTAATAAATATATATGTTTTACATTAAACGCTACGAGTTCGTTTTTTTACTGTGCCACTTTATCTTTTTATTTTTTATTTTTATTTACTTTTGAGTGAGCCTTACATAACAAAAAATATGTTTAGAAATAAATGTTACAAAAGTCAAAAATGACTTAATTAAAAAAATCACCAAAGTCTCCATTCGCAAATACACTGAGTAACATAGAGTCAAACCATATTTTCCGTCTTGTTCTGTTTTGTTTTTGTTTTATGGCATATCAATCCTTTTTCATGTTATTTAATGCCGAATCGTGTAATTTTGTAACATTTATGCAGCTTCACGTTATTTACATAGTTATTACTTATGTTTTGTTCGTTTTATTTTGCTTCTTTTACAGGCAGTCATCATCTTCTAATGCCCACCGACAGGGCATACATCTTTAAATACTATAAAAAATGGGCACAACTTTTTTTTTAATATGAAATAAAACACTTTGTTTCATTACTTACGATTTAATTTATTTAAAGAAATATTTTATTCCTATTTAAAGATTTTCAGTATATTTTATTTAACTAAAGAATTTTTCCATTATTTTTGATTACATTGTTAGGTGAAGTTTCAGAATAGTTAACCTCTCCTCCCCATATTAAGAATGGATTTCAGCATGAATCTTACAATAGCGGTATCAAAGATTTGTTATTCTTATTTTTAAAAAAATATATAAAAAATATGCAAGACCATTACATTTTTTTTCATTAAATCGCTATTTAGGTGAAGGTTCAAAATAGTTAACCCTTCTCCCCATAACCGTTTTTTTATGCAGTAAAATACTTTGTTTCAATAATTATGGTTTAAATAAATATTTATTCCTTATTAAAAGATTTACAGTATATTTTATTTAATTGACGAAATATTTATTGTTCATACATATATTTCCCTTATTTTTTTACATTGTTAAGTGTAGTTTCAGAATAGTTACCCCTCCCCATATTAAGAATGACTTTCACCATGATTCTTACAATAGTGCTATCAAAGTTTATTGATTTTTCTTATTTAACAAAAATTATAAAACAGATACAAGAACATTTTAAATATTTTTGTAATTAAATCCTTATTTAGGTGAAGGTTCAAAATAGTTAACCCTTCTCCCCATAACCGTTTTATGCAGTAAAATACTTTGTTTCAATAAGTATGGTTTAATTAAATACTCATTCCTTATTAAAAGATTTACAGTATATTTTATTTGATTGAAATCTATATCAATAATTCGACCTAAAAATATTTGTGAATTTCTAAATCTTCATTGAATAAAATTCAAAATAAATAGAGAAGTCTATTGTATATGTAAAAGTTGACGGTTGCTTATTTAAATTCATTAAAAGCTATCAAAGTCAACCAAGAGCTGCTCAATATTCTGGCTTAATGGATCATTTAGCAAGGAATGAAAATGGTTATTCTGGTGTACCAGTTATTCTACAATCTACATTTACAGGAAGTCCTAGGAATCTACAACAGCTTTATCAAGATGCAATGTCAGTTTTCTGTGATCTATTCATTACTCACACGTATAATCCAAAATGTCCTGAAATATTAAACAACTTGGGTTCATCAGAACTTTCACAAAATCGATGTCAACAATGTCACAGTTTTTTTTTTAAATCACAGTCTGACTCACAAGAACCTGCTGACTGACCACTATTCTCACTCCAAGCAGCTGATCGACGTCCCTGTCACCGCCTCAATCATCACCAGCACTTCCAGACAATATCAACAGCATCGGTTACGATTGCATTTACCTTCAACAAAAGTTTAAACTAAAGTTCTTTGTTCTACTTGCTTCCATACGTTCATTTTTGTAATATAATAACAGGAATTTCTTACTCATGTGTTTTAAAAGATTTTAACTACCGTGCAATTTCCACGGGTCCTGCTAGAAATTACTAATGCTCGAAGATATTCTGTGACTGCCTTATCTATGCAAAGTATAACGAGACATGTGTTAAGACCTACAGGCGTAGTGGTTATAGAGAAAACAATACTTGACCCTTTAATAATTATTTTGTGTAGGAGCAATTGAGATTGATGTTCTTGTATGTAGTCGGTTTATGTATTTACAGAGAATATGGTATTATAAGTATTACTAATTCTTTTTAATTGTGTAGTTTGTTCAGCACGCAGCATCACATTTTCCCTTTTAATTCTCGTAAGGGAAGATATTGAAAGAGGTTTGGCAATGATTCTACTATTTTCACTGAACTCCCTTCCCGTGGCTCTTCTTAAAGAAGACCTCCAAACTTTTCCACGTGACGGTAACTGTCACTACGCACTCTGTGTGTTTTATTAATACGTTTTGAATAAAATAAAAACAAGATAACTTATAACAACGTGGACACAAGAATGTTAAGATTGTATTCCTCATTATTTGTTTTTATACTGAAAATCTATTTAGAAAACACTGTTTTACATAAATAGTGAGAGTGTTTATTAGTATAATGTATATAGTATATGTTTTTATCTTGTTTCATCATTTCAGATATAATGGTTTTTAGACGTTTCCGAGTATTAACTGTGCCGTTAAATTCCTTTAAAAATTAAAGAAAAAAACTGAAAAACCTGAAACATGTGCATGCGAGAATTATGTTTTTTTCTAAACAGTTAATACCTTGTATAAAAGAAAATGCTTAAGCTGATATCGAAACCGAAACATAAAAACAGTGAGATAAGTACTCTAATAACTCCTACAGTTTGGCACGTATGCAAACATTGTTTTTAAATCTCCTGAAACAATTGATAAAAATCCAATGCCACCCAAGTACATTTCTTGCAATTTCAACCATTTACCAAACTTTCTCTCCAGATAAAAACCAGTCAGAAATGTCCCACATTTCTGAATACCCTATATACCAAATTGAAAGTATGTAAGTAAAACATTCGTTTAGTATATAGGTTGAGAAAATGTTCTTACCCACCTTTCCACATCCATTAATATATAGATGACTTTTGCCTGAAAAATAGCATCATTATACTTTGGATGTTTATTCGTTAACATAAGTAGCGTGCACACACGCTTTTGTATAAGATCATATGTCTTTTATCCCCTCTCTACTATCTATTTCTCCTATTGTTTCTATATTTGTTAGTTGACGATGAAGTTAATAGAAGAAAGCAAATCTATTCATTGTCAGACATTGTTTACAATAACACGTCAGCTTAATTAAATGTATAAACTAACTTATTTAATGACATGTACATTTAATTAACAGTAATCGTTCTCCCGATGCCCTTAGATGTAAACGAGATTTGTGGAAATGCCTTGAATCGTGTTAAGTAACAAATAGGAAAAACTTGAAGAAGTTGATGGCACATAAATTTAGACGATAAACGAAACATGAACGAAATTAAATGTGTGTATTTTATTGCGTGCTTGTTCGCATCGAGTTTTAATTAGAACCAAAGAAATAAATCTCCCGAATAAACGAGATTCTGCTGACTTTAAAATACCTGACAAAAATATATCAGAGCCGTTGAAAATTGTTTTAATAGGTTTTGCATCATAGAAGAAAACCAAGTGTGAGTCTTCAAAATTACACATTTCAACTTGTAAATAGTCGGACAACATGCAAGTAAAGACGTAAAGAACTTAAGGCTCCTTCCTACTCTGGAAAGAAGTTATAAATGTGCGTGTAGGAAAGTTGGATTATTCTATGTATATACACACACATTTAAAGGTCATTGTATATATACCTGCATATTTACTTAACCGATAATAATTTTGTTAGATAATACTTTATTTATTTTCTTGAAATTATATGAGAAGAAACGTTTAAATATAAATAGATCAGCAACCCAGGTTCTACATTCCTGTTTTGCTATTTGATCCTTATATTTCCTATAATAGGGGCTACATTGTAGAATCATTTTCTTGGCGTGATCGTGCTAGTATTTGAAACGAGTACTGATTCTAGAAATCTTCGTTTAGCTTGATCTGGTTGAGCACAGTGGAAGAACAGAGCTTTTAAGGGGTTACCTGTCTTCATGTCTCTTATGGTCATTGAGTCTATTATCTAACTTACGTTCTGTTTCTCCTATATATGCCTGGTGGAAGTTATGACACGAGATAGAATATATGCCGGCGTTGGATGTAAAAAGTTTGGAGGAGTGGTTTTTAATGTTTGGCTTATTGTTAACGAAGTTGTTTGTATCATACATATACCAAGTCTCTTGAGGGTGTTGCAAATTGAAGTATATTTGTATGAATTGGTATAAGGAGATATCTATATAATAGGAATGTGTGGTTGTTTCAAGAAGGGTTAGGCATTTTTAAATTGAAACATTAGTATACAAGGAAAATATGTCTAAACTGTGCATGGTTTTGTTACGTATGCCAATGATTTTTTGATTTTTTAGGAGGTCGCCACAGTTTTTAACATGTGATGTACTAATGGCGTCCATTAATTGGGTTAAGATATAGGCAATTGCTCATGGTACCCAATGTGTGACCGATGTTTGATGTTATGGGCCGCATGGTAGCGAATTTTAGGGCGAAGCGAATGGCTTCAGTGGCAATATCTGAGAGGAGTTTCGAAGCTAGGTTATGTATCAAATGTGGACGTCCTAATGTTTTCCACTATATATATATATATATATATATATATATATACATATGTGTGCGTGTGTATATATGTGTGTATATATGTATGTATGGGTGTGTGTATGTATGAATTATGCAGCTGTATGTGGGTGTTATTGTGTAAATCTGTATATATATACATATATATACATATATATATATATATATATATATATATATATATCTGTGCGTGTATGTGTGCCTCTGTGTATATATGTATATTTAAATTTATACATGTATATATATATATATATATATATATATATATATATATATATATATATATATATACATATATGATACGCATGTCCCTTAATTTCTAATACTCAAACTAAAGTAATAAGCCAGGTAATTATTCCGCAAAACACCATCTTAGATACCGACCTTTACTTAACAGATCTCCCTGGACTCCTGACGTATTATGACTTTACACTTTCCTTTAGCTTTTAAAACTGTAGACCCCATATATCGCTCCAGCCTTATTTAGATTCCCCAATATTCTAATAACCATATAACTAGGAATATAGCATAACTCAAATGCGAATAATATTGCTTAATTAATAACCTTTACATTTATATATTTATTTCTTATGCACATATACCTTTAACCACCATATCTATTTAATTACTTCTTCCCTAACCTTACCTAAATATTTTATTTTTATTCTTATACATATTTTTATTTTAAGGTCTATGATCATTTCTGCTTGACTCAGTATGTTCACACACATGTACGTAGATTTATACATAGTGAGTTTTTTTTTAATATTTATATATGTGTATGTGCACATTTATATCAATTTTAATCCTAGTATATCTGATGCATTTGACCCTAAATAGCAAGTAACCCGAATTTAAGTATTAAGCCAGGTAATTACCCCCAACGCAATATCACCCCCGTTTCAAAACTCTAAACTTATATGAACGTTTATGACTTCAAAATCATTATAACTTAATCCCTATGTAATTTACTCTTATATGGTATCAACCGCACACAGACTCCCAAGTGTTAAACAACTGTACTTTTTGGAATAAATTACTTGTTACTTTTATTTCTCTATCTTATACCTATTTTATGAATATAATTACTTATCGATACTTAGCGTATATCTTTTTGCTAATATTATTATTATTATTATTATTATTATTATTATTATTATTATTATTATTATTATTGCATCTTTCTTTTATATCCTTCCACATGTATATTTTCATAGTTTTATGTCTGATGTTCACATATATTAATTCCATTCATATCTTGCCATTTTATTAATTTATCTTGTTACTTACATACATTTATATTGTCGATGCGTGTAGACCGTCCTTTAAATATATAAATACACTTCAGTTTGATGTAAGTAATCTTATTTTGAGAAGACGCATCTTAGTTATTGCAAACAATGCCCTCTTCTAAACCACATTGCTAATTAAATAGTCAAACTCCATATGGCATGTATTCAACGACCAGTCGTTATATATATATATATATATATATATATATAATATATATATATACACACATACATGTATACATATATATATATATATATATATATATATATATATATATATATATATATATATATATATATATATATCCATAAACTACCGCTACGATTAACGCAGCACTATGAACCGCTTGTTTCTCTCCTTACCTATTCTTTCTCATCTATTTCTCTCTCCGTCTACATCTACCTTCAACGTTTTACCCATCGGATATCCTTTTTTCACCCTGCATCTCTCTCTTCTATTCCTACACGTGTCTGATTTAATATTTTAACTTCCCATCGTCCCTTATCGCCTTTCAACGTTTTTTTTTTCAAACTTGACTGCTGCTGATGTTGTCTGATTTAAGTTATTTTGTGCTTTTCTCTAATATCGTTTTTCCCCATTATAATAATTGTTTCGATAATCGAAGCATGTCTAACTGAGCTGATAAAACGGCAATATATATATATATATATATATATATATATATATATATATATATATATATATATATATATATATATATATGTATATGCATATTTTTTTCGTCATTTCGATTTTTGAATAATGAATTCTGAACATTGTTATTATGACGGTTTCACTTGATATCACGCAAAATATGCTCAAGAGTTTAACTTAGCGAATAAAAGTATGCGAGAAAGACTTACACAACTATCGCACGAACAGCAAACACGTACTATGATCCAATAAAACACAATGCAATTAGTCAGCAAGAATCAATGACAAACACATATTCCAATAATATGCAATAATATGCAAGGTGTATTGAAATGGATGACGATTATCTGAAATTTAATTACTCTAAGTCAAACCTCAGGTTATACTTAGTGTGCAATCACTGGTATTACAGATGTGTTGATTTCTCATGTGAAACTTATTATATAAATAGCCCAAAATATTATTATACTCAAATTATGGAAACCAAATCAAAGAAAATACTATTGTAACCGAGTGCCGTACGAATGCAACTTTATTTGAAACTGTGCTAAAAAAAAGCGAAAATAGTAGTAATCCCCACTGCATCATTTTTACATGAGATTTATTTTATGAGGACTGTTAGCGTATCAGAAATAATAACTGTCCTTTTTTATCGATTCAATAAAGTATTCTTCCAGTATGTGATTTCATTTATATGCTACATTCTTCTGGCGTGTTACTTACACATTACTCATCTGGTATTTTAACGCCGTTTCTACTTATATGAGACTCCTTTGTTTGTATTGATAACATTATTTGCCTATTCACATGTAGACTAGCACCAATACCACTGAACTGATATTAATTGAATAAAAACGTCTCTTAATAATTATCGATCAATTCGGCCCAAATTCTATTCGTCCAGTAAAACCGTAGATTGAATAAATGCGAATGTTAGCACAGTTTTAACAGCACTAGGCCAGAGAAAACAAAAGGGGGGTATCATAGACAAATAATGAATAGTTAATACTTTATTTGGATGAAAAATATGTATCTGTTTAAATGAAGAATAGGAATTGTTCTGCTGTGTTATGAAATACTAACTGTCATATCCTTAATTGCCAGGTTTTCCGAAATGAACAGTATATTCCTGGAGTTGTCGGTAACGATTTTAACTTTTTCTTATAAACTCGTATACACATGCCCAAAAAGCAGATGGAGTTTCACTAGCTTATTTCAGTAGAACTTTTTTACTACAGCAATCATTCTGCATATTGTTCAAAAGCGGCTGTATAACTTTGAAAGGCTTCGAGCTGGTATCCTCAAACAATACATGATTTTTTTTACACAGGCATAACAACATTATCAAGGCCAAGAGGCCACTCGAGAATAATGGCTAAAGGGTGTAGACTATGAATTGGACAATATAGTAATCATTAATACGGAAATTCGATAAATTAGTTAACTTATGGGGAACGGCTCATCAAGAACTTGTTTACGTTAGACTTGAAGACAACCATATTATAGTCAGCTGGAAAGCAGGAAAACAGAAGACAATTCCACAGGCGTGCAGTTCTAAGAAAGAAGCTTTGTTCATGGAATCTACGTTTAGGTTAAGGCACAGATAAAGTGTGTGTGGGGGGGTAATTATTGATAGTGTTTTCAGCTAGACGAGTGTTTCTTATGAAAGTTTGGCGAGGGGGACAATAGACTGAAGCTCTGTCGAACACTTTCCATGAAAGTAACGATACATCAGAGACAAACTCGCAACACCTCTTCTGTAAGCAGGGAAGAGAAAATAACATCTCCTACGAGACTACAAAGTCTATTTTGAACTCTATCAAGTCAGGGCAAGCACTTTCTAGCAGCTCCTGCCCAGATGTGGCAACAATATTCCATCCTTGGACGTACCTGGCTCTTATATAGATAGAGAATTGCATCAGCAGTGAGATATCTACTGGATAGATAGAAAGATCCCACCATTTTTCCAGCGGCCTTGGCAAAAGATTTTATGTACGTGTTCCATTTAAGATCAGGGGTAACGGCTAAACCAAGAAGCTTGTAAAAACTTGAGGCCTCCGGAAAACGAGAGCCATTCATTTCAATTGATGCCAGATGGGGATCAGAATGTTGATGACGTAAAGAGAGAAGCTTGGTTTTAGACGCATTACAAGTAACTAGCCACTCTTTTCAACACGTACCACGTGCTCAAGATCAGAAGAGAGAGAATCGGACAGAATTTGGTCGTTTAGATGTGCTACCATAAATGGTAGTGTCCTCAGCATAAATGTCTACAAATGATGTAAGGATGTGATTGTGAAGATCATTAATGTAGATCAGGAAAAGAGGTGGGCCCTGGATGGACCCCTGAGGCACTCCAGCATTAATACTGTGACCTTCTGATTTTTGCCCCTCAACTACTACTCTTATGAACCTATCAGAAAGAAATGATTGAATAATAGAGAAATCATTTTCAGCTATACCAGCTAGAGATCTTGTGAAGTAAACCTTTATGCCATACCCTATCAAAGGCCTTTGATATGTCTCGAGCAGTTGCCCTAGAAAGGTTTCTGCCGTCGAGAGATTTGCTCATCCTATGAGATATAACTGTAAGCACATCTACTGTAGATCTAGCAGAACGGAAACCATATTGAGTGTCACTAAGAATGTTATTTATGTTGAGATGGTTGATTACTTCTCTATTTAATCAACTTACTAATGATGCACAGGATACATTGGCCTGAGAGAGGGATGAGCGAAATTTTTAAATTCAGATAAACATATCCCGGCTCAAACATTGAATTATTGATCGAAATAACGACGATCTAGACAAAATAATTTATAATAGTAACGAAAAATTGTGCGTTTTGATTGCGAAGAAATCGCTAATACCGCTGAGGTTTTGAAGCATTTCTCACGCATAAAATTTTCGCGATGCTTGAAAAAAATAGCTTGTATGTAGGGGGTCTGAAAAGTATAGACTTTCAGGAAGTTTCCTAGCTCAGTTCGTTAAACTTCCGTGACGTCGATTAAACAATATGCTATCTGAACTTGTCATTGGGGAGAATTAGGCTTTTTTTTCTGTTTATTAATGTTGGGTGTTGTTATGAAATTTTATTATATATTTCATCCATTTGTTTACAGTGTTTCTTTGCAGTAAATGATTAGCCTTAATTCATGGAGCAGACCTGTTGCAGACCACCACACAGTCGGCATTACCGTTTTGTTGATGAAACTGACTTTGAGAGGTTGGGGTAGGTTTTGTCGACATCGACCGCTAATGTGAGCGTCGCCAGTTGTCCTAAATAACCCACTTTTCATCGCCAGTTAGAGTCCCACCTTAATACGGATCATATTGTAGCAAGAACGACAGACTTATTATGAGGCTTTTACAGTACATTCGTCAACACTTTTTTGTCATATCTGTGGTCTAATATGAAAATAAAAAAGTAGCCTGTCAGGACATTCCAAGATTAACAATATTATTACGATAATATTATTATATTATAACAATAATAACAATAATAATATTATTATATTATAACAAGACGGAAATATATTATGTTACCTATGTGTTCATTGATGTAGGACTACAGCTGGAATCAACAGTTACCAACGTGCACACAGATGCACAATACTTAACTGAAAATAATGACAAACTTCTGTCCAGAATTATCATTCATAACACACACACACACACATATATATATATATATATATATATATATATATATATATATATATATATATATATATATATATATATATAGTGTGTGAGTGACATTTGTGAACAAGTAGCGATCCTTCTCTTGCCAGAGTAATAAATAGATTCCGTATGGAAATTTATGCAAATACAGTCAGTTTCCAGACGGGGAGACGTACATTTCGGAATCAATTATCCTTCAGGTCAACTCGCACATTTGCACTCATCTAATATTAGTGGTATAATATTTTCGTCTTGGATGACATTTTTACCTTCATTTAAAAGATACATATCATCCATCTGTTTTCAGCTACATTTACGCGAAAGTTGGCAAACTGTACAATGTGGCAGACAAGATTATTCCTAGGAATACAACTGCAGAAACAGCCATATTCTGCATATAGAATATGCCCAGCATTTACAATGTTTATTTTTAGACTTGGACGGTAAAATATTCAGCGAACATCGCCTCCACATACTATAACAATACTCAAACCTTACACATTATACCGGTAAATTTATATACTCCCAGTTGTCCAATAATCTAATGAAATTGTCAAAAACCCTGTGCATTTGCTTGATAAAATACAATATATCATAAGCTACCATGTGTAATTAATTTAAAACAAAATATACATCGCAGGGAATTCAACAGATACTGCAAATTCTGTGAAATCTGTATATTTTAAATATTAATAATTAAAGACATTGGTAATTTTTACTAAATATATCATCCGATTAGAATGGTTTTAACAGTAGAACGTGTCTTGTGTGCGTTTTTTAATCTATTGTTGACTAGTTTTCAAAACGGCACTTTGTATTGGAATGTGAATAGACAGGTAAACATCACGCATTTCAGCCATATTTCAAGACTATATATATTATATAGGTTTCGATAATGTTGAAGATATATCCAAATAGTGTACGGCTGTAGATTGAATTTTACGTAACATAAACTCTTCATTTATTCACCAACACTGTGGTCCTGTGTATAAATTAAGGCAGAATTAGAAATAACATGTTATAGAATTAGCATATTTGAAGCGTAAACACCCTTAAGTTATCACCTATCCTTATCAAGCGCATAATAATTTCCCTTATTAAACCTAATAGATTAATCTGGCTAAAGGGTTTTATTCAGGTTTATCAGCTTTTCCATGTAATTTAAAAATATTTGGCAGGAATTTTATATCGTCAATATCCATGAAGTGGTTTTCTTACTGTTATCCATTGTATTTTCTCCACCCCTCT
>NC_136492.1:51979490-52081990 GCF_053919585.1 Euprymna scolopes | reverse complement strand
CTCCTGATTGCACTTGTATATTATCATCTTGATATCTGTTTCCTTTCTCTCTCGTTTACATAAAATGCTGGGCATTTATCTGTTTTAAACTATATTCCACGGACACATTGCTTATTAAATATATTTTTTCCGGGCTCCGCTCCTATTTGCTATTAATTTTTTTAATATGTATCTCTTTTTTACCGGATGAGTTCGTCTAGCCTAGTGACGCGTTTACACACTTTATCTGCACCAGCCGAGGGGTAAACATCCGGTGGGGAGTTTCTATTTTTTTCGCAGATATATGAATAAAGATATGGATGAAAAATATTTGTACTTTTAAAAAATACGACATGCCGTATAGTTTTAAAGAGGATTCCGTGTTTTTGGCATGGGATATAATTATAAAAATAACTAATAATGGAATTAAATCAATTCAATTCATGTCCTTATTCAATTAATTGACAAGAAAACGGATACTAAGTTTGCATGTACATTCTTTCGCAATTATTTTACTCTACTACAAGGTTCACGGTCGGTAGGTTAATCTATTGGTTCCGTTTAGAATTGTAAGAACATGTTATTTAAACTTGAAGCAGAATGAATAGACTTTTTTTCTGATGCCTCTATACATTTCTATTACACATTACGGGCGGCGATATTCTGTAAAAGATTTCGTTTGAATAAACGTTTCTTTTTCTCAATCACACAGTTTCTTTCTTACTGTATTAAATGTTTCCACAATAAGAATAAACTTCCTTGCCTATTTACAGAGACCCATTTTAGTTTTAGAAATTTAATAGGCTAATTGGAGATTTTCACGGATTTTTGTGTGGAAAAATGGAAGTAGATAAGAACCAAGAGAAAAGCGAATTATATTTCGTAATTTTTTAGCCAATGAGAAATACATATTTGTATAAACATAGACAACGGAATACTTGAATATAAATAAAACTAAATCTACAACATATCGAAGAAAGAAAAATTATGCAACTTTCCTGATATCGTGAAAACGACAATATCGTCCAACTAACATAGGTACCCATGTGGATTAATACTATACAAAACGCGGCGAAGAATTGAGAGGATTGAAATAAGAACAAGGGATAGCACAAGCCCCGATTGATTACTGAACATGCTTATTACTATAAAAATACGAAATAAATCAATCAGTTTTTATGAGGAAATCATCAATGGTGAACGTATGTTGAAAGTACGCACATAAACTTTCATCTTGATCTACGCAAGCAAGGACTAGTAAATCTGGGCGAAAACAAAAACGCGCCTATTTATGCCGTGAACAATCACATAAAACACATGCATAGGAATGTTTAGTGAATGAAAATTATTACTACTGTTATCGGTAATAATAATACTAACAGTGATGCTAATAATAATATAAAAGTATATGCCAGTATTTTGTAAAAAAAAAAAAGCCAGTTGAAACGACTGTGATCACTTACCATGAGCGAATTAAAGTAATATACATAATAATTAATGTATTATTGAAAATAGATTCCAAAGACCAAAGAATCGTTTCGTAAAATTCCGTGAAGTATCATTAGTAATATATTATGGTGAAGATATACACTGAATCTATATAATCAGACAACTCGGAATGAGGACGCAAAGTGTTTTTAACATGTTTTATTAACTGTTTGCTCGTATATATATATATATATATATATATATATATATATATATATATAAATGATAAAAGGCTAAAAAACACAATTGTTGATGGCTACACTCCTTTATATATATATATACATATATATATATATATATATATATATATATATATATATATATATATATATATATATGATAATTTATACGATAATTTGATTGAAAATGTTTTCCTTGAAATGGGCATAAGAAAATAGGTAAATATATAAACCTTTAAAAAAGTTTGGAAGGATTAGATGTAGGTAAAATATTTTCCCATGTTTTATATATATATATATATATATATATATATATATATATATATATATATATATTTACATATTTTTTGCAGGGTACAAAATTTTATTATGGCTATGTAAATACCAAATTTAAACTTGCTCCAAAACATTATTTTAGATTGTGAAATTAAAAAAATAAAAATGAATGCGTCAGCTGACCGGTGTCGAAACTCGCTCCAAATCGAGCTTAATTACGTTTTGAAAAGAAAAGTGTAGGGAACAATGAATCGGAGATGAAAAAGTAGGGGGGAACAATTGTATATAAAAAGGGGGGGTAATTATTAAATATAAACTAGATAAAGCCCCAAGAGATCCTCTTTTTGTTTGCAAAGAGAAGGTCTCAGTGTCTTGATATATATAGTTTCTAAAAAATGAGATGGTAAAGAGAGTGCGATTTGCTAAGTATGGAAAAAAAGTCCGCACTAAAATTCGAAGCGCAAATACGATTTATTTTCAAATCCCATATATACTACAAATTTCAGTTTATTATATTTTCATAGTTTTTAGCAGTTAGAGTGTGCACACGTTTTACTTGCATATACACTTATAATAAAAATATAGAGTAGGGTAAAATAAGTACATATCGGCGTTTACCTATGTATAGAAAGTTATAATCAAACATATTTATCTCTATTCGTGTGATTTTGTGGTAAAGCCTTTGATCGTATCATAAAAGCTTGCATGTTGTTTATACATATCTGTAGTTTCTACCCAATCTGTATTTATATCTTAAAATATAATATTTCTTATTTGATGAACTTTTATAGTGTTTTCATATACGCTATATTTGATCGATGTGTTAATCATAATGCATGACATTTTGGGTTAAAACAACCCAAAATGTCATGCATTATAATAACCACATACCTTTATTTAAAGTTATCTATTGTTTGATTAGTAATGCTTTTCTGTCAGCCATCGATTGATTAGTTTCTGCTTCTATCCAACAATAACTATATGATGTCATTGAAATCATCGCCTCCTCGTTCGTTCAGTTATTTCTGCGACTAATCCTAAGTTTACGATATTGTATGCCTTACAATCTACCAATTAGATATCTTAGCTACGAGGGAGCGTTAATATTTTGTTTTCTCGGTGGGTTTGCTGGAAGTACTGGATTTTGTCAGAAGCATTGACACGATAACAGGCGAGGTGTCTATCGTGATCAAGGCATTTTAATGTATTTTAAAGCTAATAGATTCCTTATTGTTCTACTTGTAATACAATTTAAGCGATAATTGTTACATTATTGGGAAAACAATGTGCATTGCCACGTATGAGAGATTGACCTCATTGAGAGTTTGTAGTCATGACCCACGCATTAATTTATATTCAGGAATGAGTAAAATTTATCTCAAAGCGAATTTTGAGAGCAAATCATAGAAGACAATGATTTAAAATTATGATGCGGCTATTTTTGAATATTGATGGAAATGTAAGTGTCATGTGCTTATAGATATATATTCACCGCACGAATATAACTTTTGATGTAAGGGCCGTTGTCATTGAATTAAAGTTATTATCAGCATACATGGGTTTATATTCCTGAATATTAAATTGAATTAAATAAAAAAAGTAAATAAAAAGGCTAATTATTTTCAAAGCCCATTTTCAGCTCAGTTAACATTATAATTATGAAATTACGAAGCGGTAACTACAATTACGTAGCGAACGGTATTAACTATTACTTGCAGACTACTACTGAGTAACGAAGTCGTAAGTAGTGCATGAAAAAAAAACAATTTTTAATTTCCTCGTCAAATATTGAATGAATTCCTTTGGAATAGTAGTATATATAATCTCCACGTTCTTCTGCTTCATTTAAGATATTTTATATAATTTTGTATATTGTTGATTTTTCAAAAATCTTTTTTACAAAATCGTTCATTTAAATTTTCACACTGGGGAAATTATTCATACTACCATAGCAAACCATTTAATAACTGTCAACTGTCCGTTGGAACTATTACTATTACTACCACTATTTATACCTAACCGTATCAGACTAACTGCATCGCTTGAATGTTGATTTTTACACAGAGAGAGAATGAGAGCTGGAGAGTTGTTGGTCCAGCATAAAATAATTCCTTCCCCAAATATTTAATGAATTCCCTTGGAATAGTGATGATAATAATGCTCATGTTATTCTGATTTATTTGAGATATTTTATATATTTTTATATACTATCAATTTAAAAAATGTATATATACTTTACAGATTTGGTTGTTACGGGTTTTGCACGGTTACTATTTATACTAAGCTTTCTATCAAAACCAGTTAAAGGTCTCGTAATACTACCTTTACACAATAGCTGATGGCTGCAACTACGCGTACTAACTAATTTACTGTTAGGACTATACATGCGATCACTTCGTTTGAATCAAAACTGCGTGTGTGCCCGGCTATTTGTAAATAATTATTTTGTACTTTTACCTAATAATTTAGTGAACAAAAAGATATCGTAAAACTTGAAAATACAAGTCGAAAAATGTAATCCTTAAAGAGGGACTCTCTCCGTTCAACACCGGTATCGATTAATTTAACTAGAAGTTCGTTTACATTTTGAAATTAACAATAGGTATCATTTAATCATGCTATTATTTCAAATGTAGGAATGCGATTATAATTTTATTCTGATTAACCACGTGTTTAACAAATAAAAACTAAAACAGGATGAAGTTATAAAATGTTATTGGCTAACGTACACGAGTGCTACCCCACTAGCGAATTACGCATCAGCTCCGATGCTGTACGTTGTTCGACTGAGGGAACCGTCATTATTTTTACAAGGAAATAATGTTTGCGTGTGTGACTAGTTTTTTATTTTTTTTTAATTTATTTATTTTGGTTTGAACTTTGGGCATTATTTTCTTATTAGGATTTTATGTTTTTCTTGATATTTTCGTTATAGGAAAGTATGAACAGGAAATTGGTCAAAGTTATAATTGGCGATAAACAAAAATAAACAAAAAAGTGTTATCATGTCCGTACCTATCATGGAATGTCGTAGATCGAAACAGTCAAATGTTATTTAGTGCTAGTGCACTTATTGATCTGTGCTATTTTTAAATAGTACTTTCAAATCTAATTACATTTTTACGATACCTATTTTATTAAATGTTTAGGTGAAAGTACCCGCGCTATTTTTAATAATATTTCCAAGTTTATTTAATCTTTTCGGTACGTTAAACCATTAAAAAAATAACGGTAGAATAAGTGCATAACCACCAATTTTTGTGTTGCTTTGCTTTGTTTCATTTTATTTATTTGTTAAATGCGCCCCCCAAAAAAATCAATAACAACAAAAGAACACAAAAGATAATGATAATGAAGTCCGTAAAGCCCAACCGAACTTGAAATGAGAATATTTTATTATTAAATAAAAAAATAATGCAGTGATAGTAAAACTTTAATTAAACTTGAATATAATATTTTAAAATAGGGCAGATTCTATTTGGCTTTCATTGGTTTTCCTGTTAATGATTACATATACAAAATATCCATTCAAAAACAACAAAAACAAAAAAAAGAGAGAAAATCATAATAAGAAAAATCACGCGCAAAGTTCCAGGTAAAATAAATAAAAAAAAACTAGGTCACACACGAAAAAACCTTTTCCTCGAAAAATAATAACTGCTCTCTCTGTCGAACTGCGTACAACAGCAAAGGCGATGCCTATCTCTATAGGGGTAGCATTCGTGTACGCCCGTCTTTTGGTACCGTGCTGAAATAATAATTTTATTATTTTTAAAGCCATTTTAAACATGGAGAGGAGAAGGTGTTTAGCATCTATTCTATGCTTCCACTTTACAATTGAATAAAAAAACAGATATCGTGAAAAATTGAATTGCACATGAAAACACTATTTACAAATAGCGTGGTACCATAAGTGCATACGCACATTTTAGGATCATTCTTGTTTTTACAAGAGTCTACCCCCCTAATATTTTAAAAAAATATTTGTAGGTAATTATTGCTGTTTTTAAAAAAGGCAAAATCGATTTTCTAAGTATTCGTTTTCCACCTGGCTGGTTTATTTCTTTGTGGTTCAACTTATTTTAAAACATTTATGCAGTTCAAAAACGAAACTACAGGCCGCATGACATATTTAAACAAATACTTATACTTATTTACTGTGTTTTAAAAGAGTAAAAATTAATTTCCCTACATAGCTTGCTAAGTTGTTAGTAGGTTAACTTATTTTAATTTTTTTTATTTAGTAAGAAAAAACAGGTCTAGAAAGAGTTTTCCTCCGCTAAACGAAGACAGAAAACGTGGTGTAGTCTCAGAGCAGATAGTAAACTTTGCTGCTAATAAATAAATTGATCTTCAGAGGAAACTAACTTTTACTCGCTGGCCGTATTAAATTTAAATAGTTAAATGTAAGGAAGATTATATTTAGAATTGGACGCGGCGTAAAATTTAGGAAAACTCGTCAATTTAAGATTACTAGGAAAACTCTTTATTATTGATTACATATCGATTGAAAACACATTTTTGGCTGTTATGGAAGGGGGTGTTGTTTTTAACCCATAATATATTTTTTTAATATGTTTACTTGTTTACTGTTTTTTATATATTAAATCGATTTTCAAATTGTCCATTTTCTACCTAAATGTAAGACATAAGAGTCTCGGGAATCTCGATGATCACTCAAAAATAGAAATGCAAAGAAAATACTGAAGTAGATATAATTTAAAACATACCCCCCATCAAGAAAAAGAAAATAAATTTGTATATTTTTTAAAGTGCCCGGCAAAAATCAAACTAGCGGAGTGGATACGGTTGATTTTGTAACGCAATTGAACAGACCGGAGTCAGGGAGTCAAGATACACATCACAAAACAGTATATTCATTAAAAAAATACTTTATTATTCAACACATCTTGTATTATTACGAAACAAAAAAAAAAGAAAAAAACTGTTGGGGTTACTGATTAATAAAACAAACGTTACATTATATGATGATACTGTTTATTTTATTCTAAGCATGTTTTATTAATTAATAAATATCATTTTATTATTGTATTGTTATTAATGCAGTTGATAAATATAATTTTAAAAAAGTTAGATATTTTCTTGGAAAAATGATTTCTGCCGCAACAGAAAAATATTCAACAAAATATTTCACCGGATTATTATTTTACCGAAAACTATTAATATTAAACTTTAAAAAGGAAGATACTAGAATTTAAAAAAAAATTATTTACAATAAATCAGATGTGCCATACGCACTAATAAAAATGTAATTGGCATTTTGCTGCACTTTTTAAGATTTTAAATATTTATAAATTTTCACATTATACAAACGATTATTATATTGATTATCATTTTTTGGCAGAAGAAATAAAATGTATTGTATATAAAATATTAGAAGACATATTTTTCATCGGGAGAAAAATTTAAAATCATTTACTTATCAATAAATTTTGTCGTCATGAAAATATAATTATTAGATTTATTTTTATTCGACAAAGAAAAAACAACATTGCTAAAAACCATATCAGCGAATTATCAATATATTGTCATAAAAACTAATATTGTTTTATTTAAATAATTATAATGAGAAAAAATGTTTTATTTCATTAAAATTCAACAGCATACATAAATTATGTAGAATGTACATAAGTACATTTTTATAACGACATAATTTGTTGACGATTGTCTGATTTTAGATTATATTTTTTCTTTTGCCAATTAAAATAAATTCAATCATCCTTTTTTATAATGAGAAAATGTATTGGTAACTTATTGATTAGATATTTCCAATCCATGTATTTTCTTTTAAAATCAAATACATTTCAGATCAATTTACTAAATCATAATTTTTTACAAAATATATTTACATAGTTTGCCAAATTTATTGATATAATTGGATTACTCGGCCTTTTTCTTTCAATGTTTTATATACAATTAATTATATTTCTCCTGTCAAAAAATTATAGTCAATATAATAATCGTTTTTCATAATAAGAAAATTTTTAAATATTTAAAATCACAAAAAGTGCAACAACTCTTCAATTACTTTTTTATTAGTGCATAAGGCACATCTGGTTGAGTGTAAATTAAATAATTTGATTT
This sequence comes from Euprymna scolopes, assembly GCF_053919585.1. Taxonomy (NCBI): domain Eukaryota; kingdom Metazoa; phylum Mollusca; class Cephalopoda; order Sepiida; family Sepiolidae; genus Euprymna; species Euprymna scolopes. The sequence goes on along the minus strand of NC_136492.1, from coordinate 52,073,963 downwards.
TTTTTTTAATTCTGGTATCTTCCTTTTTAAGTGTAATATTAATAGTTGTTAGTAAAATAATTTTCCGGGTAAACATTTTGTTGAATGTTTTTATGTTGAGGCAGAAACTTTTTTTCAAGAAAATATACTTTTGGACACAGATTTTAATAAAAAGACGGTATAAAAACATAGACTATATATACTAGATAACAGCGCAGTAAACAGTGTAAATAAAATTTCTAGAAGATAACAGCAAATAAATAATTGCCCATGTGTTGAGATAAAATAGAATCATATAAAATTTGTAATTACTTTTATCTTCCCAAAAGAATACCTTACAAAATTAAATTGTTCTTTTGCAGAGGAAATTAGATGCAACCGCTAAAAGTTTTTCATATGAAGGTAATGGGCTGTTACTGTTAACTTAATACATTAATATTAAAAAAATCAAGAAAACGTTCTATTTTGATGTTGAGATAATTGCAGGCAATGTTTTTTTCTTTTATTTATTCTCGTACTAACAAATTTATACAGCGTGGAACGATAAAAATGTCGCCCTAAACAAAAGAACATTACAGTTTTATTATGACACTTTTATTTAGAAAATACATTCTGGTAAATTGATTATGTACTAGAGCAAACGACTATTCAACGTAGCCGCCTACAACCTCATTGACCGCCTCGATACAGATCCGAAACTCTGAGCATGCCTTTTCTACAAGCGCCGGTGGGAGTTCGACGAATACTTGATGGATAGCGGCGATGAAGCTGGCTTTGGTGTTGTGAGAGGTCGTGTTTCTGATTTCTCGGCGTATAATCAAACGAAGTAGTCCAGCGGGTTCAGTTTAGGGAAGAAGGGGAAGAGAAGAGTACAGTTGAAGCTAAACCTGGATGTCTATAAACTTGTGGATTTGCGCCTAGTCCTGCCCCAAGAGTAGAGTTGAACACTTTAGCCTATCCAGGTGCATTTTGCTGTTGTCTTTAAAGTCAGCTTCGAAGATGTGAGGTGGCATGATGTGGTCCTCACTTGAACAACACCAAAGACAATAACCGTGGCCTAAAAAATTGTTTTCATACACCTGAATACGTCCCTTTTATTTGTACCAATCTAGTGATGGTTCTGGCTGTTGTACCCCTGATGTTGGCTGCATACTTTTTCGTCTGAAAAGAAAACAAAGCATATTTAGCTTTTTGGTATGCTTCATTTTGTGGAGCAACACAAAGGACGTCATTTGGCTTGGGTTAATTTTTCTTCTCGGTCAAGATGTGGCTTGCCTGACGCCTGTAGCACCTACGTTCGCAACCCTCTTTTACACATGCATTAACTGTTGTGTGGGAGACGCCGAAACATCTAGAAATCTGCCGAATAGGCAACTAGGGAGTTTCACCAATAAGTGCGTGGACATTTTTGATAAACTCTTTTGTTCGGGATTTCTTGGAATTATCCTCGGCCTTGCGTTTAACCTTCACCGCATCCAAATTGACCTCAGATGTGTTTACTTGTGCCCTGAATGGTTGAATCGTCCAGATTCGCATTCTGAAGGCGCAGGAAATGGTCCTGTTGTCATAACTTGTATGGGCAGAAAGCATGAGTTGCAGAGCGATGCATCTCTTATCTCGCTCGTTAAACATTTTGTAATTTTCAAACATTATACAGGGCTCCTATCGCTTTACGAATTTGTACATAACGGAACAACTAGTAAATGGACAGCAGCAAAAAAACAAAAAAAACAAAAACAGGGGTTTTCATCAAAATGGAAATTGAATCGTTCCTTTTTAACCACAGCGAATCCCTAGAATAAATCTTAATATAAATATGCACACACACACATACACACATACACACAGATATATATATATATATATATATATATATATATATATATATATACACTTATTAATATTTTTGTCTGTAATAATGCTTATTGGAAATGTTAAACTTCTACACGGAGATACACTATGTGTGACAGTGTTCCATATTATATTTGGACGATAATCTTTTTTATTTCTTTTTTTGGAAGGGCCTGCTATTAAAATTATTAAGATAGCTTGTATGTTTTTTTGTATATTTATTATTTTATTATTCGTAGTGCATAATTCCAATTTTGTAATACATTTTACTGTATCGTTAATTTATTAGCGTTTTGTTAATTTATTATTTATTTATTGCGATCGACGGTTGCGGATGATGTGTTGCCGAGAATGAAATCGGGGTAGTGCCATTGTTTAATATCCAAACATATATATATATATATATATATATATATATATATATATATATATATATATATATACATATATATATGTCTGTGTGTGTATGTATATATACACACATACATATATATGTACACATTAATATGCATACACATATTTCTGTATATAGTTACATATATATACACATATTCATATATATATATATATATACATAATATACATATATATATATGAAACGGATTTTTAATTTAATTATAATTTTATTTTTAAATTTTAAATTATCAATCCCATTACTTAATATATATATATATATATATATATATATATATATATATATATATATATATATATATATATATACATACGCTTCCAAATACACACACACGCTCGTTAATACATATATACCTTAATTTTCTACTGATGTGAGGACAGATATACGGCAATTTATTTTGGATAATACACCTTAAATGTAAGGCAATTCCCGGCCCACCTACACCTTTTAATCCACTCTATTAATTAGCAAGACACATTTTAAAACGTTAGTTTCTCTTAATTTTTTTATTGTATTTACACGCCAGTGATACTTTAATGCAATGGGTTACTAATTGCGACAAATTAGTAAGTAGACTATGCAAATAGCTGAGTAATAATATGTTATTTTCACATTACACTTGAACTTTTGCATGTCAGTACCATCGTTTAAGCAAGGGTCTGGAAGAGAATTTTAATGTCTAGATTTTCGAAGGAAGAAACGAACATTTGCTCAAGGATAAATGAATATCAAAAAAAGGGTCTAAAGATGCCGGCTAAACTACCCCCAACAAGACAGAAAAACTGCCCGTTGTGTAGGTATATTAAGTGCAGAGGTTGGATATTGAATGATTGAGAACAGATTATACTCATACGAATAATATAGTATGTATGCAATATACAATTATATATTTAATATGTATTTTAGATTGTTCTTGTACGAATAAATCCAACCGTCGTCTCTTACTATTCATCGATATATAGACAGTGAATATGATTGTAAACATCAGTTAAAAATAGTAAAAATATTGGGTAATATTAAGAAAATTATTCATGCAACAACTCTCATCTTAGATTTTAATAACTATTCGATCTCTTCAAAATTAATTAGATAACACTATCTTTAGAAACATCATGGGTTAAATGAAGATTGCACAGCTTATACATGAATCAATATAATCAATATACACACAATATATTTGTGCATATTTTGTGTATGCACAAATATATTGGGGACAATTAATTGAAATTGAGAATCGATAAAACCGAAACTCTTCGATGTTTCGGAATCGAAAAAAAATGTCAAAAACGATTGTTTTTCTTTCCTTTGTGTTTGATTTTATCGTAAAAAACATATTCCTCTGGTGGTAGTATTCATAAAGTTATTAGGAATGTCTAAAAAACATGAAATAGATAACTGTTATATCACATTTATTATGATAGGGATCAATCAATGTGCATTGCTTTATTAGCGTTAATTCTTTTTTTTACATTTCTAAGCGTTCAGAATTAGTTTGTGTACTGAATATTGATAAACGATTGTATAAATTACGTATCAATGCAATGTATTCGACATATACTATGCCGGGTGTATTCGCCACGTTTGGCATATTTAAGACATCAAACCTATTAATATATCAGAAAAATATATTTGTTATCTAAATCTTCGTTAATACATACTCTTTTCGCGTTAAAAAATGTTAAGAATGTTTTCAAAATCAGGCTACATATCTTTCCTGGTAAAGATTTTGCATTAAGATTATATTAATAACCCACTATAAAAGTAGGCAGAGGAAGGCGTTTGCTCTCGCACCATTAGTGCATAAAATTAAATCATGATCCGCATTCCTTTTATTCGCCGTCGATTTATATATCCTTATGTATGTTGGTGTTTACTTGTAAACTTCTCTTTCATAGACACTATTCATAATGTTTATATTAATTCTGCACTAGATATAAATCGATCTATACACTTTTAGATCATTAAATTTAAACGGTTAACATTGCTGGTATAAGATTTATGTATTAGAGTTTCTTTTTAATTATATTTGTCTAGCAGAACCAGGTGGGTATGTTCGTGTTAAAATAACATTAATAGGACATTTATTTACACATTCATAGTAAGCGAAATCTGATCAGTGTCCATGAAGAATGTAATCATTCTTTTCTCGATTAGTACTTTTTACTGGTTACCTATGTAATGTGTAAATTACATGGTTCCAAATTATTTATAAATCTTATATGCATTTAAAAATGTTCCTCTGTGTTTAACACATCACGCAATGTATTACATTGTTGTATTTATTTATATTATCATTGTATAAACAACATATATATATATAAATATATATATATATATATATATATATATATCATACCACTGGTCTCATATTCAATATAACACAGATCTATTATAATGCATTAGACGACACGCAACTATAAACCATATCTCTGTTATTGTGTAAAACTATTGTGTAAAATTTACTATGTTAGCTCACTCACCAAAGTTAGAATTCGTTTAAATATACTATATACTCCCCGTCTTAATATTAATGTAATTATGATATGCAGATCTTATGAATCATCTCCTTTTTGTGTCACTGAAAATACGTAATTTTATTAGAGGGAACATATATGTACATTTTAATACACCCTGTAATAGAATTATTTTTTGTTTTACCAGAAGCGATTGTTCTGTTGTATGTAATAATTCAATATATACTTTTGGCTATTTGTAATATAAAAATTCTATTTCGATCGTCTTTTTTGTTTTCTTTCATATTTTTTCCAATTGTATCCACGTCGAAAAATCCCAATACAATTTCGATATTGTTATTCCTGGTAAAATTGTTCAGCGTAGCAATGTGGAATCAAAAGTTTTAGACCAATCCTCTATTAAGAAAGCGCGATTCAATTTCCGTTGGTCTCGTCTACGTTTAATATTTTTGTAATAGTTTAATCATTGCGACAGACAATAAAACACCTTGTATCTTGTAAATGGTGTGTTTATTGAACTGAGTAAAACGTAATATGAACAGGTTGTTCATATTACGTTCGCGGTAACAATGTTCCCATATTTCCAATACATTTTATGGTGATGACTTCAGTAATAGAATTTATAAACATTAATTTAATAAAAAAAAAATTGTAAAAATATTTCGTGCACTGAGCAATCTATGTATCTATAAAAGGGAACGTGTAGGTGTATGTGTGTGTCTGTGTGTACATTTCCCTACGCAATAACTCTGGCAATTTAAAGTCTACAAACTCGAAATTTGATATACAGGGTACGGAAATGTGGGGAGATCTTTGTAACCCATTTTCGGACAGACATTTGGCTGTAAAGTGGTCAAAGTTCAACGATTTGATCTTTGAGAACTCTACGAAACTCCCCCGACAAATTTGGGTCTAAACACTTGAAATATTAGATATAGGTTACTTGGACATGATCTAACAATAACTTGATTTGAGTCCCAACAATAAATGTTAAGGGGTTATAATAGGGGTAAAAGCTTAAAAAAATGACCACTGCGGTCTCTACCAATTTACTCAGACAATTCCTGGTCTAAACATTTGAAATTGTACATAAAGGGTATTTAGATATAGGGAAAGTTTTTAATCGGTTAGTGTGGAAATTTGTTAGTTACATATGTATGTTTTCATGTCTGCCTAAAACTTTGGACAGAGGCGACGGATTTTTAGTAGGTCAGTATCATTTTGAAAGTCGCCGTCTCAGACAACAAATATCGAAAATTTGCTAAAATCCTTAATATCTTTACCTTCAACTGGGCACATTTCTATAAGGGAGGTCGCTTTTTTCGCCGATATTTTACAAAAGTAATCCACTCCTCCGATTGCCTTGCCTTAATTTTAAGCAACGTCACTTCCGGTTTGGCGGTGGTCGTAACAGCAAAGATGTCATGTTTTCCCCGTTCTTTATATATATATATATATATATATATATTATATATATACATATGTGTGTGTGAGTGTGTGTATATATCTATGCATATATATATATATATATATATATATATATATATATACTAATAGTGTTGCTCAGACCCTATGTACTGTTCATAAATGTATGTGTGTATATATATATATATATATATTTATATATATATATATACATATATATATATATTTAAATGTTTGACTCATATCCAAGTAACCTACATCTAAAATTTCAAGTGTGTATAACCAAAATTGGCGGATGAGTTTTGTAAAGTCTTTAAACGTCAACTCTTTCAACTTTGACCTTTTGGACGCAAATGTTTGCCCCGAAATAAATAAAAAGCTTGCTGCCTGTCTTAATAACATTTTTGTAAAATTTCAAATGATTAGAAAAAAAGTGGCTAAATAGTTTGATAGCGACCGCAAAAGTCGAATCTTTTCATTCGACCCAGCAGCTAATTTTTTTGTAAAAAATGAATTTAAATGCTTACCCTATGTCCGAATAGAGTTCATGTATTATTTCAAATGTTTTCACCAAGAATTGGATGAGTAATTAAGTAGACACATCATAGCTAAATTTTCATATACTTTGACCCTCATTTTGACATCTTAATATTTAATTTTCGAGTTACAATCAAATTAAAAAGGATGAGCCACGTGTAAGTAACCTACATCTAAAATTTAAAATGTGTGTATCCAGATTTGGCGGATAAATTTTGTATAGTTTAAAAAAGTCAAATAGTTGAGCTTTTACCCTTTGACAGCGATATCTGGCCGAAAACTGATTAAGAAGACTGTCCCACATCTAAATACCTCTTATGACACTAAATATACAGTGTAGTTTGTTAGGGAAATGTACACACATAGACATACACATACAGACAATTTCACTGATATATATGTATATATATATATATATATATATATATATATATGCATACAAAAATCTATGAACAGTACATAGGGTCCGAGCAAAACTTCTAGTATATATATATATATATATATATATATATATATATATATATATATATATATATATATATATATATATATATATATATACACATATAAAACTCTTGGTTCGTTCGTAATTAATAGTCTAAATAACCACTGGACGGATGGCTTCCAGATTTTGGTATAACATGTTGACTGTACCCATCCGTGTTTTATATATCTCTTTTTAATTATAACATTATACTTAATTTTTCTGTAATAAATAGGTGGTTTCTTTGTACGGATGGGCCATTTTTTATTTGGGGAGACTTATTTCACACCGCGTGCCATCACGTGACATAACTAAACGAAACTTTTATATACGAAATTAACTTTTTTCGTTTAAAAATGGAATTATTTCTCTTTCATTAATATATATATATATATATATATATATATATTAATATCTCGTGTTTTATATATATATATATATATATATATATATAAAGTACAATTGTTGAATGTTATTCTCTTTATTATATTTATTTGGGAGAAGCACAATTAAAAAAAAAGATGAAAAAGGAGCGAAATATAAATTTCCATTCCATTTTTACAACAATCCAGCGCATACTACGCAAGTTTTATCGTAAGTTAACGAGCAACCCATAAAAATCTGGTAATTGAGTGTCAAATCTGCTTAAAAGATTGTAAAAAAATAGAACCTCTCCCTAACATACTGGCAATAATTTGGTTCCGTCCTTCCCTTGAGTGTTCTAATAAGAGGGGTTGATTTACTAGGATCAGTATTAGAAGCTGAGCAAAATTATTTAATTGTTGATTTTTTTGCATTTTGGTTAAATTTGTGAGTTTGCAATCGCTAAAAGCCCACAGAAAAATTGAACAAAAGATAAAAAAAAGAATGGAACTCATGCAGAATTTACCCCCCCCCACACACACACACAACACACCGGATTCCAATTAGTTTAGGGTTCGACCGACCATCGTGGTGACCGAATTCAGCCGAGCGTTGTCCAAATGTTGAAACACTAAACTAACAATTTATTGATTTTTTTGCAGAATGAATTAATGATGGGCGTATCTTTGTGTTTATTTTCTCAACATCTGTTGAGCAAAAAAATAATTTGTACAGTCTCTTGAAAAAAATCTAAATTTTCTCTACTTTCACCTAACCATTTACATTGTTCATATAAAGCATTCATCTTTTCTTTTTATAATATAAATCAGGGGTACTCCTTGGGCGTTGAGTTCCATTGCGACCAGCATAAAAAACACTCGTCGCTCCCTTCGTGACGCAAGCACACGTAATTTTTTTATTTACTAACGTTGTCGTAGTAACTAAACGATTATCTGTCACATTATTTAGAAAAAAGTTTTACTCTTTATGAATATTTTAAAGAAAAATTACTAAACATTACTAACAAATGTTTAGTAAGTTTTTTTTTATTATTCATAAAGAGTATAACTTTTTTTCATAATAAATAATGTGACAAATACTCGTTTAGTTACTACGACAAAGTCAGTAAATTAAAAAAAGTGTTACGTGCGTTTGCGCCAGAAAGAGAGCGATCTGTGTGTTTTTATGCTGGTCGCATATATGATTTTAAAGATATTTATATATATGATATCAATATTATTTATATATATATATATGATATGATTTATATTATACTAATATATGCATTTAAATATTTATATTATATATATTTAGATGCGATTTAAATATTTACATATTTATTGCTTACAACGATATATATATATATATTTATTTACATTAATATATTTTTCATATATTGTATAAATGTGTGTATGTTTTGACGATTGTATGATGACTCTTTTATGTGTTTTATAAAGAAGTTTATATACCGTATAAAGAAGTTGGCGGCCCTGATCGCATAAGTTAGAATAAGCTGCAACGTTTTTGGCGATGTTGACGAAATTACCTCAGGCCCATTGGTGGTTATTGAAACAGAGCAAACAATTCTATTCAGGATTCTGTTTGTTATTTGCCAGAATTTGTGGGGACAAAGCGGCTGCTCAGCGACTTTGTACTTACGCAGTGAACATACACCTCTATCCGCTTCTTTATTACTCTTATATAGTGCGTGCTGGCAGTTATTAAGACGGTTTTAGGCTCAGTACATCTGTTACGTTAGAAGAACAGGAAATATTGATTTCTCTGCATAATGGCAGCGGCACATTCTGGAGGGAAGTACGGCTGACTGCTAGGTTTTTACTGAATTTTTTTGAAGTGTTTAACGCGGGCTATACCTACAATAACCCATTCCGCCAGGTCTGGGACTATAGTGAACATGTACTTAATTAAACCTGGAACGCAGATTTAGATCTGATATAAATGTAGGAATGCTATCCCAGTCAGCAATAAAGTATCGATATACTGTACGATGGAGACGCATGTCGGAGGACTTATTACATTTTGTTTCATCTTAGCTGAGATAACCGAGTGGTCCGAAAATCCCAGTAAACATAGGGCGGAAGATGGGCATAGTTTTGGGCAAGTTGTGAGAAAATAGTCTAGGAGACTTGCGTATTGACCATCAGCGTCGAGCACACGGATGGGTTCGTGAACAATCTGTGTTAAATTATAAGCAATGGAGAAATCATGACAGAACTTCTTTTCGTCAGCGGTTTTATTTGAGTTGGCTAACCATTAAACATTGTGAGCATTGAAGTTTCCACAGACGTGAAAGTTAGCTGAAAGATGAGTAGACAGGACGTGGTCAATGTTCTTATATATGTCCTCAAAGATAGTAACTCTTCTAATATAGGTGCGATAGAGGGTAAATATAAATGTAGTGGTGCAAGTGCAATTCGAAAGCACATATAGCGTAATTAAGTGTCTTTTCTGGAGATGTCCTTGCCACATGGAAAGCCATTTCTTATATAGACACATGTTCCATACCCATGGTGATCTGAGGGGTAAGACTTGTATGTTAAATTAGACTATCCTTGAGTGCAAAACAACAGCCCCAATAATTTGAACCCGCTGATCGGGTGGCCTACATAGTGGTTACTCAAAGATTTGATCCTTGTCCATCAGGGGAGTAATGTCGGTATTGTAAAACGTTTAGCTCCTGCGCCCTTATTAGTGGCATCGTTGCAAGGATAAAAATAAAATCAGAAAATGTAGGACTTCTCAAGCGACTGCTCAGGTAAAAATCCTGCCAACCTAAAATACAGCTGTTTTCTAGCCTTTTGTCAGAAAAATCACTCGTTCCAAACAAGGATAGAGATGCAAATTATGAGAAGCGAGAGTTACGGGAGCTGCCGACAACCCATCCAACATGCAATGTCTACTCTCCAGTAAAAAAAAAATAAAATAAATTAAAATAAATAAATAAATAAATAAATAAATAATAATAATAATAATAATAATAATAATAATAATAATAATAATAATTCTCATTAATGTAAGTCTAATTGTCCTGTTTAGGGGAAAGTATGGCGATAGGTTCCTCTCCTACAAACTGAAATATAGAAAGAATTCAGTTGGCAAAGTTAACTCGTGTAATTCTTGAGCAACTCTACGAATTTGCTTGAGTCATTTCCAACTTAATTTGGATGGAAATTATATACCGCTTTTTATAACATTCGACACTAAGCGACGCAGTTTAGTATGGGTATTTACAAAGTGTACGAAAATGGAATGACGTCAGCAGTTTCTTTTCTTTTTTTTTTGAAAAATATTGTGAGCAGATATTGAATTAAAAATTGCCGAACACGTTTATTTTGAGGAAAACATAGCAAGTGAATTAAAAGTATCAAATTGATACCAATTATTTCTAATAATAAAGTTAAACTAAAGTATTTGGGAACTTATCAAGGGAAAGTGTAGACAGCAAAACAAGTGGGGAAAATATTAACAGTTGAGTGAAAAAAAACACATATTTTTGTTTAAATAATACTAGAATTCAGTTACCAGTTCTACATATGTAATTCTTGAGCGACTCTGCTAATTTCCCAGAGTCATCCCGACATTTATAATGGAAATTGGCTAACCTGTTTGCTAACATTCGACACTAGGCGGCACATTTATTAGTATGCCTATTTGAATTGATTTGGGACCTTCATTTTCATGGGATCCGTCACTGAATCCGTTAATGGATTTTATTTATAATGAAAGCAACCATTGGATCGCCGAGACTTATCAGCCAGTGTACCTGACGTGGTTAACCTGTTTGAAACCAACCTAGGATGGCTGTTGCAACTGTGACCATGAGAAGCTTTAACGGTTATCATATCTTCTTTACATATGTGCTTCTGCTAAAGGACGAATAAGCATTGGCAACTATAGTTAGTGTGCAAGTTGGTTATTACATACTTTACCGTTTGACATATTGGCAGCAGTCTTTATCATTGTTGGCTGTAATTAATTAAATTAATAAGTCATTTTTATGTTCAAACATTAAGAATTTCATTTAATAGTATGTTTATAAACAATATACCTATATAATTATTTGGAATCTTCGGACCCATGTTCTTATCTTGAGTGTTATTTTCACAATGTTTCGTCTAATATAACCCCTATACTTTTTCAGGTTAATCTTGGCGAACTCGGAAATTTGGACAAAATTTCGAACGTGATATTTTATTTACTTCACATGGTCTCGTTTCGTTAGTATCCAAGACATTTGCAATTGTATGTTTTGGTCGCCTAAACTGAAAATTGAACTTTGAACTTTTAGGACTATATTACTTTTACACTTGATTTTTTCCATGTACTCTTACAACTGACCCACATGTCCTTGCGGAAAAAAACACAAGGTGCGAACTATAGTCCGATGGTTCCAAATAATACGAATAACCAATACTCATATGAAAAATTAAGAATAGAACCTACGGATTATTGTCTATACGAATAAAGATAATCTTTGCAGCACATCATTTTTGTAAATTACTAATTAACAGAATAATTAAACCATTTTTTACTTTGTGTATAGTGACAATTAAATTCATGCTCTACCAAAGGCAGTTACTGCCACTCCTAGATGCACTTTGACCTAAAGGGGTGACTCTACAGGTCTTACATCTGTGTTTAGTTGTTAGGCTACAATTTGACAAGACGGGGTATTATCATATTTATAAACTCTCAAACGTTTGCAATAAATCATCATGAATTTTCTGCACAGTCTACACATGATAAGTCGTTTTTCTGTGTGCTTGTTTGTTCAAAATATTGTTAATATATAAAAAAAGGTACAAAATTTGACTTTAATACTATAAACGGACTTTTATGTACTGTTGATCATGCCGACTTCTATATACACTATTTATTCAAGAGGAATCGACATTATAGAGTTTTTTTAAGAGGAATTATATATCTAAAGAGAAATATCAAATATAAATAAAATGTAAATTAAATGTAAAATAAAGTAAATAAATCAACTTTAATAATATAAGTATTTTAACGATCTGTATAACCGACATCAGCTGCCTTTAAAAACAGAAATAAGTTGGGTTTTTTTATTTAACCCAGACGTTATTAATTCCCTCTAAGCTATCAGATTGTGTTTTGTTTGAATTTCGTAGATAACTTCAACTGATGTATGCTTCCAAAAATTCAAAATATTGTCACCTTCCAGTAAGAATCGTAACAAAGATATTTGGTATATGTGACTAACTCATCACCCAGCCGGGTATGTACAGCTAGTGTAACATAAAGCGTAACCAAACTCAATCAGACTTTAAAGATTAGAATTAGAGCTGAATATCTGTATATCCTTTACATGACGTAATATAGAATAAGTTTAAAGAATACAATGCAATAAGCCTCTAGCAAACTTAGCTCAACAGCAATAAAAGGAGATTTTGCTTAGCTTTATTCCTTTTGAACATGAGTGAGAAGTTTCTACATTACGTCACTGAAAAAATGCATAATATGTAAATAATATTGTTTTATTTTTTGGTTTGTGTTTCTCTAATTTTGGAAGTCTCTAACTCTATATCTACTAATATAAAATACATTTGTGGTGTGTGTGTGTTGGTTCGTTCCCCATAGGGTCCAAAATGGCTTTTGTACACGATAATATTTTGGGTCTGTCAATGTTCTTAGATTGATTTTTTCTCGGAATGTCTTTGATTAAAATCACGTGTTGCTTATTTCTATCGTATTCTGTTTGGTTTTGATTTCATAGGCTTTTTTTATTTTGATATGATATGATCCTTTTGACATGTTAGATAAACTTTTTTATTTTTTTTACGAAACTTCTATTAATTTGACCCTTGTACATTTTACACTTTTAAACTGTATTACGCCAATTTATCCTTAAATTTAATTTATATATAACTTTATGTATGTTTGACGATTGGGTTTCTCATTGACTGGATTTTAGCATATACTAATTTTTTCTTCAAGTTACCTTTCGGATTTTACTTTCAATATTTTAATAATTAAACAGTATGGGAGATAAACATAATATTCATCTCTATTCACTTTAATCGTGTTTCTGGAATGCGCATCCATGTTCATCTTTAATGCAATTCTCCCATTGGATAACCTTAAGATTATGTTCATTTATGTATTCTTTTAAACATATTTTTAATTAATGTTCAATATGTATGATCAAAAGGAAAATTGTTTATCCTTAATAATTATTTTGCTGAAGATATTTCCTCATAATAGATGAAATATGCATCGAAAATCCATGAATTAAGGAAAAACATGTGCGTTCGTGTATTTCTTGCTTTAAATAATATTTGTTTAAAAATTCTATATTATACTGCGAAAATGTCTTCAACAAAATAATCATTATGGAGAAACATAATTTTGCATTTTACCTCATCTATCAAAAATTAATTAAATTCAACCATACGCTTATGTTGCTCTATCTTGTATATTCAACTACTTTATTTGACTAGGATTGTGTTATATCAAAATATTTCCCACATATTTTACAAGGCTGTAAATCACAAGATTAATTCATATGTTAAACTCATTCATTGTTCATAAATATACATGTGCGTGATTATATGTAAACTACACATATTTTTTTAATTAGATTTCTATATACATACATACATATATATATATATTTATTACATTTTCACCCCAAACAAGACACATTGCCACTCAGGTGTAGGGGGCTACTATCAGGGTCAGCAACTGCTGGGGTACTATGTAGGGATTTGGGCAGCAAGATGTCGGTTCACGTTGCACTTGAACTTCTGCATGTCAGTACAGTTAGGGAAGCAGGATCCTGGAATGGAATTCCAGAGTCTAGCGGTTCTGGGAAAGAAACTACTGGAGTAGAAAGATCTTTTACATCTAGGAATCTCTACTGTGTGGGGGTGGGATTTACCTACCTGTCGGGTTTGTCGTGGGGGTACAAGTCTCTGCAGTTCGTCAGAGCATTCACCATTAAAATACTTGTAGAACAAACAGAGGGATGCAATGTTTCGTCGATGGGACAGAGGCTGAAGCTTAGATGGCAGTTCAGGGCCTATCAGATTGGCGACTCTTTTTTGAACCTTGTCTAGGAGCGAGAGACTAGTAGTAGACGCACAAGCCCAGATGTGACAACAATACTCCATACATGGGCGAATGGTGGCCTTATAGAGATACAGGATACTTTCAGATGTCAGTAGTTTTCTAGCACGGGAGAGAGAGCCTACCTTTTTTGCAGCGGCCCTGGCAATGTTTTCAATATAATTGTTCCAACTAATGTTTCCTGTGAACGTTAGGCCAAACAGTTTGAAAGATGTACTCTCAGACAGGGAGTCACTGGCCATTGCTATTGGTGGCAGAGAAGGTTTCCTGTAGTTATTGAAGGAAACCAGTTTAGTCTTGGCAGCATTGAATGTGACCATCCATTTATGTCCCCATTCCACTACAGATTGGAGGTCATCCTCTAGTGTTTTTGCCATTTCTTTAGATATGTGTTCAGTTGTTTTCCTGTCATGCCTGTTATAGAGTGTAGTGTCATCAGCATATATACCCATCTCAGGGGCAGTTTTGTCGGGGAGGTCATTAATAAATATCAGGAACACTAGAGGTCTAAGAATAGACACCTGAGGCACTCCCGCATTTATATCGCACTGTTTAGATGTTCCGCCGTCGAGGACAACCTGGATTTTTCGCTTATCTAAGAAGGATTTAATTATGCTAACTATTCTACCAGTGATACCGTGTGATTTAATTTTCCTGAGGAGACCCCTGTGCCATACCCTGTCAAAAGCCTTAGATATATCTAGAGCTACCGCTCTGCCCTCCCCCGCTTTGTCCAGTGAATGGTATATACGTTCAGAGATCACAGTTAGGATGTCAGCTGTGGAACGGGCTTGTCTAAATCCATATTGTTTGTCAATCAGAAGTTTAGCATCTGTAAGGTGCCGGACTATAGCATGGTTAATTATGGTCTCAAATAGTTTGGCGAAAAGTGGGAGGAGGCTAATGGGGCGATAATTTGATGGGTCAGTTCTTTCGCCAGAATTCTTGAATCTTGGTACCACAGAACCGGTTTTCCAACAGCCCGGAAAGCATGATTCATTAAGGCATTTGTTGTAGAGTTTGGAGAGAACTGGAGCTACTTCGGCTGAGCACTTTTTAATAGCACAGCTGGGATAAGATCAGGTTCACATGCTTTTGAAGTGCCAAGATTTTTTATGATAGCATGTACCTGAGCCGGGGTTATTTTTAGATCGTCTAGCGTGGCGTCTGTCCGCAAAGGAAAGTCAGGCAGGGGGTGGTTGGAAGTGTCCAGTGTGGAGTTCGAGGCAAACCGGCTGGCAAGCATATTAGCTTTGTCGGTTGCTGAGCAAACAACCTCCTGATTGTTGGTTAGTGGGGGAATTGTCGATTGCCCATTATTTACTACACTGTTGTAGATTTTCAAGAAGTCACGATTTTCTAATTTTTGTGCTTCGATGCGTTTTTTAGTGGTTTCAGTAAATTCTCTCTTGGCTGTCGCTATTTCTTTCTTAACGTTATTTCTAGCTTCTATGTACTTCTTTTTGTTTGAACTGGACTTATGTCGGTTACATCTGCGGTATGCATGCTACCTTTGAGCAATGGCAGTTGTGCAAGTCGAAGTAAACCATTGGGGAGAGTGGGGCTTGCCATAAAATTTTCGCATGGGAACATGTGTTTCCATTGCTGTTTTGAACCATTCAGTGGTCTCGTTTGCGCACTGTTCGGCAGGAAGAGAAAAAATACTTCCCCATGGGGCATCTCTGATAAGATCTCTGATGGCTTCCCAGTCAGCCTTTTTATAATATCTCGTTGTTTTGAGCACTCGCTCTTCAGTTTTGGGTCTAGAATTTAGTGCGATTTCTACCATTATCACTATATATATGAAATTAGGAAATTAATTAAAATAAATTCGAACACCAAATAAACTTAGTTAATTACATTTTATACACAATGATTAAAACGCAATTAATATCATTTCTCTGATCACATTATTTGTAAAGTTATTAACATTTAATGTGAAGATGCTAACATTGACGGTACACAAGTTCAACTGGCGTAATCTGATACACACGGAAAAAGAACACGCAATTAAAAGTATCGATCAGCATCGATAACGTGTAATTTAATTAACGTTTTATGAAGATGCACATGTTCACTGATCCTAACCTTCCGTACACATAGCCAACACACGCAATGCATATGTTATTAGAATATCCTTTACAATTTTATATCTATGACTTCAGAGAGTTTCCGTCCTTAATAATCGTTGGTCTTTGGAGGTTTTTCAGATTATTTTGGCTTGAACAATACACATATTCTTATATTTAGGGTATTTTGAAGAGCATACTTGTGTCTATATTTGTATCGAGTGAAACTGCAATTTTGATCAATATGAAAGGTTGTGGCCAAGGTTTTATGCATATCAACGACAGAGTGCTATTTTTATTCAAGTAAGTCTTTCTTTTATAGAATTAGGTACGGCCTAAATGAATGCCGATGCTCAAAATTTATAAACATATTGACCCTCTCTTGACATAAAACATAATAGAAAATCAGAAAATTAACCAATTTTAATGACATTTTCAGTACTTACCAAATAATGATCGAGGAATATAATGAACGATTTATTTTGATTTAAATCTTAGTGGAAATGTAGTATTTTGTTTATACAAAAAATATCTTTAATAAAGTTATGTATTCAGTAGTAAATAAAAAACGCAAGACTTTATATTTGCTTATTTATATATATAAAAAACAAACATCGCAATTCGTAACAATAAAAATAAAATAAAATAATTGTCATAGGAACATTACGAAAAAATCCCCTAACTCCCTATTAATCAATTCTATATAACTCGATGAGAAATGAATTTCTGGAACTACCGATATTACCATTGAATTAAGCATTGCGTATTTAATATGTGCACACCAAGGAATTATAATTCCAAAAAATATTTTTAATTTTTTTAAATTACGGGGGTTTATATGCAAGATTTTAATAATTTCATTGCTCGCAAGAATGAGAAACTTTCGACGTAACATATTCTTTTATATAATATTCATCAATAATTTATAAACATAATTTTAAAACAGGAACATAGAAAAAAGAATTAAATTGAAAAAAATGTAAAAATTAATACAAATGTTCAGAAAAGAACTGTACAGATGTGCGATTGGGGGAAAAGAACTTCCTCCCTTTTAATCACACGACGTCATTTTCACAGTCTTTTAACGATCTGAAATTCATAATTTTAGTGTTTACAAAATTTTAGTGTGTTGCGTTTTGCGAACGCCTAAATCACTCGGTTTGTGGGCTAATTAAATTTTGTTTTGTACAAGCAAGGTGGTTTTTTTATTTAATTCAATATCTTAGGACTTTATTTTACTAATTATGTTTGAAGTAGATCCAGAAAACTAATATGTAACTTTTAAAGGATTTTTACAATGAATTTATGTAACTTCCAAATTTAGCTGAATTGGGTAGGCCGTCGTGAAAACATTTTCATAATTTTTTTATCACGTGTACAAATATGTTTTTTCCTTTCGAAAATTTAGTTTAGTCCTTAATCTTCAAATACAATCAAAAAGTCGTCGGAAACCTACAAAAAAATATGATAAAGCGGCTTTCAAAACTAGCCCTCCCCCCATTTTTGCTCGCCCATTTTTGCCCGTACCTAATATATTTCGTATGTAGTAACCAACAAGGTTGTCACCAAATTTAATTCTTTATGATATTTTAGTAGTAGATCATGTTCACGCAAGCAATCCTACGTATACAGAACATATAGAAAGTAGTGTGTCAATGTCTGCGGAATATTCTCATAATAATTGAGTTCATATGAATAATTAACCATGTATAATATTCAGGTTATGGTAAAATTGCACTGCATTTATAAAAACAGGGGGCGAGTTATTATAGATGTTTATATGACAGCTACACTGATTAAAACACCTTATATACTTATAAAAACACACGATATAGCACCGAATTTCGTGCTTTTGTATTATTTTAAACTTGATTGGATAGCATGATACCGTCCTCTCTTTTGCAAATTAAATGTAGAAGTAGTTAAAGGTATAGAAAACTATTATTTTTTATGAGTGTGTATGAATTCGTCGAATGCATAATAACGCTGTTCGTATTACACTTCATAATTTAAGTGTTTTTCGCCTAAGAAAACGCTGTATTAAAAACTATAATTTCCGAGTAAATTAGCTGAACTCTGTACAGTGGATGCTAACACATTTACAACACGTTTTGAGTATAACACTCACATACTATGGAGACAACTATCAGGCTTACTTTCACGGTTTGATCATTTGCGGAAAACAAACTGACTAAAATGATATTTGAAAAAATACGGTACAGGCAATAGTAAAAATAATCGTAAGCGGAGTTGCTTATATATTGTAGAATTAAAATAGTATCATTTGCAATTTTCATTTTTTCTATCATTACCACATATCCTGAAACTAAGATTAATAGACATGGCCTGAGAACATTTAATATACCTGTAGGAATGGAAACTTCCTCACTCGTTCCAATGCACTGAGTAATCGTCTTGTAACGTCACGTGTTTATCGTCTGTACAGCGAAACTCCTCCTCTCCTTCAAGCGACCTGTAATCATTCACTCATGTGAATCTCCCGTGACCTCGTAAGATAACATGAGACCGTTTCTGTTAAATATCGCATACGCTATTTTGGTTTCTCCTTTTCCTCTCCAACGCGCATGACAGACAGACACATGGAGGCTTCACAGGTAAGTCGTTTGTATTTTCGTTTCTATTTTCCATACCAGTTTATATTGTAATATTAAAGTTTTTATTTTCATATTACATGTATCTCAATTTTTATAAACGCTGAACTCTATGATGTACACATAAAATTAATTAGTCTAAAATAATCGGAAATATACGCGAAAGTCTTGGACTCTACAAGAGATTTCCAGCAGTTTAATGGTACAGTATATATTGAACACCAGAGCGAAATATAGCAATTTATTATTCACATGTGAAAGATAATTCAAATATTAGAAAACATGTGTTTTAGATTAAGAAGAAAGTAAACACCCCGTGAGCCGAAGACTTCAGAAGTGACAAAAAGAAAATGATTAAAAAAAAAAACGGTCAAACTATTCGGCCTAGATCAAACACTGATTTGCAACTTCTAAGCACGGCAGAGAAAGTCAGACTTTAATCGTATAATAGAAGATACACCCGTCTTCCCCTCATTTAATCTAACGGATTTTGTTCTAAGAAACCCGAAAGTAAAAATCGTTTAGTGTCTACTGTGCGAGCAGGTAAGAATTCCTTAGTTTTATTACACTCCAACATATGCATAGAAGCAAACACATTATTCAATAACTTTATTTAAAGAAAGTAATTTATTTATTGTCCAGGCTGGTTGTGTGGTTGCAATATTGAATTATTTGATTTTGTTCATTATCGCTATCAAATTATAAGTCTATATGGAACGTCGGTATCTGTTGATAAATTATTTCAGTCTTACCTTGTTATGCGCTTCCGAAGTCCGGGTTGCATCGATATAAATGCACCTTCTGGTAGAATACGTGTCAAAGAAAGTGTGGTGGTAA
The DNA here is from genome assembly GCF_053919585.1 of Euprymna scolopes. NCBI lineage: Eukaryota > Metazoa > Mollusca > Cephalopoda > Sepiida > Sepiolidae > Euprymna > Euprymna scolopes. The sequence goes on along the minus strand of NC_136492.1, from coordinate 52,053,807 downwards.
TTATTATAACATTAGTTTTAAAATGTTGACGTCTTTTCAATCATAATAGTTATAGGAATGTTTGGTGATCAGTAACACAGCGGTATAATAATACATATAAAAATATGTATATCTACCGTGTATATATATATATATATATATATATATATATATATATATATATATATATATATATATATATATATATATATAATGTGGGCCAAGGTTATCAAACCAAAGGCTAAGTATAAGTAACCCTGACAGAAACCTCCAGAGGAGCTTGGACCCTGTAAGCTGCGGCACATATGACCCACTAGCGTGTGGAATATGCTCCGGTGCCCAGCAACCTAAGTTCCAGTCATTGATCAAATGACATGGTGGGTGTAGAGGGCTCTGTAAGCTGTGGTGCAGGCAACCTTTCAAGAAGAAGAAAAACAGATATAAAACCTGCGCTGACTGCTGCATCCAATGAGGTTGATTTGTCCTATTTTTGGATCAATGTGGCAGTTTTTTAGAGAGTGGTATTGTCTCGGTACAAAGCCTTTCCTCACTATAAAAAAAAACAATGCCCACTTTTTACCATCTCGTGTATCTTGCTAGCAAAAAAGGCTGGTTGTAGCCTAAACCGGCATAACATTCCATGAAGTTGGCAAATATAATTATGAATGTAAATGGCAATAAGGGAACTGGAACATCTAGGGGGTGGTCCGGCAGGTGTTTTAGGGTTCCACAGTCTGGAACGTCGTTATCATGCGAGTGCGAAGAAATATATAACAATGACCATCGGATGTTGGAATGTGCAGACTCTGCTTGACTTGCCGTCAGCAATAAAGCGTTTAGAGTGTAGATCTGCTCTTGTATCTAAGGAACTTCAACGTTATCACATGGACATAGTTGTTCTGTCTGAGACAAGGCTTGCTGATGAGGGGCAGTTTTCTGAATCGGCTGGAGCCTACAACATTTTCTTGAATGGTAGAGCGGATAGATGTAAGAGAGAATCATGCGTGACTTTTGCTATAAGGGCATCAATTCTATCGAGCCTGGAAGAACTTCCCTGTGGTGTGAGTGACCGGATCATGACTATGAGGTTACCTCTTGTAAATGGTCGTAATACAACTTTTTTGAGTGTGTATGCCCCCAATATGGATGCAACAGAAAATGCAAAGGTTGCTTTCTACCTTGTTTTGTGCAGTGCAGTTAGACGCATTCCCTCTGCTGAAAAGATCTTCATTCTTGGAGATTTTAATGCTAAGGTGGGAAGAGATTTTTAAACCGTGGATGTTGCTAGGTAAACGCGGGGTGGGCAAGTGTAATAGCAATGGTCTGATGGTGTTGCAGTTTTGGTCAGAGATGGGTTTTTAAATCGGTAACACCGTAGTTAAACAGAAGGACAAATACAAGACGACCTGAATGCATCCTGATTCCAAACAATGGCACTTGATAGACTCTGTGTTAGTTAGAAAACGTGAGATGAGGGATATCTTCAGTGTTCGTGTCATGAGGAGGGAAGAGTGCAGGACCGACCATCGGTTGGTCCATGCAAAGATTAAGTGTGTTGTGAAACCAAAGATGAGTTGACCTGGTGTGGCTATCCCAAACGACTTAATGTTGCTAGTCTACGAGACAATATTGTTAGAAACTACTTAAAGTGAAGGAAAAGATTGACTGTGAAAACACTTGGCCTGCTTTTAAGGAGTCTGTCTATGAGGTATGTGAGAGAGTAACAATTTACTGTGAGGGTACACATCAGGATTGGTTCAATGAGAATGATACTGAAATTCAGGTTCTGCTTGACTCAAAGGCCAGGGCATTGCATGTTTATCTCAGGGGTGGTTTGACGGATAGTGAGCAAGATTGATTGAGGGTCAAATTTAAGGCAATAAAGCTCGAGTTGCAGGGGATTTTGCGAAAAATGCAGGATGAATGGTGGAGGCAGAAAGCTGAGGAAATACAGCTTGCCTCGGATTCAAACCACACCTAGGTCTTATACAGTCTACTGCATTCGGTTTACGGCCAATGCAGATCACCCATCACTCTTTTGTGCTCGAGGGATGGTGGGGATTTTCTTCGAGACCCTACCGACATTCTTCATAGATGGAGGAGGCGTTTCACTAACCTCCTGAACATACCTTCTTACGTTGATCAGGAGTTTGTGAAGTTGATTCCTAGTAATCCGGTCAAGGATATCTTCGCAGAGGTTCCTTCTCTCTAGGAGGTTGAAGGAGCTGTCCATAAGCTGAACAATGGAAAGTCTCCTGACTTGAACCGTTTGCATGCGGAGATCTTTAAATATTCTGGATCACAGATGATTCAACCCTTAGCGGACTTGTTGCGACTGCTTGGCGGGATGAGTGTGTTCCGCAGGATTGGCGGGATGCATTGATGGTGGCGATATACACGGGGAACGGTAGCAGAGATGAGTATGGAAATTATCGGGCCATCTCTTTGCTGTGAGTAGTCTGTAAGGTGCTCTGTAGGATCATGCTAGACAGAATGCTGGAGCACATTGCTGACGATATTTTACCTGAGTCGCAGTGTGGTTTCAGAAGATGTCGAGGGACAGTGGATATGCTTTTTACGGCCAGAGAACTACAGGGCAAATGTATAGAACAGCAAAAGGGCATTATCAGGTGTTCATTGATTTAACCAAGGCATTTGATACAGACAATAGCGATTGTTTGTGGGAGCTTCTGCAAAGGCCTGGATGTTCTGAAAAGTTTGTAACCATCTAAAAGCTCTTCAACGATGATATGAAGGCTGTGATTAACTTTGGGGGAAAGCTGGCTGATCCTATCTCAGTGAAAAATGCAGTTAAGCAGAGGGGCATTCCAGCAACCACACTTTTTGCGTTATATTTCACTATGGTCTTTAGGGTTGCATTTGGGAGTTGCTTAATGGTGTCTATATTCCTTACCGAATTACTCGCGGATGTTCAACATTAGGCGCTTCAATTTAAGTCAAAGGTCCTCACCAACACGATCCGTAACTTAGTCTATACGGATGACTGTGATCTGGTTCTTAATACGGTAGCTGATATGCAGAATCTTGTGGACGACTTTGGGGTTGCCTGAAGCGCATTGAGCCTGACAATCCATCTGGAAAAAAAAACTATCTTAAGGTATCAGCCTGCTCCAGGAATGCCATACTATGAGCCATCAGTTTATATCTGTGGGTCAAGGATAACGGTTGTCACTAAGTTTGTATACTTGGGTAGCACACTGCGTATGTCCGGTGTCCTGGATGATAAAGTATCGTTACGGATCAGAAGGGAAAGTTATACCTTCGGAAAGTTGGGCAAGCGTTTGTGAAGCTGTCATGGCATCTTGCTGCTAACTAAGAGTAAGATTTATGCCGCATGCGTTCTCTCGGCTCTTCTCTAGTCCTGTGAAATTTGGACAACATACAGGAAGCATTTGAGATATCTCGAGCGGTTTCACCAGATGGTCCTACGGAGAATCTAAGGTGTGGGTTGGCAAATGTACGTCAGAGATGTAGAGGTGCTTGAACGGACCCAATGTCTAAGCGTTGAAGCTCACATTATCAAACATAAACTGAGATGGAGTTGACATATGATGAGGATGTTAGACAGTCGACTCCCCAAACAACTCCTTTATAGTGAGTTCGTCGAGGGAAGACGTCTGGCTCAAAAGGCTGAAATGAGAATCAAAGATTGTTTTAGGTCCACCTTAAAGGAATGTGAGATATATCGCAGAACCCGGGAGGGTCTTGCTTTGGATCGCGGAGAGTGGAGAAAGATCTTGCAGGGAGGTGTGGGTAAGTTTGAGGAAGATCGAACTTAGTATGAGCGGCTGAAGCGCGATATCCGGAAGGGGAGGGTGAAAGGAGCCGTGGATGGGCGGGGGCGCCAAATTGGTCTGGAGTGTGAGGTGTGCGGAAGATTATGACTGCCAAAGCTGGACTGATAAGCCACCAGACTACTCAACAGCGCAGTGGGCGCCAAAGCAGCCTTGTGTTGCCTGAGCTAACCTGTGTAAACTGCGGGCGAACGTACAAAAAACCAGGTGCTTTGAAGCGGCATTTCTATATACATAGAAGAGAACATAAAGAGCGCTCTGCATGTGGCACACATGTCTGCACAATGTGTGCCAAAGAATGCCAGAGTCTGGCAGGGCTTAAAAGCCACATTCCTGCGACCGATCACTGAATGTTTTCTTGTTTCTGTATAACTTTTTGTGCTATATCAAGTAATGGCAATGTTCGAAAACGAATTTGCTGGCATTAAATATATATATATATATATATATATATATATATATATATATAATATGACATTGGCATGTGTGCATTATTTGTTTTGAATGTACATATTAAATTTGAAATATGGCAATCCCTTTAATAATTTACTTTTTTTCTTATTTCAACTACTTTTGTTAGGATTTAATTTGTAACAACCTCGTAAAAGATAAACGAAAAATAAATAATATGCCGGTGTGTTTAAGGATGTAAATTGCAATATATATTTCAAAGTGTTTAATGGTCTGTTTATTAGTTTATGCGTTCGAGATGTACAAATATATACATATAAAATCATGCATTTAACGTATTTTATGCATGTATGCATTTTCGTAATGGCACTGCTTAAAAAAGGTATACACATATTTCTTAACATATTATACTTAATAAATTTACGTGTAGAAAAGTAGATGAGCAAATGATTAAAGATTTTGTCCCATTGGTGAAATGTTGCATAGCTTTGCCTCTTTTGCAAATAATGAGTGGTAAGTGCTCGGAATACGTAACCCTAAAGCTATTACTTAACCATATTTTTAAACAAGTTAAAAATAACCAGACTTTCCAATTTGATAAAAGTTCCATTATAGCATATTTATTATGGGGTGGAGCTGGAATGGTCGAACGTTCTGGCCACAGATAAATAATTGAATTTAAAATAAATAAATAAATATACAGAACTCACCAAGATCCTCCACCACCACCGCCACCCAACATACCCTTTAAATACCGGCATAAAAGCAGACTGACTGGCTAGCATCGCTCATTTTTACGCTATGAACTCCAAGCTTAGTCGAACTCCGCGGTCCCAAAAGCTAAGAAACTTTTCTGTCGTAACTTTTGAAGTCTACTAATCTAAAAACACTAACATGTTTTACTTTTTTTCTTTGTCCTTATTCCAAGTTTGTCTTTTATCCTGAATATTTGTCTTGTTTTCTTTTATCTTTTTCTTAAATCTTTTTTTGCCAAATATACAGACCAATACTTTTTCTTATATTTAAAACGAGAGAAAAATAGTATCCCATGAATATATATATATTATTCCTTAATTGGAATTTTTTTTTTTTCAGTATCCCATGAAATTGAATATTTCCCAAATTATATGTGCGTATTATCTGAACTCAAAACACGCGGCTTTTTTTTCTCTTCTAAAGTATGCATTACTTCTAGCTAGTCTAAAGTTAATACGTAACCCTAAAGGTATTACTTAAACAGATTTTTAAACGACTTAAAAATAAACATAATTTCCAAGTTGATGAAAGTTCAATTATAGCATATTTATTATGGGGTGGAGCTAGAACGGTTGAACATCCTAGCTCGCGGTAGATAAAGGCAAAAAGTATCAATGCACTAACATGGGAGGGGACACTATCTTCAAGTACTATCCTTAGGTGGGAATGGAGTAACGGACTTATACTAAGTAGATATTAATAAGTCCTTCTCACCTTTCTTTTCACATTTTTTAATGGAGACTCGATAATGCATGTGGATGTGTTATCGGCAGCTCCAGTAACTCTCGCTTCTCCTTTTTTGTCCATCAATCCTCATTTCCAATGAGTAATTTTTCTGACTAAGGGTGAAGAAAAAGCTGCTTTCCACATCGGTAGTACTTTGTAAAGACTAGCCTGAGATGTCGGAAAATTTCTGTTTCTATGTCTATCCTTGTGGTCATGTCACTAGTAAAAGTAATGGAGGTAAACGTGTCATCTGGGCTGACGTTACCCGCTTGATAGTCAGCGACCCGAACCTTGGATTAACCACTAAGGAGGCTGACCTATCAACAGGTGCAAAGTATCAGGGCTGCTGTATTGCCATTGGGCGAATGGATTCTGGACCATACAGTAGTTTCTGGTAGGGTCTCTCGATGCAATACTAGTGGGTAACTGTTACGGCTTTACCTTATCATGTACTACAAAAAACAATAATTTTTTGTCTTTTTCTCTCTTACTTTCTCTGTCTCTCCTGCTCCAACCAAATCTACCAACTTGCTCCACAAATGCCAAAACCTCAACATGACAAATCTAAAAAAAGAAACACGAATAAACCTAGAACTCCATTCTCCAACGTAGACCCCTATTACCAGATCTCCTTCTCCAACATCAGTGGTCTACGTTCCAACCTACCAGAGGTTCAAATTAAATTACAGGAGACGAAACCGGACATATTCTTTTTAAGGGAAACTGGCATAGGGCCAACCACTTCCCTACCAAAATCATGATTTAAGAATACTCTATTTCATGATATACAACGCAATAATCGGTCATCGTTTAAAATCATATCTCTTGTAATCAAGTTTTCATCGGAGAGAACTCTCTCTCTCTCTCTCTCTCTCTCTCTCTCTCTCTCTCTCTCTCTCTCTCTCTCTGTGTTATATACATACATGTATATATATACGTGTTTGTGTGCGTGTGTGTGAGAGAGTCTTGTTGGTGTGTGCATGTAAATACACGCATCAAGCTTTGTGTTCAAGAGTGATGACTCATGGATTTTACAAGGTTATTAAGAGTGTCTAATAAAATATCAATATTAATAAATATACAAGGTTGCAACACTGGAAATTCTAATGTTTAGAAAAGAGTGACGGTTAAAACCACAAATCCTCGTCAGGCAAGTCCAGAGATAGCATTCCAGAGAACCAACCAGTACTTTAAATTTTAGCGCTGGTTTCTTTTGTAAGAGGCCGCCCTCGTTTTAAGTCGCCTGATGAGGACTTGCGGTTTTAACCGACTATTTGCTCGAAACATTAGCATGCCCAGTGTCGAGGCTTTAAAATCTATTTCATGTTTTGAAGACGTCAAAAATGGGTCAAAATCGTTATACATTTTCTATATCCATCTTAGTTTATTATTTGATCAGTTAATATGCATGCCACATAGCTGAGCCGGGATAAGAGATCATTTTATGAGACCATGCACCTGAGAAGGCGTGATTTGCAGATCTTCTAATGTGGCGTCTATCCGCAAATGGAATGTCAGGGAGCGAATAGTTTGCTTGGACCAATGTGGAGTCTGTTGCACACCGATTTGCAATCTCGGTTGATTGATCGTGCGGAAATTGTTGACTGCCCACTGCACTGTTGTAGATGTTCAAAAAATCACAGGTTCCTAATTTCTGTGCTTCGATGCGTTTTCTGGTGGCTTCAGTATATTCTGTCTTAGGTGTCGCTATTTCCCTCTTACAATTACATCTAGCTTCTATAGAATTGTGTCTGTTAAAACTGGACTTATGTCGGTTCCATTTGCGGTATGCACTGTCTATGAGAAATGGCAGCTGCACGAATAGAAATAAACCATTGGAGATAGTGGGACTTAAGAATTTTCGCATGGGAAAATGTGCTACAATTGCAGTGTTGAACTATTCAATGGTCTCATTTGCCAACTATTCAGCTGGAAGAGAAAAGATATTTCCACATGGAGCATAAATGATGTACTTCCTGCTGGCTTCACACTCAGCCTTTTTATAATACCTCGTTTTTTAAGCAGTAGCTCTTCAGATATGTGGCGGGAATTTAGGGTGATTTCTACCATTACTACAGCGTGATCAGTATACACGAGTGGGCTGAGTACATCCCTTATACAATCATCGGGAATTGTGGTCAGAAATAGATCTAGAAATGAGGCATGTTGATCTTGCTGGTCTGGGAAATGTGCATAAAATGTAATCGTTTGTGATAGGGAATGAGATATAGAGAAACTATAAGTTGTGCTACCAGCTGCGTCTGTGTAATTTGCGAATCCAAGCCAGCTATGTGCTGGAAATTGAAGTCACTAAATACATGTACTTCTGCGCTTGTATCGAGGGAGAATGTTGCATCTATACTGTTAGAGACTTTGTTGAATAGGTGCAGTTCTGGGTCGATGGTAGCGGTAGAGAAAATATAATTAATATTATGTTGCATGTTAAGTCTGAAGCACATGATCGTCTCATTCTAGGTTTGTGTCGCTGGTCAATGGGAGGATGTTGCCAATATAGAAACCATGCAAAGTAGGGATGACCAGGCATGTTTCAGTGGTTAGATGGAATAGAGATATCTAGGTTAGTTTATCTCAGTATTATGATACCCGATTCAACATCATCTAAATTAGTCCTAAGCTTTCGGGTATTCGTAAATGCAAGCCTCAACGGAGGAAGCAGGTAAGTTTTGTTTGAGTTTGCATGTGCTTTAAACGTAACTTTTGCTCAAACTATTATTTCATTTGATTTAATTAAAAAATTAAGATGCTGGCAAGTGGTTGATACAGAATACAAAACATACCATACAAGAAGACCATCAGCTGACTCCTCAACTTCAGTATTGTGACCTCTCACCGGAGATAAGTTCAGAGTCTCTTTCTAGGCGCGACATGGCGCTACAATCATCCCGATATTAGACAAATCTTGATGCAGCAGCCGCTGAAAGGGCAACCAAAAAGTTAGGACACCTGTACTATCAGTCGGAAATGGTAGTTAAAAATTGTCAATCCGGTACCCTCAAACTATCAAACAAAATCTACCCAAAGAAACTGCACTGGCATATGTGGCACTCAAACAGCCCACAGTTCCCAATTGAGCGGGATGGGATGTGCCAGGGACTGGGAGAACGGCGTTCATTGCCCTACTCAGGAAAGAAGCTTGATCACTGGGTGATTATGTCGAGTCCGTGTGATAACATATCTGCGCCTAGCTAATAGGCAAAGAAAGAGTATGAAAGCAAAGCGAAAGGCAAAGACAATCTACTCCTTAAGCAGTTGAGGTTTGCAAAGCAGTCATTTGTTTGAACCGCCAGTTAAAGGAAGAGTGTAGTCCAGGACTAAAGAGGCGTCCCTCTCCTATGTTTAGCCTGGAAATTTTCTCCTCCTAGACGGATTACTTGGGAATATTTACAGGTCCATCAGCATTTAGAGGGTTTGCCCCGCGGCTAGGTCCTAAACCAGGTATTTCTGCAACCCCGCTTGGATAGTTAATGTTAATGCATCACTCAAGTGATTAAAAAGGGCATTACTCTGCTTTCAATTTCACTGTTACTGCAAGAGGGGATAAGTAAGAATTCATGTAGTTGAATCAAGTAAATTTTCAACAGGTTTGTTTGAGATAGAAGAGTTAATATATAAGATATATTTCATATGTGTGGTTTGGAATAATATAACATGTTAAAAAATGATTTACTTCACACTAGGTTTACACATTTGTTGCCCTAAGTCTAAATATTAAAGACGACAGTGCACGAGGTGTTTATTCAATATAGATACAAGTAACGAAATTTATGATTCGGAGTACACTCCAATACATACACAACTGGACAATACTTATTAAGCGTATTCTGTAAGTGTATTTAAGTTTAAATAGATATATGACATAGTTTCAGTAGATACGAAGATATGGAATTGTAGATACTTATTATTTTTTTATGTTCAGACATTAAACAAAGGAAGAAAGAAGGAATGTAACTGCCTTTTGCTTAAAAACCGGAAGTTTGTATTTTGCATAACAAAAAGGATCGGATCAGTTCTTGTATTAATCCTGCTATTTATTTCCTGAGAATATTACAGCTGCTATTATATAGTCTGAATAATCTATAATTTATCTTGTTTATTCCAAAAGTATCAGATCACTATACGTATACCTTTAGTGAATTAAAATAACTATTGGGTAACGTCTCCTTCGTTCCTTAACTCTAAGAGTAATTGAGCTTAATTAAGGGAAATAGATAAATAGTTGTTTTTTTTATTTTAGCTCACTTTAAATATATGTAAAATAAATATGGGTATTAAGCATCTATTTTATAGCTTAGCTATAAGATAAGAGTATAGTCTAAGAGAAATTGAGCTTAATTAAGGGAAAGAGATAAATAGTTCCAGTTTATTTTAGCTCACCTTAAATATATGTATAAAAAAAGCTATGATAGGAATATAATCAAATGCATGCCTTAGCAGTAAAAATACTTTGATGTCAATGTGTTTATCGATTTCAACAATAGTAGTCTGCTAATATAAAAGGTTGAGAGAACCACCACGCCAAAGTATGCACAATGGAGTAAATTTTACGACGGATTGGGAAGTAGGTATTTATCAACAGAAAGGATATAACTCAAAGAATACAGTATAATTGCACATTAAGATATAGGGTTTTGGGTAGAGTTCTGGAGACTAAAATAGGTTTATCATGCAAAACAGAAAAAGACAGTCTTATCGGAGGGAAAGGGAGTGTTAGATATAAATGGGTTTGTGCAGCATGCAAGCAGATATATTTTTACAGTTTTTAGAGAAATAACACGTTCATAATGAGTCGTGTTTCGTTGTTCTAATCAGGAATTACGGCCATGAAAGTTGCATCTCAAGCGAGTAACTCTGCGTCTGTCTAATTTTGTTTTAAAAGTAGTGGAATAGAGTATTATAAAGTGTTGTCTATCTTAGCTCAAGAATAGGATAAAGGGTTCGTTCAAAATGCTATAAGGATCTTTTCACAAAGTGTCTTAGTATGGATATATATAAGATTTAAGTAATTTTCAGAACTTCGATAGTGACAGTAAGATTTCAGCTATTGAAAATGTAGTGTAATCGATTAGATATAGATAAGATAGACATATTGTAGAAGATATGAACATGTACGAATTGTAGATAACAAGGATACTACTCAAATTAAGTCCTTTTTCTCTTTATCGTAGAGATAAAAAAAAAATCTGTTTGTGCCGAGTTCAGAAATGTATTTTGCGTAAGAATTTTTATCAGTTGCTTCATGTATTAATTTGGCTTAGAAGAAACTGTCACGAACTTACATTAAAACAGAACGGCGTTAGTGCTAAAAAATATTGTATATTGTAGAAGAAAAGCCTTGTTTTTGGAGTAAAGACACCGGTGCAAATTTAATTTGGAAACTTCACGATTTTATAGGTAACGTTTTCTTATGTAATTATAGATTTAAGAATAAGAACAGGACGGGCTAATAACAGCACATTTAACAAGAAAAACATTTCGAAAATACAAAATGGTACAAGGAAAATGTTCAGAATTTATGTCCCAGCTGAAATAAGAAACATATAATTGTCACTTTGTAAACTAGCGCTTTCCAATAATAGAAGCCACACTCATTCGCATTAAAACGAACAGTATTTAGTTCATAGAGGGTGTTTAAAAGGTTTTAAAGAAGTTTAATCAGCTTTTTTCAATATGTTAATTAAACGCTGTTTTCATATTGATCATGCAGGTGAGGACTTCTTACCGAAATTGAAAACTTCCACAATGATACAGATTTTGTGTTACACTCGATCAAAGTGCGCAGACATTCGTTCGACTCATTTTAAAGATGGATCACAAGAGAAACAAATATATATATATATATATATATATATATATATATATATATATATATATTCTCTTTTAAATGATTGCTAGGAGTTGTGCTTACACTGACGATTGCGTAAGAAGTAAACACTAGTGTTTTATTTAAAAATGAATAATTATTAAATTATTATTTAGCATTTTATAAAATTTAAGGATGGCAGAAATTCGCTGAATTATTGAATTATGCACACCAGAATTAAGCATTTAATACTTCTTCATAATCAGCCGAAATTGTTACGCTACACCGATGAGTGTATGAAACACTAGTCCTTCTAATAAGAATAATTTCGTATTGTATAATTATATTTATATATACGACTTGGATCTGTGACAACGGCATCTTTAATATTTAATATGTTGCAGCTAGGCATTCTATAATATTTCGGCATAAATAGACCCCCCGGGATATTACTGTAGCCATTTTGTTAAAACTGTAATAATATTCATCTAATTTATTTTCTGGTTAACGTAGTGGCATATATATATCTGGTTATTTCAGTTGTTCCACAATATTTTTATATGGGTATGTGACATATTTCCATTGGATAGGCGTACGGCGTAAACGAAAACACATCGATGCAATTATGACATCATTAGAACAGATACCACACTTGGATCCTTGCTAGAAGAACAAGAAGGCATATTTCATCGTTACGTACGACCGAAAAGCAGCATGAGTCTTTACATTGCGTTTTCAGTGATCATTATTAAAATGAAAGATAGAAAGAGAAAACGTACTACGACCACTAAATGTGCGTCTCTACATACTAATTCGATGGTGGTATTATATTATCACCTTCTGTACTCCTTTTTATAAATAGGATTTTGCGATCCTTAATTTAGAATCCGAAAATCATGACAGACGTAAGTACGTTAAATGTTGTCATTATATGATTACAAAAATTGGATATTCTATTATTTTGAGCCATGAATGAAACCAACTGACGTTTAGCAATGTTGGATTTTTAACCCCAATCTCTAACTTTTAAGGAGGCGATAGGCTTTACCATAATACTGACACGAGAGATAAAAGAATAATGTCTGCATTTTCCTAATAAAGGATCATTTAGGTTTCGTAAATTAGAATTTCAATAAACAGTTTTATTTTAAGAATTCATATATTGCAACAATCTGCTCTATTAGATAAAAATGTATTATATATATATATATATATGTATGTGTGTGTGTGAATGCGTTATATATATATATATATATACATATATATATATATACACGAATATTTAACACGAAAACTTGATTGCCATCAAGAAGCAAAGCGAACCACATAAATTAAAAGTAAATTTAGCCATCCCTGAAAAAAGTGCATCAATTGGGCACATTAGATTTGTGTAAGTATTAACCAGAAGCTGATGGGCTAATTCAAAAACGTATTAACATTGACATTTATGAAAACCATGTAACAAAATTGATACGATTCAATAGTCTGTCAAACTCTCAAAAGTATAAACCGCAGAATATCGTGTGTAGCTAAATTGCTACCTCAATTTTCAAAATGTACTACCTAGCTCTATATACATATTGAACACGCTAGGAGTAAATACTGAAAAATATTCAGAAAAAGTGAATACATAAATCTATAATATTTGTATATAGATAATCACCCTTTGACCCTCTCTCTTTCTCTATTTCTTTCTTGCTCTCTTTCTTTTTCTCTCTCTCTCTCTGTATATATATATGTGTGTGTGTGTGTGTGTGCGTGTGTGTGTGGGTGTGGGTGTGTGTGCTTGAATTTCTAACTATAATTTGAAATTATTTCACGAAATAATAAATCTAGCCATTCGGTACACACCCAAAGGAGGAATAACTTACTATCTGCTTATACCTAATAAACTTATAGCATATTCTAATATTTATGCTAAAGAAAATATGTCCACAAGGACAGAAGAGCTGATACTTACACGTTTTAATGAGGAAATATTTAAGAGATTTGAATGAAAATGATATTCTGCTGGTAGAAAGAGATAATGGGCTTCCCCGCTTGGCACTTCGTGATCTTTGTAAATGGGCTTGGCTGATAATTTCCACTTTGTAGTTTGATGCTACGTGTCCTCTTTGTAATTGGCATTTAATGTTTTTAATCTTTTAGGAAGTTGCACGGAATAACCCTTCGTTAAGTTAAAGCGAGAGAAGTATTTTTTTTTTCTTTTTTTTGGTTTGTAGGGTCAAACTGTTTTGTTGGAGTCATAGAGGTTAGAGCTTTGTGCCGCAAAGAAAGTTTATCAAAGGACTAAATAATTATGGCATTGTATCAAGTGAGTGCAAATCATACCTTCCGCCATGAACATACGGTCCTGCTTAGCGAAAAACATGATATGACTTCATCTAATATATGTTATGTGGTAGCGACTAGTAGCTGATAAATCAGAACGAATACGAATAATCCAAATAAAGTGAGTGTTCGTATATTGTTATAACCGTTATTATTGTTATTCCGCTACTTTGTTCTTCATCTTTTACTGTATACCATGGTAGAATTTCATAGCAAAACTCTAGAAATTGTTTCACTAATTCATCCATAGAGATCGCGTTCACAGGTGATTTACAATATTGTAAAGAAGTGTTATTTGAATGCTTATTAGCTTAAGTTTACTTAATGAAGAATATAAAAAGTTACATCTTAGCGAACAGTATACACTGCCAGGCTGTTTTATCGCGGAAGGTGATTTTCTTTATCTCTTTAAGCAGATATTGTATTTGATCTTGTCGTGCAGATAATTAGATATTCACCCAGGCCGATTATACGGGCCATTAAAAAACAAACTATACACTAACCCATGTTTATTAACGCATATTGCATATGCAGGGCCTGGAGTATATAGGTTTAGAAAAAATAGTGTGTATATATTTCTATCTATCTTTCTCAACCTATATATATATATATATATATATATATATGCATATATATATGCATATATATATATAGATTTATGTGTGTGTATGTGTGCGTGTATTTATGTATGTGTGTGTGTGTGTGCATATGTAAAGTTTTCTGAGAACCAAAAATTAGAGCCCAGGTCGCAAAAGAGACAAAGATTAAAAAATACCTTCAGCCTGCTTTTTCTGACCACCTAATTACTTTTCACATTGCTCCGTTTTATATGTCTATCCGCGTTGAGTCATTATTCGTAAATAAATAAAAACAAACATACAAGAAAAAAACAACTACCAATTCCCATGCGTTTCTGTATTACTTTCCAAACTGGCTTGTTTAATATTTGATAATATATATTTTTTTTATTTAAAGCTGCTTTAAATTTTGATGAAGAATTGCGAGTGTCTTCTCTGGAAACGTGTTATATTTATACTTATGTGATTTTTATATTTTTATATGTTTGTTGCTGTTATATTTCGATGCATTTTTTTTAAAATAAGCAAAACATTCGGGTTTTCTTTTTTAAATTTGGTTAACATCTCGAATAATATTCATTACAATTTTAGTTCGTTTATACAATAAATATATAGAATAAATATAAGTCTATTCTAAATTTCCATTTGTATTTAGATTAAAAATGTTAGCTAAAAAATCCCAGTTTTTTAGAAATGTTTGACTTTAAATATATGGCAAGTTCAATTTAAAAAAACAACAACATACGAATGTTAAATGCGTTGTATTTAATAACATGTCCACCTACTTCAACAGAAGAATACACATAGCTATACACAATTAATAACAAACCACTAGCTACCGCGATTTAATATACAACAGAATCTAATTATAAATTATAGTAAATATCAAGAATTTGTATTTAATCCATAGTATTCACAATTTTTAATAATTATTATGCTGTCGTGAAACAATGGCTATTGTGAGTGTATATGTGTCATTCTACGGTGAAACGTCAAAAAATATCTTACTAAATATAATTACACAGTTTTATGTACACTTTATTTAGTATAATTATATATCTGTATTAATAACAAGCCTGTGTTATATAGTATAGCAGGTTGGCGTATCCAAATAAAATATTTACGAAATATTGTTAAAATACTATAATTACGATTATATATATATATATATATATATATATATATATATATATATATATATATATATATATATATATATATATATATCAGCAGAACCCATGTAATTTCCACGGTAGTTGAAAACATCCTCACGTAAGCAAACAGTAGAATGTGTTTCAATAGAATAATCAGTATAATATTAGTTTGGGTCAGATCTCGAATTAAAAAGATGCACCTTTTTCTAGCCAGCTATAGAGAATTGCTTGGGATATATTATTTCAAGAAATCAAACAATAGTGAAACGTCACATTTTTCTATAGACTATCATTTCATACAAAGTTACTTGTAAATCAGTTCGTAATATTTAATCAAACTCTTTTCTTCATATGAAAATAATGGAAATAGTATTCCGACAAAATAGAGAAATAAAAAGGAACAAACAATATTATCTGTTCAACGTTTCGTCTTTATTTCATCCAGAGGAAGTCTCGAAATAAAGACGAAACTTTGATGAACGCATAATACGGTTTGTTCTTTATATATATATATATATATATATATATATATATATATATATATATATATATATATATTTCATACGATAAATATTCTTAATTCATTATGAAATTGAATATCTGAATTTGTTCGATTAAATTAAGTTAATTTTAGATCGGGAACTGATTAATCCATTTCCGGGAATGACCCGTTATAGCTCTCTCTTCTCTCTTAAAATACATATATATAATAATGGAATTTTGAGTCCCAAACTGTTTCAGCTATTACCAATGTTAATATATATATATATATATATATATATATATATATATATATATATATATATATATATGTGTGTGTGTGTGTGTGTGTGTGTGTGTGTGTGTGTGAAATAAATGCTTTTCAGATCGAAAACTGCTTCAGCTATTCACTGACTGACCTCTTATACCTGTTCTGTTCCCTCCACCTGCTTCCATAATGGCATGGGACAAACTAAATACTTGTCTATTATTGTAGCTAAACAACAAGGTAGCTGTACAGTATTCTTCTTTAATAGATAAACAATGAAAAGTTATTCTACTCGATTTGACGTAATTTTTGGTTTTAAAAATATTTATGAACGTCACAGGAAAGATATTCTGTGTTTTTTCCACATATGCATTATACTGTAGATATATCTTAGGTCGATTAACGTACAAGAACCTTATTTCTATTTAAATATAACTACTCGAATTTTTTACGCGATTTTCGATTGTGCTAACGTTGCCGTACATCAACGCTAAGTGTGTGTATGTATTTCATATAAGGACTCTACTGTAGAAGCACCTAATTTATTATTTAAATATCACACGCGATGATTTCACGTGATTTACAGTGTAAATAATTCTATGTACGTCACAGTTAAGATTATCTTCGTTTTTCACTTGGGTATAATATTATACAAGTACCTTATTTCTTGAGTCGATTGTGTACAGGTACTTTATTTCTTATTCAAAAATAAAACTCTGATTATTTTATAAAATTTTCTCTTGTGCTAAATTTTCCGAACGTTACGGCTATGAGTTTCCTTGTTTTATTTTTCATATTGCTGCTATACTGCAGTCGCACATTCTATATTATTATAAAGTCTTAATACTTAATGATTAGAGGTTTTTTTCGTTTTTAATACATTATATATACATCTCAGGTAAGATTTTGTTTTCGTTAAGGCTCTTTCTTTCATATAGGTACGGATATCATATGTTAACTAACACCAAAGAAAAAAGAAAATACTTTTTTGGAAGCCTGGCATCGTGTGTCAGTTGCAGTAGAGGTGGAGGCGGCCAAGATGGTTGTTTTAGTGGCAGTCGTGCTAGTGCTGTAGTAGTGGTTGTAGTAGTGGTGGTGATGACAGTAGTGGTGGTGGCAGTTGCATTGGTGGTGACTGCATCGTGATAGTTGCAGCAGTTGTAGTGTCGATAACGGTGGTGGCGGCAGCGGTGATAGTAGTGGTGGTGGCGATGGTGCGACTGTGGTGACAGTTTGATGCATGTGGTGACCTACACACTGACCATACAGTGGCTGGAAATAACGTACTTATGGCGAAGGTGATGGTGGTGGTCGATCTGCGGCGGTGGGGTGCGATGGTCATGGTTGTCGTTGTAGCTTTGGGAGTGGTTGTTGTTATGGAGGTATATATATATATATTTCAAAATAAAATAATCTAACAATCAACTGGTATGGATAGCTGTGATTATGAGTTTTACAAAATATTATTGGCAGTAATATGCTATAAGTACTATCCCACCTAAATAAAAATTGCTCGATATAAAAGATAGAGCAAATAAATGAAATTTTATTAATTCAAAAATTTTTTAAAAGCAGTGTGGTAAAATTATCTAAACCTTATTTTAAGTAATCCCCATCACAAGGTAATGATCCGAAGTAGGCATTTTCATTGAGCATTTTTTCCTTTATTTATATAACCGGACATATATTAAAAAAATGACCGGACCCATTATATAAACAAAGGACAATTGCTCAAGGAAAATGCCTACTTCGGACCATTACCTTGTGATGTGGATTACTCAAAATAAGGTTTGAATCATTTTACCACAATGTTATCAAAGACATCCACTTCGGATTTTACCATGTAATTTTGATGTGAATTTTTATATCCTTTTAATTAACCTCCTTTACCTTATGACATTTAAATACTTAAACAACTTTTAATTGTGATTTTCCACGTGTCACTGATGTTAGCAAATAAGGTGTAAACTATTATAACTATTTGCTAATATTTTATCCTCTTAAAAGATTGTAGATATCGAAATCCTCTAGGATAAGGAGTTATAATATTTCAAATATATTCTTAGAATAATATGTATAGAATAATAAAAATCTTTTGTTTGAAATTTAAACATTACATGCCATATTTTTTTTAATTTATTTATGACGAAAATTTGATATGCATATATATGGGTGTGTATGTATATGTGTGTATAGATATGGGTATATATATATGTGTATGTATCTGTGTGTGTATTGTTATTTGTGTATAGATAAGTGTATGCATATTTATGTATGTATAGGAAGGTGTATGTGTTTATGTCTGTAGGTATTCATATCTGTATATATATATATATATATATATATATATATATATATATATATATATATATATATATATATTGTTTACTTTATGGGAAGAGAAATGAAACACAAATATATTTATTAACAGATATGTTGCCAAAATTTACTTTACAATTTGTCATAGGTACCACGTATTTTCATAACGTTAAGAAGATCTGTAGTAAAATCACAAAAAGACAGATCGTCATAATAATTTCTTAACAAATACATTGCTTTTCACAGGCATGCCTACGCATTTGTGCGAATTGAACTTTAAATTTAAAACAGATTGGAAAATATGCATTCATTGTAATGATATTACTTCAGATGTGTAGTTTTGTGTGGCTGTTTTAGTGGGCATCGAACTCCACGCATAATTTCTGTCCAAAAGTGCAGTAAAATGGCATAGGCGTTAACGCTAATACTAGTGTAAGGTATATGAAGCAATATAATAACAATGGACAATGTGTTTGAGAAATATGAT
Source organism: Euprymna scolopes (assembly GCF_053919585.1). Lineage (NCBI taxonomy): Eukaryota > Metazoa > Mollusca > Cephalopoda > Sepiida > Sepiolidae > Euprymna > Euprymna scolopes. The sequence continues at coordinate 52,034,682 of NC_136492.1, read as the reverse complement.
TAAAATCTAATTGTATAGATTACTTTTGATAGATTCACAGGAAATCCATATTAAAAGTAGTGTTTAATGTCATCAGTAGAATCTGTCTCAGCTTTTTTTGTATATCAATATGCTTAAAAATATTGTACAGTTTAATATGTGAAGATTAATATAAGTTACGTCCATTCTGCCAAAACATATCCATATGTCGAATAACTAACAAGTAATTATTTTTGGAACTATAGTGACCGTTCCTAAGATTTCTGCTATTTATTACCTTTTTCTAACCTTTAATATCAACCTTTAGATAAGCTACACAGTTTCTGTATGCACTTGTACAGAATGTGTGTATTTTAAATTTTTTTATCTTATATTTTATTTCTTTCACGGAAAACTTCGTCTAAAATATTATAGATCTATGCACTTTTCTTCGTTAATGCTATTATTTTTTTTTGTCAGCACTTGTTTTATTTATTGTTTCTATTGTTTATCTACTTGGTTTTGTGAGGTGATATCACAAAGTGTGGAAATGATCCTAATGGACTACGTTTTATGTAGCGGCGGACGGGAATTGGAAATCCTTTTATTCACCATCAGCACGCCGAAGGCAGAATTGGCTATCAGGAATACAATATCAATCGAGATTTCAGTGTGAGTCTTAATGCATAGAATAGACGTGATGATAACATGGTTGTCTCAAGGCAAATAATTTTTAAGAAATGGGAAATCATATAACTATTTTATCTGGAAGTGGAAATGCAAAAAATATACTTTGTCTTAACAGTATTTATGCCAATGTTATATACGGCGAACTAAGCTTGTACCGAATTAAAGTATTACAATCTAAATTCATCATGTATAAATATGATATTTATATTAGAATTACACTGTAAAATAGTTTTGTAATGTTATTTCATAAATGACTTAAGTCTAAAGATAATACATACAAACATTATTGGATTTAGATATACAATTAAGGGGATATTCCGTTGAATAGACTCATTTACAACAGTGCATAAGCTTCTGTTATTCATAAATGTCTTCTGAAATACTGGGATCATATGCAGCTATGTGGAATTGTGTGATTATTTTATCAACATGATAGTATGAAGGGAGTATAGTTGTTTCATTCGCTATGTTTTTTTAAGTATTAAACGTATGTTTTCATACTATAGTGAATCGCATGTAGCTTTGAAAGCATGTTCGTAAAATACAATAGAAAAGCGTTAAAAATCTATACTTTTATAGATATGTTTTTTTGGTATTAATACTTACATTACATTTTTCTAATTTATGTGTCGTGGAATTACATTCATCTGCAAAAGATCTGGTTTATTTGCGTAGTATTTTAATAATGTATTTTAATTAATTATCTATTAGCCCTTTTATCGGTTTTCTTATAGATTGATATTCTCTCATTAACTATTACGTGTATTTAAATTCATGCAGATATTCATCAAGATTTATACTTGCGTAATATGTGTGTAAAATGTTTATAGTGAACACAAACTTCTTTCTCTATATATTTATGCATGAAGATATATATTTGTTTAAAACATCTTACTCAGCAAACTGCTCTGCAAGTTTTTGGTCTACCGGCATGTAACTAAATATATAGAGGCTTCAAACGCATGCGAAACTTTATATTAAGTTTTTCCCTGGGAAACTCGGTGTAAATATATGAACACAAAAAATAAAATCATTTTACCATGTCAAAATATGACGACGGCCTTCGGAATACGCATGCGTTACGTAATAGCTGTTGGCCATGTTTTAGTTTTTATTCTTGCAACAAACATATCTTAATAGCTCAGGCGTTAACGTTAAAAAGGCGAATCGTAAGCTTAACGTATTCTTTTCAATTATCGGCGGCGGCGCACAAGTAATTTTTTAAACTTAAAATCGATTATATATTGGGGCTAATACAATATAATAATACGTACGAAATTTACATTAATCAAAATATCATATTTATTCGTATTTTACGACCGGACAATATCGGACGACTTGCTAGTATTAATCTATATATATAAAAGCGAAAATGTATGTATGTGTGTACGCTTTTCCTCGATGTCAACAAAAGGCTTCTTTCAGAGAAGCGCTCGCTCGCTTCACAACTTCTTGAAACTTTTTATATCATCTATAAATTGTAATATCTTACACTTAACACGGAGCTCGCCTGTCTATTTAATTTTATTGACTTTCAAACGTTAACTATTCGACATTTCCCGCATCGGCACGCGTTAAATTCGGTTTTCGGTATAAACAAAAAGCGAAACACGACTCTAATTACTGACCGAAAGCCAGTGGTCTCTAGAGAGCTAAGTAACGTTTGGTCAATGTCGACTTCGTCATATCAGACGGTAGCTTTCATTTCGAGACGAGACGCTCCCCCTAATAAACAGGGAGCGGGTTTTTAAAAACAAACACACCGATTTATTGACCGCATTAAAAACTGTCCCGCACAAAATGCTTACTGCTGAATACCTGTCGCCGTCACGTCAATCAAAACGGGCACCTGTTTTTTTCACACTTTACTATTTTCCAACTGCGCGTAAAGGCTTCGTTTTTTTTCACGGGCATCTGTTTTTTTTTCACATTTCGGGGTTTTTTCACACACACCTACAAACACCCGGGAAACGCCGGGTACCCCTCGCTAGTATAATATAAAATAAATCATCAGTACTAAAAATATGATGAACCAGCATTGAAAGCACTTACACCCAGTTATTAAAATGCATGATTGGAAAACTAGTTTATAAGTAATAATAATGAAAAAATAATGATAATCATAAACGTGATAATAATAATGATACAATTATTAGAATATAATAATAATAACAACAACAACAATATAATAATAATAATAATTATAATAATAATAATAATAATAATAATAATAATAACGACAACTCCATCTAAATACATTATGAAATTAGAAAAGAATTAAATGGGGATTATCACGGGCGAAACATTTGATTTTGCGCATTTAAACCATAGGCTTTAAATTTTAGAAATATATTCTAAACTCGCATAAATGTTCAAAATAATTTTGTTAAATGGATTGTACAGCATTCAAAATTTTCTTGCTGTTTATATATGATATAACATACATTTATTTGATTATTATCATGTAATTTCGTAAGCCAAGTCAAAGTATATTTTCAACAAACAAACAAATATTTATTTGTTCATAATTAATTTTCGACGTCATCTCTTCTTCATCAAAATAGCCATATATTGGCCTCTTATTTATCACACCTAGCATGATGCCACCAAGAGAAACAGGAGCGGTTCGATGTTATCAACTGTCATTTACAAATGTCCAGGTTAAGAGATAATTCTTCTGAATAAATCTTCAAAGATGACATTTAAATTATGTATAAAAATATTTAGGAAAAACTGCACTACGGTAAGTAAATGGAAATATTTTACAAAATTAAATGAATAAATTATTAAGGAACATCATTATAATTTGTCGCTGCATAAAACAAATCAGTTTTCTATTAAATCATTAAATGTATCACATGTTATCGAATTCATTAATTGTTTATATTTAGGGTATATATATATATATATATATATAACTACTTTATTTACTCACATAAAATTAATATACGAAAGTATAAGTTTATGCGTAAAATTTAAGTATTTACTTCAAAAATGGTCAATGCTTAGGTAGAGTTAGTTAGTAATTTATAAAATATATATGGCGATTAAGCTATACTGAATATTCCGCGTTTCATCCACTCTAGGGTTCTTCAGGCTTATGCTGCTTAGAGTAGATGAAACGCGGAATATTCTCATGCCTGAAGAGTACTAGAGTGGATGAAATATTCTTATGATGAATATTCTTATGCCTGAAGAGTCCTAGAGTGGATTAAACGCGGAATATTCAGTGTAGCTTAATCGCCATATACATTTTATAAGTTATATCGATAGTTTTTTTAAAAATTCAGAAATACAAGGTAAAATTCAAACGAGTTTATTTAAAAGGTGTCATTGTAGCATATTTATCGGTAACCATATATATTTATTTTTAATTTACACGCAGTTTTTTGGGATGCGGTATGAACAATTGATAGGTAAACATGAATTACATTAAAGGAGTTAGTGGCAACATGATAGCGTGGTGACCGTTGTGTAAACGCCCTGGAACAAAGACAGAAATACCATAGAGTTTAAATGACAATTATATAGCGTTTACGTAATATTTACACTCATAAACATTTCATGTGAACTTTAATTCAGATATCTCTGGAATGAAGTAATTACTATTAATATTGAACAAACAATTTTAATATTGACTATTATACGGACTCTTGTGTAAAATTACACATGAGAAAACCGGAAAAATAACTTTTATACAAATATGAGATTTGATAACTGTTATTGGGAATAACCCATTCACTGATAATAGACTTTTTATCATTATTATTACTCTGAGAGTTAATAATAAGGTAGGAAAATGTCGCAACGTTACCCAGGATTATGGATTATCAAACAAAACAATCGTAAATACATATGAACTTACATTGTGTTCTCTTTTTCGTGCAATATATTATTTCTACCTAAACTCTTTTCTCTTGTCTTTATTCGTGACACCTTGTATGTGGCCATAACAGTTGTCGATCCGATTTAAATATCAAACCGACATTAAAATGTCCTATGTATTTACACCCACTGCTGATAAGGATTCGATAACGCAGGTTCAAAAGTTGAATATAATATACTTCAGTCTATAACAACTGAGACAAGGTAGTCGAAACAATGACGAGGTACTAAAAAACGCACTTCAGCAACATGGACTTACGACGGCGCATTCGAACGAGGCAACACTGTTGCAAAAAATTAACAAAGAAACATTTCGGAAATTTCTACTCTATAACTGGATGATTACCATTATTAAGACAAAAAACAAATACAAAAATGACGCCGAATGATTCAAGACTATTGGTTGGTTTCTGGAAGCAATGTAAACTCAGTACTGTGCATCGACTTTTATTTCGGCGCACTGCACTGACTAAAAATGAAGCTTGTTTTATGGGTAAAAATGAAAAATCCTTCAGTTGATGTTTATTAAAATAAAAGTGAATTCTTGCTTTTTGTAATGTCCTGGCATAGTCTGAATTAAATACTTTGAGAAGAAGAAATGAATTTAAACGTTTTCTTTCTAGTCAAGTATTATATACTTTTTACTAATGAACACCACGTAATCGACATAGCTTTCTCACAGAAGTTTTGCATCGTATGTAAGAACGTATGAGGACCTGAAAAATATTAGTCGTGTTAATAAAGAGCACACGAAAATATCCTTCTATTGCTTTGAAAAATGGTGCTACAGATCAGGAGAGTTGTATGGGGCATATTTTATCGTAAAAAAAAAAACGTCTGCTTGATTTTTATACTAATACCGAAAATACGAATCATACCACTTAGCTCGAAAACGTCGTTATTTAATGAAAGGTAAGCATGCCTTAATATAACTAGAGAATATAATTAGCGCAATGTGATATTTGAAACTTGCCAACAAACATTGTAATGATTGTAATTTAGAAGAACGAAGTGCTTATAATTTCCAAGACCTTATATTCGTAAAATGTTTTGGTATCTGCACAAGACTCTAAGATTTGACGCAGAATTGTAATTGCATTAGTACACGAACTAAACCTACTACAGCTCGCTGAGATTGTTACCGAGCGATTAATATTAAATGGTATTTAGATACATTGGGGATCCGGTGAAGCGTACGTAACAAAGAATACATAACATGTCAAAATACAATTCTCAAGAAAAAAAGAAAATACGTTATATTCCCCACTTTCAAAGAAAAAGCAATTACCTGAAAACGTAAGCAAGTCAGCATCAAATCCCTGTTTAAAGTGAATACATTTGCATTCGGGCTAAACTTCCTATACATCACAAAACCTACACTATATTTACTCAACTTCTAATTAAATATTTCATATAACAGCTCTCATTTAAAGCAAATGACAACATTTAAAGTTAGGTGGACACAGAAAATCAAATGAAAATGATGATAAAAACGTCACGTAAAAATATTAAATATATGCGTGAAGTTTCAGTTATATTTGCGATCAGATTCATCGATGGTAAATATATTCACATGACAGAACTGAAAAAAAAAACTTACATGCTTAAATAGAAAGAACAATGATTATGTAAACATTATTTTGGAAGGTGATTTATCCATTAATGTTAAAGTAAACGACAAGACAACGAACTAAGATTGTTAAAGTAAATTAAAAAAAAACAGGAGATTTTTTGACCAGCTGAAATGCGAGATATAGAAGTGTTGTGATGTCTCAATAATTATGTTTCGTTCATATAGTATAAACTCTACCGTCTCAGAAGGAATTAATTGTAAGAATTAAAGTACATTTTCTCCCAGTGTATTATTGTTCTGTCTGCCAAAATGCATAAAAAATGTCATCCAAATTAGAACTTGGATAATATGCAAAAAACATTCAATAATAAAGTAAAAAATATACTAAGCGTTCTATTATAAAAGAATTAATGCAAAGCGTGAAAATATTGTAAAACCCGACACCCTATCTAATGTTGGGTTAAATCAATAGGCAAGCAAAAACGACTATATAAAAAAGTATTAAAAATACTCGTTTGTGCTGACTTCAGCACACCATAAAGTTCTGTACTAAAGGACTACTATTAACTATTAAGTTGTCCTCTATCTACACGGATGAAAATTCATCTTGACGAGTGGCGCATACATTCAAATTCGAGCCGTAGAAATGCCTTATACGAACAATAAGGATGTACGGTTCAAAGCTGAAGCTTATCTATTCGGGTAACATATCGCTTGATATTTTCAAAACATTTTGGCTACGATGCTCAGCAACATTTACTTCGCGATGCAATACTATGATATTATCATTAAAAGTGGCATCAGAAAATATCATGAACATTATGCTAACGAATACAAGATTTTTGTTTAAAAATAAAAAAAAGGAAAGCATAAAAATACATAAAATTTATGTAAAACATAAAATACTTTTAATACAGCATAGACTAAAGTTATTGAAGGTCAGATGTGGAAAGGAATGCAGCAATAAAATATGTGCCGTCTCATAAGAAATACTACATACAGTTACAAGAATGTTTTGGAGTGTTGCTGAACTATTACCAGACATATACTCCTTTATACATTATCTGCAGTACAGTTAAGTAAATTGATATCTGAATACCATGAAGTAACTATACATCTGACGTTAAAAAGTTACAATAACCGAGATGATTTGCATATATATTTAACGTAACATGTTGTTTTATTAACTTTATCATACATGAATATTTTTATAATCATAGTCTAATAAATTCGTATTTTTTTACTTTTATCTTAATGTATCGTACACTCCAACCTACGTTGGGTGAATGATACCTCCGAATTTATCCGTACTAGGTCCTGATTTATCACTTTGTGTTCGACAGTCACTCAAGCGAAGGACTTGGATGTTAAACGGTTCTGTCCCGAAAATTATGACTTCCTTCTATGTTGTCAAAAATGAGGGGCATAAATCATACATCGCTGGTTATCAAAAGCTCTATCGCCGAGGATCATAGCTATTTTTCAAGCCAAACGAATAAAGAATAACACTTCGACAACCAGATTTATTTGGAGAAGATAAAAGTCATCATTCAAAGAATATTATGCACGTTTGTAATCAACTGGCGCACTTATCATCCGTGAGTAGTTATCAAACATGCTGCGAACCAATTACTTTTCATCCTCACTCTTACATATGATTATTTCGAATATGCATTGAGGGAATAGTTTGCTGTATCACATCAGGTTAGCATGTTCTAGTTTCTGTCATTGATTAACGTACAGAGTATTCAGAGAGAGAGAATATGCTAACACGAACCAATTCCTTAAACAATGCCATATATAGGAATATGGAAACCAGAATAACTCTACTTTTTATTTTACTTTTGTTAGTTGAAAGAGATCAAGTGGCTCCTTCCTGGGGCTAACACTTGATTCTATTACAGTTTAAATTTATATCCGATGGATCTTTTAAGAATAGACACTGTTCCCTTTATGGCTGCTATCTGTATTTCCTCACAGCTTGGTTTTTCAGGGATTACTTCTAAGTATTTTTGAAGGTTCTCTTTTATTAGGCCAGTTGCTCCTGTCACCACTGGTATAATGTTTATTTCTTTCAGATACAATGTTGTTTTAGATCATTTTAGGTCCTGATATTTTGTTATCTTTTCCCGTTATGCTCTATTAAGACCAAAGTCGTTTGGAGCTGTGACGTCGATAATGTCTGCAGTCATTTTGGGGCTTGTACCATTTTAGTATATCTGGCTTGATGGGCTTGTTTTTTTATGTATCTGCCTGCCTGTATGCCTCTGTCCTAGAACACTGTCACTTTTCAATTTGATGTTATCGGTTGTGGTTTATGTTCCCATATTTTTGACGACCTATCTAGTTGCATCTTTCCACAGATCTTCAAATGTAAGTATCTACATACTTAGTTGTGGCGACCAGTGTAATGACCATCGTCTAGAAGGACCTTGCATTCAGGCATTAGGTGGTTTGGGCTTTCAACAGCTGAGTGACAGAATCTGCATTGGTCGGTTTTTGTAGACTAGCCATTTTCTTAAATCCATTTGTGAGTAAGCCATGGTATTATTGACCGTTCTTCATCAAATGGGAATTTGTCACTTTTACGCTATTGTAGTAAGGCCTCCTTATCAATGTAGCTCTGGTGCATTGTGTCTCTTTAATTTATTCATAAATAAACATATTCTACTCATTTTCGCAAACTTAATATCTCTATATTTGCCAAGAGATGTACTTATTTACAATTTTAATTGTCAGTATGAATGTGGATAATGAGATATTAATGTGTTGTCGGGATTTCTAAACATGTCGCTCGTAACGCCCGTAATTTAAAAATGATATCATTCAAGTACTTCTCAATTGCATGCTAACACATAGAAGATAATTTATAGTGTCATGAGGCATGCTATATATTGAATTATGTTTATTGTTCAAACGATATTTCATTTTTATGATAAAAAAATGAAAGAATGTGTAATTAAAGAAAACACATTTTCAACTACTCGTCAAATGTTCGTTTATTTTATTTTAACATGGATAGATTCTGCTTCTTCTGATGAGAAAAGTGCAAATTAAATACAAAGAATTACACAAATATTACGTGAATGATACTGCGTCACAAAACTGGTGTTGTCAAAAATTGAACATTTTAAGGAGCTGAAAAACAGAAGCGTTAACGTGGGCAACATCTTTAAATTTAAAATATAGATTTTTGCCAGTAATATATATATATATATATATATATATATTCCACGATATATGAAAGGGGTATGCATTGTTTGATAAATATAGGGAATATCTCTCTGGCAAACCAATCAAATAGTACAAGAGTATATATATATAAGAATGTTTTATATAAACGTTATATAATGGTCACTGTTGTTCGTTCAAACAATACTTATAAATATTCACAGAAAGGGAAATTAAATTAATTCTGAAATTAGTCTGCAGGCTTAGGAATTAAGGATATGTGCAATATTTTCAAATCATATGGAGACGCCAATATAAAAGTTCCGTACCACAAGGCAACTAATTCATATTGATCAATTAACTATTATAATAAGAATAGCAAAGTCCACTCTTATTAGAAGGATGACGCTACTTTCTTTTCCGATTACTGTTACAGCTTGATTATTCTGAGTTTCAAACCGTGCAGTATAATTGCATGCAAGGCACGTGTCGTTAGGGCATTGTCCGCAGATATGACGTGCCACATAGGGATAGCATTTGTCGGCAATGGAATAATATGAAACTGTTATCAAATTAGCATGTTTATCAATTATTTCCGTATTCATAAGAATGGCTATTGTGTAGAATATATATATATATATATATATATATATATATATATATATATATATATATATATATATATATATATATATGTATAGGTAATTCTTCCGTTGTAATTCACTGCCTTTTCTAATTTGTCTCTAATCATATGTTCAGTTTCAACTGGTTATTTTATTAAAAATGTTCTTTTTTTAAAAATAGCTTTATTGTAAGCATATTAAAATTGTAAATGCGCATTACATTGTAGGAACATGTCTGACCCGCTTTCGCTTATAAAAGCAATGAAGTGTTAACAACCAAACACTTTGTCCATGGACATGATAAACTCAACACTACCTTGTTTTCAGTGCGTTATAATTTCTTACATTATTGCCGTATCCCTTGGCAATTGCCGGCAAAGAGGAGATATATGTAACGAAATTCCCAAACACAGCAAAGCACACACAACCCCAGTATTCTATATGTAGTTTAGTTGTACTTTCTGTCATCATAGATACGATGCGTCAAATTGTAACATCAATAGCATCGTTATTTTCATTGAAAAATCTAAGGCTTTAGAAATACAACCCATCAATTATGCAAGTAAAAGAAGTCAGGGGTAAAAAAAAAAACAATACATTATGTTTAAACTAATCCGAAACATTGCACACCCGAGTGTTATTAAATGAAACATTTTCTTTCACTACATAATATAATCATTATACTAGTTTCTTTACCAGATTATTGAAAGTTAAAAGGCCACAATAACATGGTTGTTAAAACGTGGTACATTCATTATACCAAACATCCTATTAAATATAACGCATTAGCAAGGGCAAACTAAGTTGTTGCCTTACAATGCCATACAAGCTGTTCACTTACCTAGTTGTAGCAACAACTATGGACCTATCACCTCTTGAGCATAATAACGAAAGAACAAACATAGTACAACAGAAATTATTTAGACAATGATTATCAGCTGGTTATAAATAAGATCATATTTGAAGTATGGACTGATTATCAAATGGAATATGGCATTTAGCCCTAATACGTGCGTCGTGCAGTGTCTTAATTATATAAGATATGTCCGCTAATCAACGAGGAATTAGCCGAACATGAAATATGTCAAACAATAATTACATTATTTTACACTACTGAATAATAACAATTCTCGAAATCAAATATGGAGAGCGCTTTTAAAAGGCGATGTAGATTCATTGAGTTAGAAACTTAATAGTAGATCGTTCAACTGAAAACAATATCGCCAAAAAGACCTGCACATAAGTGTAATAAGACACTCGGCCTTGAAAAAAATACCGACATCAAAAGTCTGAAAGAACCGGACCAATACAGATACATTATAAGTGGAGAAATACAGATACATTAGAAGTGCTTAAAAAACACATATAAACAAAATCTCATTCGAAAACTGATTTTTAAGATAGTGCGTCGAAGCAAGAAATAAAAACATATATACCATATGGTTATTTTTGTGAGAGAAATGTTTAAGTTAAATCTAATTTGTTTTTTTTAAGATTTATTTTGATATTAGAATAACATTTAGTCGTTTAACTGGGTTTAATATTTTGATATTCAATTATTTTAGTATTGTTTTTTTAATTTATTTTGAATATTTTAATATTTAGTTTTTTATTCTAACTTTTATTATTTTTTTTTAATTTGTATACGTTTTACGTACAATTTTTAAATTACGATTTTATTTCATAGGTTTTATAATAAATGATAAAAAAATATTTACGTACATATCTTTTTAATTTTAAGCATCTTTCTTATAATTAATGGATAAATAAACTTTTATTAGAGTTTCGAAATTATTTTGCTGATTTTTCAATTTTTGTTTGTACTTTTAATGTTTTGGATAATTTACTTGAGAGTTTTAGTTTTTTTAAACCTTTATAAATTACACTATCTTTCAACATTTATTTTTTATCACACATATTATGATCACAGTAGTAAACCTTCTCTATGGTCCCAGTTTCCTTGGCACTGATTATAGAAGTTTGGATAGTGCTTTCTATGGTTAACCTTTCTGTCTTCTTTTGCCATTCGCGATTACGTTGTGATGGACCAGTTGATATCTACCCGACACTTTTTTCTGGGTGGCAGGAGCAATTTGCAATTTTGCTGTTTCAATTTTCTTGATTGTAAGTAATTTTCTTCTAGCTATTTGTTCTACTTCTGTTGCAGTTTGTATATGGCAGTGTATAGTTTTAGCTTACGCGTATTTGTCTCTGTATTAAATCGTTTTGCCTAATATTTCCGCCGTTTTTAGTATTTTTCAATTGCATCTTCTCATAAACTCCAGAATCTAATCTTAACTTTGTTCGATGTCTTTCGAGGTAGTTCCTATTAACCGTTCGCACCTCTTAACAGCTTTGTGGGGTTTACTGGTTCTACCTGACTTTGATATTAACCCTGTGACTAGCTGGAATTGCGAAATCTACGACTTTACAGACCTTTATATTCGCGTTTACTATTTTAGAATTTTGGATGGGTATATCTGTTCGTACATCTATAGCCAATATGATATTGTTATTTTCGTTTTCTAATACTGCTGACAGTTGTTTTTACAATTTCCTTAGGTACTCAAGATAAAGTTATTTGCATACTTCGGTGTACTGCCTCTCCCAGTTTATCGTGTCTATTCTTAGATCTGCTGGGCTAGTTTTTTGTATATACTGATTGTGTAGCTTACCGTGTCCATATAGTCCGTAATCTTTTTTTTTCTTTTATTTTGTAGATCTTTGCTTTGCTATGTTTAATTCTAATCACGTTATCTTGTGCGACTGTTATTAGAAAAGAAGGTTATATTTAGGCCTTTGTTCAGGGCTATGCCCATATTTTTTAATGAGTCTCAGTTTTTGTCAAATTAATTATTCGTGTAGTTTTCTTCTCTTCTTAATTTTTTATTGTCTTTTACCTTGCAGCTTTTTTTCTTCTGTATTTTCAGATTTACGATGTGAAGTAGTTGAAGCGTTTCTGTAGTCTGTGTTATTTACATTTCTGGTTTCTTTTGGATCCATTCACACAATTTTGCAAACAACGATTTCTGTTCTCCAACCTTTCCATTTAACGTAGAGTCACTCCGTTCTAACCGTTGGATATGGTGTATGGTTCATAATCATATGTTTCCTGGTCTCATGGTCAAGATGCCTCGGTTTTTATTTAGTCCAGCCTATGAACGATCCACATTATCTTCCTAGGGATGCTGTCCGTGCGTTCATACCTTTTATGATTCCTCTTATATAATTTCGTTTGTAAACGGTTCATTGTTTTATTTTTAGGTATTCTATACAAATTTATCTCATATATATTGATTTAATGCTGCCTCCATTTAGAATACCCACATTTTTTACCGTGCCATGTACGCATAGTGTCTTCAGTTTGCTTGGTTAGAATGTTCAATTTTGTGTGTGGCACCTACATGAATTAAATTAGGCGAGGCTGTAATAGTATCTGCTTGGATGTATGGGATGCAGTTTTTCTTCCTCCTTGTTTCCGTTTTTATTTTCTTCCACTTAATATTCCATAGGTTTGAACGTTGTGTTTGCTTTTACATTAACCGTTGTTTCACCAATACATCTTTCCTTGGTAGGTCCTGTTGTGTTATGTTGTTTCATAAGATCTCGATCTCAATGTTTGCTGCATTAAAACTTTGCATATCTTTCACATATAGCAATGTATATGTCTGAGGCTCAACTAAGAATATTTCTCTAGCATATCTTATTCTATATCTTTCGTTGTATTTTCGTTTTCTCTAGATTTAAAAGCCAAACATATGTTTCGTATTTTTGTTCAGGTGTATGGTAACACCTCATTGTTAAGGACAGTTTCTGTAAAAGCATTTAATGCTAGTTCATTCCCTTTCTTCGCCCGTTTTATTCTTTAAGTTCTATCTTTATGTTGGTTATTTTGGCAGCCTCCTGTATTATCTATGTTATGTTTGTACCTGAAAAAAGAGGAGATTTAGACCTTTTCCCTGTCGCTGATCTTGTTTCTGAAATAGAAAGAGCCATCAGTTACAGGATGACGATCACGCTATATGTCTTACATCAGATGAAACATATGCTGATCATGACACTTATATGTTTCTTTGCATGTAGTGTAGTAGTTTTTGTAGATATGTTCATATGGCGAACCTTGGGAAAACAAAAAAAACATATTTTTAACCTCGATTGTGTTTTTAGAAATAGTATTTTTATCTAGAAGGAAAAGTGGCTTATGAAATGTTAATAAGAGATGACAAACATTAAAAGACAGCACGAAAAATAATATTATATAAGTAAAACATGTATATATATTTCCAGGCACTACTAGTAGAAACTAAACGTTAGATTACTTTCACTTTAGAAGGAAACATTTTTACAATTTTCTTTTTACTTTTTTATGTAACCGTATTGTTGTGAGACATTTTTTATAAAGGCTGGTGGAGGCTTTTGCATAATGAAAGGAGATAAATAGGAATAATAGTGAGAGAGGATATGAATCTAGAGTAGTTATTTGTCTTTAAATATGTTATCAATATATTTCTATACATTTTCAAATGTTTTAGCGTCGCCAAAAATTTGACATCATGATTTGCAGTACAATAAAACAATGACATTAAAGTTACTTTTGACGGTTATCATCACACAATTCTTTCTTAGTAAACATTGTGATGGAGTTTGAATGAAAACAACCTTCCCTATATTTCAAGTACCCTCCACTATATTCTTTACCCATATGCAAAATTATTGGCTTACTGCAAAAGCCGTTTAGAATTGATTTCTCGTTGGACATTACTGGAATTTGAGTAGAAATAAGTTCCCTCCCAAAGGTCTTAGTCCCAATCGCTCATCTACTGGAAGTATTCGTTGACATTTCTCTCCTGAGTCTTCCCGTGTTGTTTGACCCTTCGACTACGTGCTACGATTCTCTTCGTGCTGACACCACCTTTTTATTTGGGGAAAGAAAAAGAAAGGAAACAAGAAGAAAGGTAATAGAAAAGGATATAAGAGAGGTAATAGAAAAGGAAAAAAGAGAGGTGATAGAAAAGAGGAACTCAGAAATGGAGGGAGAAGGTAACGAGGAATAATCAATTTTCAATTTGGGGTACCAGTTATGTTAGTTGCGTTTTTTTTTTTCGTTTTTCGTTTGTTACACTTTTGATATGCTTGGTTTAAATGTATCATGCAGATTAGTTTCTACACTCGAGGGTTTTTCTTAAGATTTCGGTTGTTTTTAGCATTTCCGTTCATTGCATAATCTCGGCATTCCTGTCGATTCGAATCTCTCGTAGCCTTTCATCAAAGTTATTTCTGACACTCTCTAGTGATCCTACAATTATTGATTTTATTGATTTCCTTTAAGGTTATATATATACCTTTCAGTTCTTTATCAAGTTCCGAATATTTAATTCCTCTCATATTTGTTTTCATCTTCACGTTACGTAATGCTGGATGGCAAAATCTACAATTATTATCTGTGACTACACACCTATTCTATGGAAAAAACATTAACGGCTTAGTCATGTCTACTTTTATTATATTGATTTTTACCTCGCATATGGCATTTTGCACCAATGTTTCCTCCTTCACTACCCAATCTGCATATCGGTAGTTCTGCAGATTTTTATATAATGTGACTTTATTGCTCTTAAATTACTCTCACTTGATATTTTTAGGACACCACTTACGAACCAATTACAGCTGTAATTATCTGTAAATTTATTATTCTTAAATATTATATTGAGTTGCAATAGTCCAAATAATGGCCCATTCTTTCTTGCAAGCTCTGGCCTGTTTCCAACCTCAGGTCATTGTATGTTTGCTTTTTCACTTCGTTAAGAAGGTTTGCTATTATATTTATAAGTATATTTTATTAGATTTATTTTCTCTATATTTATAACATCTTCGACACTGAGTAAACCTCGATTTTCTTTTTCTAAGTAGATACAACTAAGTATTATTATTATTATTATTATTATTATTATTATTATTATTATTATTATTATTATTATTATTAGTCCTCCGACAAAAAGAGAATGAACCCTTGTCCGTTTGTCCGTTCGTCTGTCCGCATTTTTCTCAATAACTACGCATTGATTTTTTTTGGAGATTTTGCACAAACATTAAACATGGTATGAGTAAAACGTAACTTGCGCTTGGGATTAAAATGGCTACAATTGACACTTTTGTGCTTATTAAAAAATGGATATTTATAAAACTTTCTGAAAATTTATAACTAACTGTTTTCTATATAATTTTGTCTGTCTATACTCTCCGATGTGCACCAGTGCCCCTCTTACGGCTATTTAGCACACCCAATTTGGGGATTTTTTTTTTATTTTACAAATACTATTTTCTCTGATATTTAGGATAATGTATTCTGCAATATTACATATTTAGTTACGTCGTTATTTTGATGTTTTATTAATAATGGATTTCAATTTAATGTTTATTATATTAAACACTTTTTTTTATTTTATTATTTGTTTCCTGGACAACAAACTATACGTACCCGAAAACATGTAAAACACGCTGGTAATATGTGAAAACGTTCTGGGGAACCAACCACTTTAATATAATTCCAAAAATATGCAGTTGGAAACACGGAATATTTTGTATATTAATAGACAACATTAGAACTAATTTAATCCCAGCAAATCATTATCCAAAACCGAAAAAATCGTTCTTAAAAATAGTCTTTTCCTCTTATCGAAAATAGAAAAATATTACAGAGGAATATTTTACGTTAAACCGGCAAAGTGGAAAAAAATCTCAGGAAATCATTCTTTTTAAAAAAGAAGAAAACAAATTTATTGTCATATGTGATTATAGCTCAGTGATAGAGCATTCACCTATTGTTTAAGCCCAGTTGTAACGCAATATTTTATTTTAATTTCGTTCTATTTTATATGCGTCTTGAGCTTTCGTTAGTTAAGGATTGAACCTACAACAATCTCGTTGATAGTAGGAAGTTCTTTCCACCGAAACATGGGACCGGTGCTCGCAAATGATCTCAATACCAACCAATTTAAATAAACACTTGCTCACCGATTTTACAGTATTAACACTTTTTGTTTATTTCAAAAAAGACAAAGCAGCGAACCACGCTTTACGCAAATTAAATAATGAGTTGGATAAATTTTCAACAGTGCTAAGTCTTCTTGCTAATCTAGTGGAAAAACAAAATACGTCAGCCTATTTATATCATTCCAAGTGATACACGCCAAATCAACACCCTCATGTTTAACAGTAACTTACCTGTGATGGTGTTTTAATTTTTGCAAATGACCCGTCAGTACCTGATACTTATGTCTTGCCTTATTGATTATAACTATATTTAATTGAGGCGTGTTGCTTTTTATAGATTGTAAGTTTACAACTTTATATGCATTGTGTTTTTTTATGAGTAAACATTCAAAATATTTCTGTAAATAATAAATATACAGATGACTGTTGATTAATGAATACAATTAGACTAAACATTTTAACAAAATATCTGCACGCTACTTTAGTTTTGCACAAGGGTAATATTACTTATCAAAACTAAAATCCGCTCGGAGCTAATTGTTAATGGTATCTACATATTGCATGCTATCTGATAAAACATCTTACATTTCGTTTAATGAGAAAGGATATAAAAAGAAAGGATATAAAAAGAATATTTTAATTGGTGAACAAGTGAACAAAAAATTTTAGATATAAAATAAAAAAGTTACATTATAAATAGCATTAATATATGTTTTTAAAAATATTAACGAAATGGTAATATACTTCTTGGTAACGTGTTTCGCTAGGGCGATAAGTTTATAAACGCCCTGTAGATGGAAATCATTACTAATGTTATCTAACGGTCTAAAGAAGGTAAGTTTTTGTAGCTGTTGCTGAAGGAGGGGTTGCTGTTATGAATGTGTTTCAAAAGAATATCATGAATTAAAACCAAGCGAAAACCCCCTCCATGAAAAGGAGGAATGTGTGATATTCTATTGATTACAAATATATCGGTTAGACTGTAGTTTATTTGTTGATGACTCGTAAGTCATCTCCGAGCCTTGAAGTGTCTCCATATTTATTATACTTGTAGGATTTATCTGTAGCAACGGTACTGAGTGCTTGTCAGCTCTTATTAGTGTCACTAACCTTCATTGGGTGTAAGTTCAGCGTTTATTGCAGTACGTCATGAACAGTACTATGCCAACAGCATATTTTTCCTTGTTTTGATTCTCAGGTATATATCCATTGATATATTATATGTTTTCATGTAGACTGATGTCTGTTACTGTATCGGATATATAATCGAGACAAATACAATGAAGAGAACATGCTGTTGTTATAGCACTAGTCATAAATGTATGTATAAAGCTTGGTTTTGATAAGATTCGAAATAAAAAAAAAACTGCCTATATTGTAGTGAATAGTCAGAAACATTTTTCTAGGGAAAGTATTGTTCCATGATAAAGTGAGTTAAATATTAATAAAAAGAACTCCCATCTGAGAAGATTGTCAGATACAAACTTTTTCATCGAGCGTTTTTAAAGACTTGTCTGTAACAAACCTAATATACTACTTAACAATGTCAGAGAGAATTATGAAAAGCAGAATTCAGTGAAAGATCTTCCATAAAGTCACATATTTAGTCGATAATTCCGGTTTGATTCAATCAAAATATATTAAGCATCGTGAGTTGAGTGGCGAGAGGATGTAAATTGTAAAGTAACACCTTGCGCCATTATCGTCAATCCCGACGGACAAAAGGTGAAAAGTATCATGTTAATCTAATAAGAAGAAAGCCAGTCGATAGCGTCTCAGCGGTCAGAGCGCAACTTTATAATCTCAATAGTTCGCACATTGAAACAGATCTTAGGTTCGTCTTTCCCACAATGTGCCTATATTGCAAACTAGGACAAATGCTATCAATATCAGTACGATTGACGTATATTGATCTAAATAATTAGATTCTGTCATCACCTTTTATATTTTGCTTCTGGCGAATAATGTTTAATGGAATATTCATCCTTGAACCAGCGAAATATTGTATTTTCACCATTAGTTACATTACGCTTAAACATGATAATTGCGTATGTATTATAATAGAATCGATTCTTTATTGATTATTACGAAGTATAATTTGCCGGTAGAATAATTTGCAATAAAAAAAAATATGATGATGTCATTCATCAAATTCCGTCTGTACTTGTTTACAGGATCACGTCAGCTTATATTTGGATTTGCCATTATATGCTCCGGAAGAAGTAACTTCTGATTTAATGTTATGTTTTAAAATATGTAAACGAAGAAATCATTAGCGGCGATAATATATGGTATTCATTCTATCGTAAATTTAACCTATCAAAAACAATACAATTTAAACATAATAGTGAAGTACACATGGGCTTGAACAGAGAATCATTCTCTAGTCGAATAGTCTACCACGCAGCTATATCTCCAGATGGCAATAAAACTTGCTTTTTTTTCAGAAGAAATGGTTTGCAAAAGTTTCTCTTGACCGAAGCCACGCAAAATATTCCTCTGTTAGAAACGCATATGTTTATCTATAAGAAACAGAAGACTATTTTTAGGATGGGAATTTTTAGATTTTCGATATTTATAAATTTATTTTATAAATTTCTGTATATCTAAGGAGACTACCAGACATAGATTACCATTGTGTAAAATTTGAAAAAGATAGGCCCCGCTATTTCAGAATCTATGAGAGAAACCCACACATACACTAAGATATTTTCATATAGGATTGTACATATGGTCTATCTGTTTAAATAATAAACTACTTTATAAGATTTAGCGAACATAAAATTTGCCGCTTTCATTCATAAATAATAAGAAAAATAGTTGAATAAACCGCATACAAATTCGGGTGAATGCACAAATGCGAGTAAACGTGATTTTTTTCCGTCTGACCTCATGTCAATACAAGTATACTAATTAAAAGCCTGCACGTACAATTAGAACAGAATAAAATAGGTGCACGGAAGTACGCCCTAATAAAGCTACAAAATAAATAATATACCCAGAATTCCGTCAATCATTATCTTGTCTACATAGATATGCGTACGTGTATTAGAATATATGTCAGATATACACACATGGATACCATATACAAACTTATATTAATATAAATATGGATAGACATATTTATATACATGCATATATATATGCATATATATGAATATATGCATATATATATGCATGTATATATGTGCATATATATGCCTATATATGCATATACATACGTATATATCTGCATATATATGCGTATATCTGCATATATATAAACATATATACACACACATATATATATGCACACATATATATACGCACACATATATGTACACACATATATACACACACATATGTGTATACACATATATACACACACATATATATACACACAGATATATATATATATATATATATATATATATATATATATATATATATATATATATATATATATATAGGCAAAGATATATGAATCTCGCAAAATTCTAACTATATTTTAGAGCGGCATATGATTAGATAAAGCAACCAATCTCACATTTTGTTTTGTTTTAGACGCGTTGTATAAAATTCTGACGAATCTATTTTTACTTATTTATTTATTTTCCAATCCAAAAGATGAAAGTTCCGTTTTTAGTAGCATTAGGAGATATGAAATTATTAATTATCATGTATGGTTATGGGAAATCAATAAAAGAGAGACAGAGAGAGAAAAAAAGATAGGTCTATTGTAGTGATTGAATCATGACAAACGATTACACGATAAAAAGGAATGCTAACGCGTACAAACTCATTAAACATGAATAAGAATATAAAGCTAATTTAATTCACCCCGGATTGTATTACTAGACACTGTGGAAAATAAATGCGCCTGTGATTACGAAAATCCAATTCATCACATGAATTCGACTAATTAAATAATATATATCTCATGAGCATCGCGTACATCGGAAAATATTCAACATGGTATCGTAGCAAATCATTGGAAAAAGGCAATCGTATATATTTCAATAATATTATAATAAGTTAATGCCCAAGATAAGTACAGAATGTATATCAACTAGAAAGTATCGTAACTACAATATATATGTTTAGGCTTTACTACTTTACTACAATAATTTGGAAAGTCTTTAAGATAATGCTACTTACTAAGGAAATCTATAAATATAAAATGCATATATCTCTCATTTCATTTTACATGTATTGCCTGAAATTTCTTAGAAAAGAAGCCGACATAGTTGATTCAGAAGGAAACATATAAACATGCTTACATTCATATCGTATATATATGCACTGTTGTTTTTCTCCCTTTATTTTCCGGCATTATATTACGTAAAGGGATGAAATAAATGCCACAACATGTAATGTATCAGGAATGCTATCTGGTAACCAGCATTGGATTTTGGTTTATATCATTAGTAAACTTAAAGTTATGGTTTCTGTGAGAGCGCGCTTATTGGACTTTACTTTAGAGAAAAGTAACCCTCGTGAATAAAGCGATGGTATGCTCAAAGGAAGAGTCCTCTCTAATTGGTATCGGTTTAACAAACAGAGCTTACAAATTGAATGCAGTTCGAAAACGGAAATTGTTCAGATAAACATTGCCCATTTAATTATAGTTGATGTTTGTTTGTAATTTGTTATTTATCCAGGTTTTATCAGTAACAAATCCATTAATTGTAACATTTTTTGTTTACAAAGAAGTAATCATTTATCAAGGTCTGAAGGCCACTCGGGACTAATGGTTAATGAGTGTACAGTAGTAAATGGGAAAATGTTATAGTTATTAGTTGTGGGAATTAAGCAAATTGGATTATTTTATGGGATGATCGATCAAGAACTTGTTCACGTTTTACTTTAATACAACCAATTTGTATTCAGTTCGAAATCAAGAAATCTAAACAGATTTCTACAAGCGTGCAGTTTTAAGAAAGAATCTTTGTTCGTGGAATATAGTCAAGAATAAAATGTGGAGAGAAATTATTTATATTAGGTTTACGTTAGACGAGGGCTAATTGTGAAATTTAGGCGAGGCAAACTATAGAGTGGAGCTCAAACGAGCACTTGCAATGAAAAGAGCAGATAGGCTCACAACGTTTCTTCTGTCAGAAAGAGGTTGCATGGAAGAGAAAAGGGCATCCCCCACTCGTGTTCAAAGTCTATTTTGAACTCTGGAAAAGCTGGACAAGTGCTCCGGGCCCAGATGTGGCAACAGTCCCCTATCCATGAAGGTATTTAGCTTTTATAAATTTAGAGAATTGCACCACCAGTGAGATATGTGCTGGAGCGGTAGAACGATCCCATCATATTTCCAGCAGATTGCAACGGATTCATTGTACGTGTTTTATTTCAGATTAGGAGTAAAGCGTAAGCTTAGACATTTGTCAAAACCTGAAGACTCCCTAAGAGGAGACCACCCATTTTAATTGATGGCAGTCGGGGATCAGACCTTTGCTGATAGATGGATAGAAGCTTGGTGTAAAATGCATTAAAATTAACGAAGAATTTTTCTCATTGCCTCACTTGATCAAGATCACAGGAGAGAGAATCGGAGAATTTTGATCGTTTAGGGCCTTTGAATGTTGCTGTAGTGTCGTTAGCATACATGTCTTCGAATGATCTTAGGATAGGATTTGGGAGATCATTGATGTGGATTAGGAAGAGACGCGGGCCGAAGATAGGCCCCTGAGAATCTCCAGCATAAATACTGTAAGATTCTGATCCTATCAAAGAGAACTGATTTAATAATTA
Source organism: Euprymna scolopes (assembly GCF_053919585.1). Lineage (NCBI taxonomy): Eukaryota > Metazoa > Mollusca > Cephalopoda > Sepiida > Sepiolidae > Euprymna > Euprymna scolopes. Next base: position 52,012,050 of record NC_136492.1, on the reverse strand, counting down.
AAACTATATTTCCAGTTATACCGTAGCTGGAGAGCTTCTAAAGTAGACCTTAATACTCTGTCAAAGGTCTTTGAAATTTCAAGGGTAATTGCCCTGGAAAGGAAGCTTCTGTCGAGAGATTCGCTACTCTTTTGAGATAACTGGTAGCACATTTGTTTTAGTTTTAATGGAATGGGAAACATACTGCATGTGCCTAAGTAGATTATTTTTGCTTAGGTGGTTGAATACATTCCTTTTAAACAACTCCAAGTAACTTACTTAGGACGCGCAGGAGAATGACAGATCTGTATTGAGAGGGACAGATCGATCACCGGGATTTAAAAATACGAGGCGTTTTCCAGGGTTATGGAAGCAATTCTCCTTAAGATAATTCTAAAACGGCTCTGTAAGTATGAAAGCTAGTTCTGGTTGAAACGTTCTGAGCATTATTATGAGAATGCCGTAAAGGCCAGCTGCTTTATTGGAATATAGGTTTTGATTAGATTGCAACATACCGGACACACAGACGGACAGACAGACATACATACAAACAGAAGACAGACACACACACACACACATATATATAAGCTTTTGCTACTTTTTACCTGCCCTGGACTAATTTGATTTTTCTTCACATGTCATAATATTCCAAATATGAAGTTAAAGGTCTGTATACAAAATTGACAAAGTGTTAGCTAGAGATTGTGCGTCGTGAGTAAGTTGCTAGAATCTTTGTTAAATACAGAAGTAATCAACCATCTTAGCAAAAATAACCTCCTTAGTCACACACAATATGGTTTCCGTTCTGCTAGATCTATATCAAATGTGCTTACATTTATATCTCATAGGATTAGCGAATCTCTCGACGTAGGCAACTTTCTAGGCTAATTGCCCTTGACATATCGAAGGCCTTTGATAGAGTATGGCATAAAGGTTTACTTCACAAGATGTCCAGCTACGGTATAGCTGGAAATTTCTTCTCAATTATAAAATCATTTCTCTCTGATAGGTTCATAAGAGTAGTGGTTGATCGGCAGAAATCAGAAGCTCTTAGTATTAATGCTGGAGTTCCTCAGGAGTCCATCCTGGGCCCAACTCTCTTCCTGATCTATATTAAATATCTTCCAAATCACACCCTTACATCATTCGTAGACACCTATGCTGATGACATTACTATCTATGATAGCACATATAAGACCGTAAACGATCAAGTTCTCTCTGAACCTCTCTCATCTGATCTTGAGCAAGCGGCACAATGGGGAAAGAGGTTGATTGTTACTATTAATGCTTCTAAAACCAAGGTTTTATCTTTACATCATCAACACTCTGATCCTCATCTGGCATCATTTGAAATGAATGGCTCTCGTCTTGGGGAGGCATCATGTTTTGACAAGCTTCTGGGTTGACCTTTCCTGCTGATCTTAAATGGAACACATACATTAGATCCGTTGCCAACGCCGCTGGAAAAATTGTGGGATCTTTCTATCGATCCAGTAGATATCTCACTGATCCAAATCTCTATCTATATAAGAGCCAGGTACGCCACCGGATGCAGTACTGTTGCCACATCTGGGGAGGACCTTCTAGAAAGGAATTATCCTGCTTTGATAGAGTTCAAAATAGACTTCGTAGCCTTGTGGGAGATGTCCTTTTCTCTTCCCTACAACCTATTTCTCACAGAAGAGATGTTGCGAGTTTGCCTCTGCTTTATCTTTATTTTCATGGCAGGTGCTCGGCTGAACTCCATTCTTTGGTCCCTCCTCGACAAATTTTCACAAGAAATACCCTTCTAGAAGAAAACGCTAACTCTAGTTTCCCTCACTCTTTATCTGTGTCTAAACCTAAGCATATATTCCATGAGTAAAGCTTGTTTCTTAGAACTGCACGCCTATGGAATTGTCTTCCGTTTTTCTGCTTTTCAACTGACTACAATATGGTTGTCTTCAAGTCTAACGTAAACAAGTTTGTGATGAGCCGTCCCATATAAGTTAATAAATTTACCGAATCTCCATTACTAAGCTTGTTATATTGTCCAATTTCTACTGTACAGTCTTTAACCCTTATCCCCGAGTGTTTTCTTGGCCTTGATAAAAGATGATGCCTATGTAATATATATATATATATATATATATATATATATATATATTACTTAGGTGTCATAAGTTAGATTTGAAACCAACACCCACAAGTTTATTGTTGAAATATCACTAAAAGGTATGGACTCATGCTATATTGTAAATATTTTATTCAGCAGTATACATTTTTATAAATTGAGTATTTTACATTTTATCAAAATTGTAAGACCAAGGGTATAAATTCTACAAAATTGTACGAAAACATTCAATAAGCAAATTTAATGAGGTCTACTTCCTCTGGATTTGATGACTTCGAACATTCTTTGGGTCATGCTAAAAATATGCAGTTCAATTAAAATGCGGTGCATGTTATTCTAGCTTCTGAAAATGGCTTCACAGAGTTCATTTTTTGCTGAATATTGTTTGCCATTTCGATAACAATCCTTTTCTGTTTATCCCCATATATTTTCAATTGGGCTTAGTCCGGTGAGCGTGAAGGATGTCCCAAGAAATGGACCCCATTTCCTTGCAGAAAGGCCAAGGTTTGTAGTGCAGCATGGGTTGCATAATAATCACCCATTTCCACTCAAACGATGATCATCCACGATCAATGATGCTTTTAGTAGCATGCTAAAATAACCAATCATTTTCTGATTACCTTGTACTACTTGGAGCTCCATCGTCTTTCCGTAAAAAAACGGCACAATATACCATAGGAAACCATCCACCTGTATGACATGTGAAGAACATTTCAGGAAACATTTTTTAGTCATGCCAGTATCATTGGAGGCTATTAGTACAGTTTACATTGAAACTTTCTTATCAGAAAGCAAATCTTTCTTCTCCGTCTCAACGTCCCAGGTTTGGTATTCACAATCCAGCCATGAGATGCCCACCTTCAGCTTGGAAACAGGCGATGAATTGTTTTACGCATTTACTTTTGTCGTAAGTAAATCTGATGGTTACTGGAGTGCAATCAGCATCTGTGAATGCCTCATTCTAACAAGAAGTAAATCCTCTGTCTTTCAAAACATTTCGGCTCAATGCAGGAGAATTTGGGGGGGCAGCACGTGAACGTTGCTCTTCCCTTATTCACAGTGTTCTTTAGAAATTGCGAACAGTTCTACTGAGATTTTCGATTGCTGCGATCACCCACTGTGACAAAACATTGCTTGTTTAAATCTGCAATTCGAGCACGCTCAACTTCGTTAATTTTAATAACTTTAGGCATGGCAACCCCTTAATTCAATGATAACCAATCCATAACTGAACAAAAAACACTATGCATACCCCTTGTCTTATAATTGTTTTCAAGTGTAAAATTCTTCATTCATAAATCATGTAAATTCATGAATTAAGTGTTTGGAATGAAGCTTATTTCAGAACTGTTTAGGTTGCAATATTGGAAACTCTTAATGGAATGGGTTTAAAAGGGAACCTATTTAAAGGATTGATTTTAAACGTTTCCAAGAACCAAAATAATATATACTTTGATCATTTACATGTATGTTCAATAACTTCTGTTTAGAATAATGAAAAATGAATGGCAGGCAAATATTTAATAATAAATATTTACTATTGACTAAAACTAAGAACTAACTAGTAGCAACAAAAACACGTTTATGCCCCTATATTGTTTTGCATATTGATATTCATATTATAAACATTTTTTTATATTTTTAAAAAGAAAATACAACTTTCTTATACATGCTTCGTTGAATTGCATTCTATTTGCAAAAGATCTAAAACATTTGTATATTCTTTTTTAACACTCATTTTAATTCCCATTAGTGTTTTGATCAGTTTCCAGTGTGATGATAATCTTTACTTAACTAATATGTGTAATTATATAACAGTATATACTCTACATAATTTATACTCGGTAATACAGGGTAACCCCCCCCAAAAAAAAAAACGGACTCTAACTCTTATTAGGCCCCGTTTCTTAGAGTTTTGTTCGTGGGAAATGAAACGTTGGTGATAACTAGTTTTTTCTATTCAAAACATCACATCAAAACACTAGGGTCTTTGGCCTTTTTTTCTCCGTTCTGCAGCATATGTTCTAAAAAATGAGCTCCATTTAGCTTTCTTTGCGTGAAAAGTTCATTATATATATATATATATATATATATATATATATATATATATATATATATTAAATCTTTTTCTACCAAACTTCTCTTACAGTTTTTGGTCCACACACATGAAATTTTATATGAGGTATTTGCACCCATTCCAAACTTTATATTTGGTTCAAGCCCCAGAAAATCAGTAAACATGTATGAACTTTTTTTAAAGTGTCATTTCTAGGTGTAGGTCGAACGACGAAATTAGGAATATGCATGTATCACATAATAGCTATTAGTTTATGTTTACATTTTTAGCCTTGTATCAAACATGTCTTCATATCTCAGTCATCAACAGCAGAGAAAGTAATAAATTGTAAGCTAAACATTTTGTTTTTCTTATATCGGTGGTGAGGCACGGGTCATGTTTTCAAAGACTTTTTTAATCATTACTATATAGTGGGTCCAAACATAATATAATTAATACAAATCTGCATTAATTATAATAAAAAAAACATATTTAAGCTTATTTTACAATTATGCGCCATGCTAGTATATGTATAAAACAAATCAACATAGTTTCTACCAGAGCGACAAACAGGTGTGGGTTTTTCGATTGTTGGAAAAATCGCTGTTAACGCCACACGTTTTTTAAACGCGTCTTTTCTTACCACAGATTAATGCCTGTTCATGAAGCAATTATCAATTTGCTTCAGACCTCTTGATGTGTATAACTCATTTAAAACAAAGCGGGCCTTAATTTTAAGAAGAATTGACTGTCATAGGCAAATTCAATTTAAAATTAAGCGTAAAAAAATCAATGTAAATTCTATTTTAAAACTATGCGTGCAAGAAGTCGAGGAATAACGACTTTTCCGAAAAGTTTTGACGAGTCTGAATAGTTTTCACGCTTTTTCATGTAAAACCATAACTATTAGCTTGATGCATTTGATCACGACAAAAATTATTAAACACAATAGTTGTTGTTGTCTTCCATTCTATTTTATCTTCATCCTATTATTATTATTATTATTATTATTATTATTATTATTATTATTATTATTATTATTATTTGCTCACATGGAGGTTTCGTACAAGTCATCAAAGATGCGATTGGAAACCTGTGGTGTTCTCTGAAAGCCGAGTGACAAGAAGTTTTCCCAGACGTCCAGCTATCTCCACATCCTCCGATTGCATTTGCAAATAAATTTACCTCATCGCAACATCCTCTTACCAGTGATTTCTTACTGGCAGCGGTCATTGGTCCGTACTGGAATTTGAGTGGCACTAAGCCTACCCAGTTCTCTTCGCGCTTGTCCAGCGGAGCTCTGGTCAGCGCTCTGACCTCGGTCTTTTTATCCTCCTAGGAACTTCACGGTGTTTTGGTATCACTTTTTGTGGAATGAACTGTGATGAGACATTGGGAGGGGATGCATGATAGGGGTGTAGCACTTGTAGATATACAGCGTCAGTGATCTTCATTCCCTGTAACGCTTCTTCCTTATATTGTATACTTGTATTATTCTCCGTCCTCAAAGGGTTTTCTTAATATTTAAGCAGTTTTCATTATCGTTAGTCGTTGTATTTTTGCAGCCATTTCTCTGATTCCAATTTCTCCCGTTTTTTTCAGAGTTTTTCGAAATTGTTCCTAGTGCTCATACTATTATGGGTATTATTTTGGTTTTCCTCATCATTCAAAACCCGTTTAACTCTCTGACTAGATCTGCGTATTTGTCCCGTTTCTCCTTTTCTTTCATACTCATCCTTTGGTCAGCGGAGACAGCAAAATCGATGATTTGATATGATTTTTCTTTCTTTTTAATTATCATCATTATTATTATTATTATTATTATTATTATTATTATTACTATTATTATTATTATTTTTTTTACTCATTAGCAGATATTTAATGTACGGTGCAGTGATTACTCAGCCACCTGCTGAGAAATTATAGTGAAAATATATGACCCAAAATTGCTGCACTCACATGCTTTTTTTATAAGTTGCAAACAATTTTACATTCTTAAAGCATTTGGGTATTTGGATCTAATTTAATAACTTGATTTGAACCCGAAACAATAAATTTTAAGGTGTCATAATAGGGGTCAAAGTAAAAAAAAAATGACCTCTGCGGTCTCTTCAAAATTACTCAGACAACTTCTGGTTTTAATATTTGAAAATTTACATAAAGGGTATTCAGAGTTAGGGCAAGGTTTTTCATCAGTTTTGGTCGAAAATATTTAGTTACCAATATATAAATCTATATATGCATGTATGTTTGCATGTCTGACTTAAACTTTCAATAGAGACGACAGATTTTACCAAGATCAGTTGGTTGGTTGTTTGTTTTTGCTTTACGGCATATCAACCCTTTTCGGGTTGTTTAATGCCGAATCCAAAGATTTTGAAGAAAACTTTTTTAATAGAATATATTTGTTGTTTTCAAGTCGGTTTCTATTTAATCCATAGTTAGAACCCTAACAGGTACTACCACTCCGGGTCAGAGTGGACCTGGGAGCAATGGTAATTAAAGTGTGGTTCCACACTTCCCAAAGCCTGCAAGCTAGGGCCTCACCACTGGATATAGTTTAAGGTCATATCCAGGACCGCCATTGAGGTACTTTTACCCTCTGCAGGGTGGAGTCGGTGTATTCTAATGCCCCACGGACAGCGTCCCAAGATTAGTATCGTTCTAAACTTGGACCTTTCATTCGAAAAATATTGAAACATTAGCTAAAAACATTACAATCTTCCCCTTCAACGAGACACCTTTCTACAGGGGGAATTACTTTTTTCGCCGATATTTTTGAAAGTTATCCTCTCCTTTAGATTGTCTAGCCTTAATTTTAAAACCTGTCGCTTCCAGTTTGGCGGTGGTCGTAACAGCATAAACGTCAGGTTTTACCCCGTTCTTTTCTTCCTTTGCGGTACGGGTTCGAGCCTGCCTTCCTACTTCCACTTTTTTGTTTTGCTCAACATACACATCCAAACACCCGGGCAACGCCAGGCGCCCATGCTAGTATATATATATATATATATATATATATATATATATATATATATATATATATATATATATATATATATATATATATATATATTATAAAACACTAGAACCATTCTGTCATGTAAACGATTTTTTTTCTTCTGTATAATCTGTTTGGAGTATACCTCGAAGGTATGGATGTATTGCCCAGGAACTTTTTCTTCTCAAATGTCCGCATTCTTTTTGTGTGTGTTTTTAACTTTTCGTGTACTCATTTGCATATCTTCTGGAATTTGATTGAGAGACTCGATCGGAATTATGAATAGATTTATTTAAGTACTAGTTGGTTTTTGAGTGAAGGTTAGAGTGAGGGTTATGGGGTTGCTGCAGCGATAGGTTGTTTCTATTATGGGAAACAGGAGAGTGTGCCCGTTTTAGGGGAAGAGGCAGGAATGTGTTGGGTCTGAGGGAGAAGTTATCCAAGGCATTTATGTCTGTTGGTACGAAACATTTTAAACAATGTCACGGAACCATTAACAACATTGAAAGAACACAGCTGTATGAAAAATAACTCGGAACGACTAATTTATGGTTAGTTTGTGTTTTATTCTTTACTACATGTAGAGAGAGGAGAACATTGGCCAATAAATGATTAGTTGGAAAATTATTCAGTAAGGCAACACGGTAATAGATGCTTGTATAATATATACATATGCATGTATATATATATATATATATATATATATATATATATATATATATATATATATATAGTACGACAGCAAACATCCCCGAAGAATTACGAAATAAGTTATTATGTTCTTTTAGTTTTAGAAGTTCAAGTATCGAATTTCCTGTAAAATAGTTATCTAAATATGTTATATTATTAATAAGTGATACGTGTATTTGATATATAATAAACCCACATTTATTATGTGACAACAAAGATAAGTCCGAGTTTAGTTACGGAAACTTTACGAAGAGGCAACACATATAACGGAAAACAAATTGACAATTAATCGAAAAGTTGGTCTCCGTTCTGATACTACATACAATGTGCTCTATGCTCGCTCAGCAAATGCATTACACTTTGTTTATAATCCCTCACTCTTAAAGAATTATTTCAGAAATATTAAAGGAAACGCTAATTCAAATAATCAAATGCGGCATGTTCATAATCAAGGATAATAAAGAAACAACCATTATGAGAAAAAAAGGAAAACGTACAGTAAATATATTTACAAACAAATCGATGGTCAATTTCGTTTCCGGAAAAAGTGGTTACTCTGTTATAAGCCGACCCTAAATCTAGACACAAGAAACGTTGAAAACTGTTATTTCTCCTTTTCTTTAAAAAATATTATCTGGATGAGTTAAAGCAAAAATAATTTCTAATCACATTTTTCAGTCAAAAAAGAATAACGCCTTCAATTTTTAGCGTACAATAATGGATACATGTAAATTGTGCGGCATCAATAACCATGTAGGTGAGAAATACTCATCGATCATTATTCTTTGAATATTATCCTTGTGTTAAATTTAAATATCATATCGTTAAGGATAACCTGACTAGTTTGTCCATGTTTAACCTAACTTGCTCGATAATTAGAAGTGTCGCTGAAAGATTTGGACTTGCAGCTTGATATCTTCATTGTAGTAGTCATTATTCTTATATCTTGTTTTTTTTCTTTAAATAGTCCAAGCAAATGCAATGTTTAAATATGAATTCAATAAAAACTGTATGTGGTAAAAATACATTATTATCGCAAACAAAATGCGAGGCGTTTAAAACCTGTCTACGAAATAGTTCAATAACCGCAATTCTATAAACGTAGGTCGTTGCATCTTTTTGCTTCTTTTTGTAAATTGATATGTATGGATTGTTTCGTAGTATGTTTATGAAAGGAAAATAAATTATTACTAATTAGATATTGATAATACTAGATGACCAACGCACGATGTAGCAATTTGAATTATATTAGCAGTATATAAAAAATAACTAACTTTCACCGAATGAAGATGTTTATCATTAGTAGCCGATGTGTTTTGATTTTGTTTTTATTGTGTTCTGCAGAAAAGAAAAATTCTTAAAACGTGCTAGAATTCGATTGAGAAAAATAGTTTTAGGTAAATTCGAAACTATTGATTTCTTATATTTGAAGATTTGAAATTAGCATGCAAGTAATTCCTTCATTTTAGAGACAATATAGTATTCGGTGATACACAATGAAATGCAGTAAAAAAAAAAACTCACTAATGCAACGCGTCGAAGAACAAAACTCATATTTATTAAGAAACAGAAAAAGTGATTTCATCTTGTCTTAAAAATGTATAAAAATTGATAAATCCATGTTTGGTTTGTATGACATTTATTAAACGATACAAGATTTGCTATGTGATGAACATTATGGAAGATTATATATGAAACTCTTGGCGGCTGATATGACTATCGCCATTGATAATCGACATATGTGTTATTGTATATCAACCGCGAAGTAACAATGAAAGTAAAATATAACCATGGTTTTCTATAGCAAAAGCTATTCTAGGCCATATACCCAACATCTATCTAAAATTAAATTCTCAATCATTTTTTAAAGACAGCTTGTAAACCACGCTTAAAACGATTATGAAACTAAGTGAACAGCGGCGTTTTTACAGTGACTTTTTATCATATAATTTTGACTAAAACTAATAAAAAATTAGTAAAATGCTACCATTTTAAATAATGACACACGTTTTGGAAAGAGGGATATCAGTGAAGTAATGGTGTAATATATTTAATTTGTTCTTCTGTGAATATAATTTTACAGTCCTGCCCCTTCTTACTTATGTTATAAGAAGGGCCTTTTATATTCAACCATCTCTTTCTATTCACCATATATGGATTAAGGGGCTTCCAAATAAAGTTTTTGTAACGACTGAGATTGTCCAGTCAGAATCTGAATTTTTTATCTCTCAAACGATACTAAAGTTATGCGACTCTAAGAAAGAATCCTGTGTCATGACCGTGTCTCACTGAATTATTTCATTCAGAGAATATTCAACTAATCAACATTTAGCAGAACTTGTTGAACATTTATAAAACCAAGAAAGTTGATGCCCGCAAAGTTCGGACATGTGCGTTTCGATTTTAAAGCGTCGACAGAGAATTGGGTGCAAAAGTGGCTGTAAAACTCGTCTTAAAATATAATTATAGCCCAAAAGATACCACATTTTAACGGTATTCTTATTGTATTCGCAATTCTTCGAAGGTGTAGGTTTAAATTGCATGCATTAATTTCAGAACGCCCCTATATGATAAAGATTATATAATACTGTTGACTGTTAATGTTCTTTTATCGCATTATATTTACATTGTTTAAAATAAATACAAATTATTTGACACAATCTGTATGTCAAATTAATATTGCCGATAAAATATATTTATTTTATAACTCTGTAGATTAAAAATTACAATTTCAAGTTGGACATTATTTATATGAACGATAACATATTATATTATATTTAAAGTTGATTTAACATTTATTAGCAAACTCTATGATAGTGTATGGGTTGCATTGTTACACGTATATAAGCAGTTTTGTATCGTTACAATAAGCAATCTTTCCTGGTTACTTGTTTTTGGGACACCATTTTTTAAGAATATAAGTGCCGTCAGTCTGAAGCAAAACCACTATCGCTTGGTATCATTTTCGTATATTTTCCTATTACTACTAAGTTCTGCTTAAATGTTCAACACTTCTAGAGTATAACCGAATATCTTGTATACATATATGCTTTATTGCAAAGATTAAGGATGTACTTTCATCAAAGATATTCAAGAAAAGACTGAATTACGTTTAGTGATTATATAGGAGAGTGAAAAAGAAAGAATAATAGAGTAGACTACGCAATAAAATAAAACAGAAATAAAAACACAAATAAAAGCACAAATAAAAAAACACAAATGCCAATGAAATAAAAACAGTGTTTTCTTTTTAAATATAGGATCTTTGTTCAGATAAATTTATTGTGCCTGCCTAAAGACAGATTTTACATATACTTTCGTATATTAATATCATTATTCAAAGTTCGTTTACGAAACACGAGAAATCTGCGACACTTGCTTTTGGCAATTACGGTTAAAACAAAAATACGACTTCATAGAAATAAAAAGTGAATAAAAACCATATAATTAGATCTGTTTTTCATTACGTTTTCAGTAAACGTATCTCTCGGTCAACCTGATATGCATCCATGACGTCACGTAGGATTAAGCAAACGACTTGAAAACCGATTATAGATTTCTTCTATATCTAATTGTAAATGTAACCTTTCTGACTAGATATCTTTTACTTTGTAAGATGTAATGCGATCTATATTTTCATTTTTTTTATTTTATTTTTCTCCTGTATGTTCTGAATCAGATGTTTATTGAATTAATTTTTACGCAACTTTTTTTCTCATACTTTCAACTAATGCTCTTCCTGAACAACTTTAAACGAATTATTTGAGGTTTATTTCTGTTCTATGTTCGCACATACGTTTTTAAATGTACTACGAATTGTAAGCCATTTCTATTCGTATCTCCAGTAAATAATAATATGAATATGAATTTTATAAGCTTCGGCATCAAGTAAATTTTATGAGTTGTAAAGTTACTTTTCAAAACTTTCATATTGATCTCATTAGTATCCCCAGTTTTCTAATGTAGTTGTCCTAACAGAAAAACCAATGAAGTTTGCCAACTTCAATGATATCAGATGCGCATTAATATTTTATATATACTGCTTATAAATCGAACGTTGCATACACTCATTAAACCATAGAGGTTGGCGAATATCTAATGGATAAGGACTGACGACTTGGGATCCTGCGTTCGAAACTAGTTCGTTCCTAAAAATCATTTGCACTAAGAATGTTGTCAACTTTCACGTTCTCGCTGCCGATAGTTAAATATGACATTACCTGAGTGTTTGACATTGAGATTTAGCTTACTATCACAAGTACTCGTGGATAGCGATTAGTAACAGTTGTCAATTTCTGTAACATTGAACAGAAAGTCCAAATTAGATGCTTTCAAAAAATGGGATTAATGTTGTCTTTGAATTGACTGAGCGAGATATTTCTATTCTGTACGCAATCGAGATAAAATACTTAACTAAAAACATTAACCCTTGGGCAAAGGTGAACGTACAAATTTGATAGTGCACATGCTTATCATTACATGTAATAAAATGTTCTTGAAAATGTACTATTTTCAACACCCAGAATAATGCTTTAAATAAAATTAAAAAAAAATGTTCAGCCACTTCATTAAAGTATTAATACCTTTGAAGATTTAAGAAGTATTACAGAATTTTAAAAAATGTCTTACTGATAATTTTGATTTTGTTTAATGCATTTGGTTCATTATAGTCCGCGCTTTATCGGATTTCTTTTCTGTCATCTCTACATTTCTCCTAGGTAAAATGTGCATGTCTTTTCTCATTCTAATTACGATTTGGTAGAATATACTGCTAATAATATAACAACAATATAGTATACTGGGTTGTTTAAATGTATAAAACAAATAATATACATATATTATTTTTCCTTTCATATATATATATATACATATATATATATATATATTATAAAAAAAGAGTGAACCATATCGTAAATTCAATCAACTAAAAAATGGAAACCGGGGTGAGGAAAAGAAAAAAGAAAAAAATTATATATATAATGGGGCAAGTTATATGTACAATTAAATAAAATAAATAAGTTATATGTACAATTAAATAAAATAAATAAGTCGATTAAAAAAAACGATCGTTAAAATATACCCAAAGCGCTTTCCGTTCAGATAAACATTTTCAAGGGTTATAAGTCTGAAAATTATTTTTTTTTTTTTAGAATATTTGTTATATATATATATATATATATATATAACAAACTAACAGGGGAAATTAAAACAATCAGAATAATTACATAACAGGTAATAAATGTAAATATGATAAAATACATATCTATAATATTAATTGCAATTTCAGGAAATAACACCTATAATTTATAGGTAAAATCGTGATAGCACCTTGGGAAAAGCAGCAGAATGAACGATAATAAAAACACGTATCTTACAATTTCGAATTGTTGATTAGTTTCGTAAATGCATTTTCCGTTAAAGTATCATGATTCAGCGCGATACTAATTTAGGTATTCACATTTAAGATTAAATTCCGTACTCGTAAGCTAGCAAAAACTATATATAGAATATAAATCTATATATATAAAAGCGAAAATGGGTGAGTGTATGTATGTTTGTATGTCCGCTAAAAACTTTCGACAGACACAAAAAAACAATCACAAATTTGGTATCCTATTAAAGATCGACCCTCCGGACGACAAATATCGAATTTTTGGCTCCAACCATCAACTCAAGTGTGTCGGCTGAGCGTTTTTCTGCAGAGAGGAGGGAGGCTAAAAAAGTGACATTTTTTCGTTTTTCCTATGTATATATGTAGTAATTAAATCATAATCTAATGATCTTTATACGTATTTGAAAAACCGCTGACTCATGGCACATGATCTGACGTCACGAGCTGTAATGGTGGTTTGTATATGAAAACATTGCATATAATAAGAGATTATTATCTGTAAAAACTGGGGGCATCATACTAATTAAAATATTAACTGACGCACTGTGAAAACTTTACCAAAGTTATTAGCAGGTTAAAAATACTTCGATACGATAGTTAAATGAAACATTTCAAGCAAAACCGTCCAGAAAAAAAAATACGCTTAAAAATTAATTAAGTATGAGACGAAACAATATTAAATTTTTACATGCAGCCATTCTCTTTTTTGTATTCTTCTTTGTGTATGAGAGAGAGAGAGAGAGAGAGAGAGAGAGAGAGGGAGAGAGAACAGGAATCGTTTTACTATGTTTTAAAATGTAAACAATGCATTTCTAAATTTAATTTCTTAGTGGGAAGGGGGCAGAAGATGAAACCGCTTGAATTTTAAGGAACAGATACTACACTTTGATCTTAGCAAAAAGGGTATTCATTTGTTCCTCCACCGAGTAAATTAAGCATAAGGCCGATTTTTATGTGAGGAGTGAAGGGGAAATGGAGACCAACTCCCCGGGGAGTACGAGGGCTAGATAGTGATAATTGGTATTAAGGGTTGCCCCTACATTTACTAAGGTTTATATATGTGGTTGCCCCCACATATGGCCTTTGCTAGTATCTGCCGGATACTACATTTTGATCTTAGCCAAAAGGCCAAATAAACAGCGATGCTAATTATATATTTATCGTATACTACATTTAAACAAGATGTCATATTCCAAACATCACATATCGCTAAACTGCTTTCCAAATTCTGAAAAAAAAAATTATTATTCAGAAAGCCAATCTTAGTATTGGGAGCTTATGCTTTTATATAATCTTCAGTTAAGGAGGAAGGGTTTAAGGAATTCATATAAAAGTTTTATGTACTAGCAGTTTAACACACGTTGGTGGAAATACATTGAATGTTTCCTATCAGATTACCCAGCGTTGCCTGGGATCGGATAAGATTGGTTGATATATGTAATAGCCTAATACACGGCGTCGCCTGGGATTGTATTACATAATTGGGTATATGTACTCGCAGAATAGCCGGCGTAACCCGAGATTGGATAAAACTGGTTTATATGTACTCGTATAATACCCAGCGTCGCCCGGGATTGTATGGCATAGCACTAGCATGGCATACGTACTAGCAGATTACCCGTTATGGCCTGTGATTGGATAACACTCATGGAATTTTTCCTAGCAGAAACTTGGCATCCACTAGGAATGGAAAAAATTGGTTGATATATGTACTAGCCAATTACCCAGCGTCGCCCGAGATTGAATTACATAGGTGGATATATGTACTAACAAAATACCTGGCATAGCCGGGATTGGATGAAGTAGGTGTGTATGCACTAGCAGAACAGCCGGCGTCACCTGGGAATGCATGACATAGGTTGATATGTACTAGCAGAATACTACGCGTCGCCCGAGATTGTATGACATAGGTGAAGTATAGGTCCGATTCGACAATTTTGAAGGTGCTTGTGCAGTATAGGTCCGATTCGTCAATTATGAAGGTGCTCGTCTAGTAGTGGTTCGATTCGATAATTTTTAATGTCCTTTTGTCGTGTAGGTCTGATTTGAGAATTTGAAATTGCTTGTGCAATATAGGTCCAATACAACAATTTTGAAGGTGCTTGTGTAGTATAGGCCCGATTTTACAATTTTTAAGATGTTTGTACAGTATAGATCCGATTGGACAATTTTTAAGCTGTTTGTGCAGTATAGGTCAGATTTTACAATTTCCAATGTATTTGTGCAGTATATGTCCGATTTGACAATTGATTGAAGGGGAAATGGGAACCAACTACTCAGGGAGTAGGGGAGCTGGATAGTGACCATTAGTATGAATGGTTTCCCCTACACTGACCAAGGTCTTACATGTGTGGTTAGTATTTATTTGCTCTCCCACCGAACAAATTAGGCAGAAGGGCGATTTTTAATGTGAGGAGTGAAGAGGAAATGGGGGCCAACTCCCCGGGGAGTAGGGGGGCTGGGTAGTGACAATGGGTATAAACGGGTGCCCCTACATTGACCAATGTCTTATATATGGGATTGCCCCACATATGGTCTTAGCTTGCAGTATCTGCCGGAACATATACTACAATTTGATCTTGGCCAAAAGGCCAAGAAAAAGTTTAAAAAGCTAAGAACACCATCTATTAACAACATACGTTTGGTCTTAACCAAAAAGGGCAAGCACATACGTGTTACGGACAGACCGACGGACCAACCGACAGACAGACCGGCCGACAGATGAACCGACGGAGTTCCTTATAGAGTCGCTTGCACGCGACTAAAAATGATTAAATGCGACTTATTTGATTCGTGTGTTTGCAATGAAATCAATAGCCCAATGAATGTGTTAAAGTTATTATTTTAGTAAGAAGGGGCATTACTGTGGGTTAAATCATGAGAAATGATTGTCGAAATTAGTAACATATTCAAAAATAATGAAAAATTATGAAATGTAAGTTGTATGATTGGTCTGTTTTTAATGAAATCAACAGCCCAAATAATGTCTCCGAGTTATTATTTTAGTAATAGGGGGCGATAATATGGGTTAAATCATAAAAAAATGATGGTTGAAATTAGAAACATATCCAAGAATTATGCAAAATAATGAAATGTGAGTTATTTTATTGGGGAGTGTGTAATAAAATAAACAGTCAAGACAATGTATGAATTTTTTTATTTTTATTTTAGTAAAAGCCGGGTGATAATGTGGGTTAAGTAATGAAAAATGATTATAAAAATTAGTAACGTATCAAAGAATTAAAAGATTCAACGCGATAGACACAAATATATACTAGTAGAATACCCGGAGTAACCCATGATTGAATGAGATACATGCAAATGCACGCTAGCAGAAAACACGGGCGCCTGGGATTGAACGAGATAGATGCAAATATATAAAGATACCTGGAGGTGTCTGGGATTGAATGAGATTGATTTCAATATATACTAGCAGAATTCCTTTCGTTGCCCAGGATTTAAAGAGATTGATGGAAATATATACTAGCAGAAGACCCGGCGTTGGCCTGGATTGAATAATGTAGGTTAGAATATATATTAGCAAAATATCCAGCGTCACTTGGGTTTGATTGAGATACGTGGAAATATGTATTAGCAGAATACTAGGCATCGCCAGAGATTTTATAAGGCAGGTTCAAATAAATGCTAGCAGAATACATGGCATTGCTCAAGATTGAATGAGATATGTGAGAAATATACTGGAAAAATCCCCGGTGTCGCCCGGGATGTCAGGATATTGATGGAAATATCTATTAGCAGAATTCCTGGCATTGCCCCGTATTGAATGAGATAGGGGCACATTTATACTAGCAGAATAATCAGCGTAGCTCTGGATTAATTGAAGGTGACAGAATATAAAGTTTGTACTGTAAATGGCTTAAACAATTACCCATCTCAAAATTACTTCATTTGTGAAGTCGATTCCGGATATGCCTAAAAGTGTTTATGATCTCAAAATTAGAGCAATACATATACATTGTTGGTGTGCTATGAAAGTTTACTAGGCCTGTTTTCATAGGGGGTGATCTATATTTTTTAAATTTTTTATGTTATCATCCGGGCATGATGCGAGGGTTGGAGGGATGGGTAGAAAGAAGCATGATTATATTAATTTTAAGTTCTCTTTGAGGGTTGGATTGATATAAAGTTCTATTTTGGGAGTTGGGTTGGAGGGAGAGTAATGTCCGTTTTGGGGTCGAAAAGTATGTGAAATTGTTTCATATATGTATTAAATTACCCGTATTAGGGTAGGTAAAACTATTTTAAATATGTTTTGTATTTTGACCGACCTTGCAAATGGTAGAATTATTTCATATACATGCTGTAAATTATCTACCCTAGGTAAGATAAAATTATTTCATACGTCAAATATCCGTCATAGCTAGGTAAAATATGCTTTTGCTCGAAATAGCAAATGCTACATCGACATTAAAAATTCCTCACTCCTAAGAATAACAAATATATTCAAAATTAAGTTCAATTTTCTCATTGTTTATACGGTCCCGAGCAACGCTGGGTAGCCCCGCTAGTAAATATATGAAAAAAAAAACTTCGAAAAAATGAACGGAACAGGTTTATCGTTTAGATCACAATAAAACTATTTGTACGAACTGCTCTAAATGCTAGCGTATCTCGGAAATGAGAGTTTATTTTATGTTTTATAATATATTACAATTTCACTCACTATAAATTTTAAATATTGCGTTTTATTTATTAAATCAGTGTAATTAAGTAGAGCAGCACATCTCCGGTCTCGTTGTTAAACATCGTGTCACTTTCAGACATGATAAAAGGCTCCTATCGCTTTTGGGATATGTGCACAACTGGTTTACTAGTTGATGGTCCGCAACACCAAAGAAAACCGATTTTCATCCAACATAATAGTATAATATTTTTTCTATGGCGACAATTGTATCGTTCACTCCTATCAGTAGACAACCTATGTGTAAACCTTTACATACATAGAAGTGTAAGCCGTGTTTCGTTTCAGAACAGTTTCAGATGGTTCGCTGTTCTGAACAAGTTTTGAAGTGGTGACTGGTTTGCAGTAGACAGAACAGTTTCCGACGGTTCGCTGTTACACACAAGTCCTGAGAGGTGACTTGTTTGCAGTAGACAGTTCAACAGAGCAACATATTCTTACCGTGTCGAGACGGAAAAAAAAACATGTGAAATTGCTACGGAAAAGGTTTGATATTAATGGAGCAATTCTGGTTTCTGATTGGTTGGTAGCAGAACGTTAATTAACTCGCTTCGTCAGTTCCTAGCAGCATCGTTTATAAGTAGAATCTTCCGACTTTGTGGGATCATACCCCATTCTACTTCCAGTGTGATGTTTATTGCTTGCTGCTGAGGCGCCCCGCCCAGGGATGCAAACGCGGTTACTCAGGCAATTTTTAAAATTGCAGGAGTGCCCCTCCTTTAGGGGTGCCTGCGGGGTGCCAGCTTTCCGGCCTTGTGCCACATAATGCTGATGTGGGCAGCATTTAAATATATACCCCATTCTACTTCCAGTGTGATGGGATGTGTCTCCTACCGGCTTCGTTTGTAGGAAGACAGGGTAGTACAAGTCAAGGATTCGTCACTTGATACTTAGCCCAACAGGTGAGGGGCCGGGAACCGGTCCAGCACCTGTTGGACTGAGAAACGCCGCCGGGGTAATACCTAGGAGGGCAACCCTCCCTTGCCTTGCAACCGGGCTTTCCGGTGGGACAAGTTTATTGGTTGCTGCCTGAGGCGCCGGGGATGCCGACGGCGTTACTCACGCAATTTTTAAAATTGCAGGAGTGTCCCTCTTTCAGGGGAGCCTTCCGGGTTCCCACTTTTCGGCATTGTGCCACACAATGCTGATGTGGGCAGCATTTAAATAAATACCTCATTCTACTTCCAGTGTGATGGGATGTGTCCCCTGGCGGCTTCGGATGCAGAGAGGCAGGGTAGTACAAGTCAAGGATTCGTCACTTGACACTCAACCCAACAGGTGAGGGCCCAGTACCTGTTGGAGTGAGGTACGCCGCCTGGGTAATGCCTAGTAGGTCAACCCTTTCATGCCTTGCCACCGGCCTTTTCGGTGGGCAAGTTTATTGCTTGCTGCCTTAGGCGCCTCGACCGGGGAATGCCGACGAGGTTACTCAGGCAACTTTTAAAATTGCAGGAGTGCCAATCCTTTAGGGGAGCCTGCTGGGTTCCCACTTTCCGGCCTTGTGCCACATTATGCTGACGTGGAGAGAAATTAAATATATACCCCATTATACTTACAGTTTTATTGGAAGTGTCTGCTAGCGGCTTCGGCTGCAGGGAGACAGGGTAGTACCAGTCAAGGATTCGTCACTTGACACTCAGCCCAACAGGTGAGGGGCCGGGAACCGGCCCATCACCTATTGGACTTAGGCACGCCGCCTGGGTATTACATAGGAGGTCCACCCTCCCAGGCCTTGCCACCGGGCTTTCCGGTGGGGCAAGTTTATTGCGTTCTGCCTGAGACGCCCCAACCGGGGAATTCCGACGGGGTTATGCAGGCAATTTTTTAAATTGCAGGAGTGCCCCTTCTTTAGGGGAGCCTGCGGTGTTCCCACTTTCCAGCCTTGTTCCACATAATGCTGATGTGGGCAGCATTTAAATATATATCCCATTATACTTCTTGTATAATAGGATGTGTCTCCTGACGGCTTCGGCTGCAGGGAGACGGGGTAGTACACATCAAGGATTTGTCACTTGACACTCAGCCCAACAGGTGGGGGGCCGGGAACTGTGCCAGCAGCTGTTGCACTCTTCATCCTCCCAGGTCTTGCCACCGGGCTTTCCGGTGGAGCAAGTTTATTGCTTCCTGTCTGAGGCGCCCCGACCGGGGAATGCAGACGGGGTTACTTAGGCAATTTTTAAAATTGCAGGAACGCGCTTTCTTTAGTTGAGCCTGCGTGGTTCCCACTTTCCGGCCTTCTGCCACATAATGCTGATGTGGGCAGCATTTAAATATATACCCCATTATTGTTGGATTGAGATACACCGTCTGGGTAATACCTAGGAGCTTCACCCTCCCAGGCCTTGCCTCTGGGCTTTCCGGTGGAGTAAATATATTGTTTACTGCCTGAGGCGATGCGACTGGGGGAATGCCGAAGGGGTTACTGAGGCATTTTTTTTTAAATTGCAGGAGTGACCCTCAGATAGGGGAGCATACTGGATCCCCACTTTCCAGACTTCTTCCACACTTTGCTGAGGTGGGCGGCAAATAAATAACTACCCCATTATATGTCGAAAATATGATGGGAGATTGCTTTTCGACCGCTGCTCGCTTAGATCCAAGGTTAGTATATCTTCCCAGTACTCGCTGCGGTCTGCTTTTCGAGGGTTCGGCTTGGGAGCTTTTGATCTTTGGTCAAAAGTCTTTTTTGGTTTTTCTTTTCAAGGCCCAGCCCCTTCTTTGGGGATTTGGACTAGCAAAGACTTGTTTTTTTTTTCTTGTTGATTTTTTGTTTCTTGTTATTACCCTCCCTGGGCAAATCATTAACGGGTTTTCTTCTCTTTCCAGATAGTGCGGGGTCCAGCTTGTGCTTAAGCAGCCGGCAGGGCCAAGGGAAACCGACGTGCCTTTTTAGGCGAAGGCCTCCTTGGTTTCCGAATCGGCGGGCACTGATTGGGCTCAGGGCACACAAAGCAGATGGAGCAGGTCTCTGCTCCTGCCACCTTGGGGGACGCCCCAGGTGTAAAAGGCGCCCCCAGTACGAGAAGGGTCACTGGGGTCGCCACCCCAATAGGCAACCCCAGTCAGGTCGAGTCGAGGTCGATTAATGCCACCATGGAATCAACCCCAGATGTAGCAGTCGTGGAGATGGCTAGTGAGCACCAAACCAGGTGGCCATGGATTACACCAGCTACCGTGATGGCCTACTCAAAAGAACAATAAATAGAACAATGGTGGAAGTTCCTGGAGCAAACCGCGTGTGGCGAGGTCGAAGAGGGGTGGAAAATCAAAAAGTAGAAGCGACCGGTCAAAAAATGGTGGGTCCAGGAGGAGGAGGAGGAGTAGGAGAAGAGGATCCCACTGATGCAATTACAGTCCGAAACTAGCAGCCCAAACAAAGCAGCGTCAGAAGGGCTTAGAAGAACCAGATAAGTAGACGCAATCGTAGTACATGGGTGCTCCCCGAGAGTGGCAGCAACAACGCCAGTCAGTATAATGGAGTGGCCAGCCCTCACATCAAGTGACACCTCCCCGATACCGGCAGGTCAAAAACCGATCCAGATAGTCGGAACAATTCCATCAGCAGAGACGGAGAAGCCGCAAAGGGCCTGGAGTCGGAAAAAGGAAGAGAAAGGAAAGAACTCAGGATATTACAAGGAGTTATTAGATACCAGGTACAAAGTCTACATCAATGGAAACAAGATGAAGGTTGTGCCAGGGACACTGGAAAACATCAAGGAGAGGTCAGTCCCTTCGGTATCATGGAAACAAATGGAAAAGGCCTACCCGGTGTGTCTCCGTAGAAGATGTTTGAGATACTGGGAGATCTCAAAATCCCAGCACAGTACCTGGTTAGAAGATTCCACGCCACGTGGGATCTCCTCCTGCCATCGAAGGAGGAGGCAGAAAGATTAGCAAGGGAGACCTCAGACCGAAATATATGTCAAAAAGACGAGCGGGGGTAACAATTCTGGAGGGTCCAGAGCTTCGTCAGTGAAGACCAGCTGGAAGCCAAACTAGCACAGTTCGGGGAGGTGGAAGAAGTTTTCTCTACAAAAGGCCCCAGAAATATTCAAACGGGCAACTACAAGGTTATTATGAGGGTGAACAGAGAAAACTTCCATAAAAGTCCGGCACAGCTCAACTGTCAGGGCTGGCAAATGGCATTGATAGTAGAAGGGAGGAAGCCATACTGCTGACAGCGTGTGAAGCTCAGACACGTATCTCGTTTCTGCTCTCTGAAAAAAGAGCAGACCCAACAGATTACGTAGGCGACAGAAAAGCAAGTGGAGGAGAATAAGAAGCAGGGATAAATCTGGAGATGTCTGAAAAGTCGGAAAATGCGGAGGCTGGAACCTGGAGCAAAGTGGTCGCCAAGAGGGGTAAAAGAAGGAACTAGCCACCCCTCCAGCACCAGCAAAAGCATCTGTGGCGGCGACCAAGAGGAAGTTGCAGATGAGTTCCTCGGACTCGGAGGGTGAAGAGAGCAAAGAGAGGCACATGGAAAAAAATAAGCGGAAGGAGACGCCTAAAGCAACTCCTAAAAAATCTCCCAAGAAAACGCCTCCAAGAAAAGAAATAAACGAGACACCCATAGAGGTATGCGAAGAAGAAACTGAAGAACAAATCACTGAGCCTACAACATCAACTCCCTAGGAGGACGCTCAGCCCAACCCTCCCCTATTCAACACCCCGGAACAACAGAACAAGGTTCCTAGTAAAATGGAAGTTGTGGCGGCGGAGAAGAAAGTCTAGGAGATGACGGCCCCCAGAGTGGGAAAGACCAGAACATTTGTCATCCAGAAGCTACCTAGACATTTTAACTTGGAGCCTGCAGATAATTCATTAATTGCGCAAAAATCACAAAACTTTCAAATATCTGCAAAATGTTTACGAAAGGAAATTACCATCACTTTCTATCAATATCATCTCTCAATCCATCTAAAAATTGGTATGTTTGTTTGATGATATATTGTATACACATTATTTGGCCTTACTCTATTAAGAATACATTATACCTGATTCACAAATATATAGAACAACATTG
Organism: Euprymna scolopes; assembly: GCF_053919585.1. Taxonomy (NCBI): domain Eukaryota; kingdom Metazoa; phylum Mollusca; class Cephalopoda; order Sepiida; family Sepiolidae; genus Euprymna; species Euprymna scolopes. The sequence goes on along the minus strand of NC_136492.1, from coordinate 51,989,094 downwards.
TTGTAATTTTGACTATATAAAGTGTAATTCATATTTTACGTAAATACGGCAATAGAACTTTTGAGGGAAATATACAGATACCTCTCATTTTGTAACCGCATAACGATATATTACAATTAATATGCATGCGGCAGATTTCAGTATCATTAAAATCCAGGGGTTATTTCCTACTAATGCTGTTTATATTTTTCTTCAAACTCTAAAATCTCGAAAAGCTAAGTAGGCATGGGTAACATTCTAAGCACGTTCGTATTGCAATCGCAGAAAAAAGTGGTGTGTCGCACTTCTGAATATAAACTATTTCTGTGAATAGAGATACAATTAATTCCACAAATCACAGCATCCAATTCACCCAAATTAATACACTGCGATTCGTTCTCAGATCGTAGCCAACAAATGCCCTCCGCCACAGTTCCATTTCTTCAACGCAATCCGATGCAAGGAGGTGGCGTCGACCGAAAAGTCCAGTTCCTAGTTGTCAAAACACCAATCCACACAAGCTGGCGCATTCCTCGTTACTGCGTCTACTGTTTCACAGATTATATGTCGGAATAAGGAAACTATTACCTTCTCATTCTAACCATTGGTGATTGAACAGGTTCTTCTCTGCATTACTGGGCATGCTATATGCAGCCATACACATACTAGGATGTGTCGTACGAGCTTTCCACATAATGATATAACAGTCCGTCGTGTTTAGATATTGGGAATTTCTGGGATTGCATTCCTTCGTTTCCAGAGCATGACACTGTTCTCTCACAAAACTGTCATTCCCAGCCCATATGTACCGTCCCCAAGCCGTTTCGGGTCCTTGCACTCTCGCCCGAATCAGGCTAAATTCTCCCAAACTCGAGATGCCGTCACAACGTCTTTGTCAACAAAACATCACAGATATAAGCCGACTTTACGCGGTCCACAGCTTCGTTATGAGCTAGTAAACTGCTAACGTAAGCCTAACACATGAAGAGAGCAACGTTAAAAACAAACCCTACACATGGCAGACAGTATCTATTTTAATTTAACTGTTACTGTCTGATATGGCCATAGTGTTTTATCGAATCGTTCTTGGAGATATGTTCCTCGGAGGTCAAGCAGTGAGACATTTGCCTCTTTGGGGCGCCACTCGCGCATCTTAGCAGCACAAACATCTACATTCGCGATGGATGTTTCTACCTGATCATTAAGATCGCTGTAGTCCACCACTGGTCTCACCTTTGACTTATTCTGCTGCATCACGTCCATCAATGAAATAGATGCCAAGGGAGGTTCGAGTCCTTCTTCCATAAGCCAACTCTAGGCCATTCCTACCTGAATTCTTGCTCATAATCTGGCCGAATCTCCGGAGTCACTTCATATTCTGACACGCAGTCCTTCAAGTAGGCTATTTTCTGTCCACTTATTTGCCGTGATGCATGCTCGTTTTTGATGCTCAAACGTAACAGTAAATCCGGTTCACTGATGGAGATAGCCGCGCTCGTGAAGGCATTCCCGACGTCGATCTGAACTGCAACAGTATATCCAACCGTGATGCATCCCAATTGAAATAGTGTTACTCCTCCGCAGCATGCGCAGAACGAACCTTCATTAATCAGAATACCAGCGTTGGTATCTTACAGGATCGATATCAAATCGCGTCCATTATTGTGTGCATGCATCCTGTAGCAATGCCGAACATTGAATTCCACTAAAATAGACGACAATCTCGCCGCACCGTATAAATATTTGGTAGACAAGTAGGCTGATTCCTTGTCCACTTGTTTTTCCCGCAAAAGTCCATCGCCCAGTGTTTACCCTTGTCGCATTAGTAGCAATTGGTTCTACGTCTTCGACACTCTATTGCTTTGTGTAACTCACGGATGCACCTTTGGAAATTTATTACTGTTCCAGGGCTATTCCCTCAATAAACTACAGACTTACCAGTGCATAAACTTACAGCTGCAACCACGCGAGTGCTTTCGTGACTTCAGCACCTTAGTATTTGCTATTAGGTCTCCAAGTGTTGGAGTTTAAATTGCACGTTTTTCTAGTTCGAATTCCTCGAAACTAGCAAGTATAACTAACCATCCAGTATTGTTTGCGTAATCGTCCACCTGCTCGCTAACTTATGTCACCACGGTTTGCTTACTATAAGCTGTGAACACACCATCCGTAAAAGCTTTATTTAATCGAGACTCAATCCGCTCGACGTCCTGTTGCTCAATCTCGCTCATTTGTAAGTAGAGGGGCAATACATTCCCCCTCTCCATGTGCAATGGCAGGAGGTTTGCCACATCCTTTATCTTTTTCAGTCTCGCTCTCAACCTGAACTTCTGGAACAATGGAACTATCTCCCTCGCCGGTAAAATACTAAACGATGTCGCTGTTTAACGATCGGAATAACTTGAAGTGTTGAAGTTAAAGTGTTTCATTTCACTGCCGATACGTTAAGCGTTCGCGCAAAAAAAAAACAACAACTTTTTTTTTAGTTGCAACGTTCTCAGCACATGCATAAACGACACTTCTTTTTTATGTTTCTGTTTCGACGTCGAAGAAAATACGTTTTTTCCTCTTCCCATTCACACCCGAATTCACTGTACGTTGGAATGACTCTGAGTCAACAATAACCTTCTAATCAATGAAAGAAATACCGTCTTTTTATATGCTCAAATTTGACCGCGTTTTAAGTTGCATACGTTAAATTTGGGTTCCTATCGGTCGGGTTTCGAGTAAGTGTCGTTGCCTTTTTACAATATGCTCACGCCACCCTTGAACGCTTGTTCCCACGACCGTTGTCACACTCTGGTATTTAATATGGGAAATTGCTCGCAGAGAAATCAGACAACTTCCGGAAACTGAAAAATCAGGATTAGGATAGAGATATTTTATTAGAATCAAAATAGAAATAACTATTTCAGTTTAGATATTGACGAGTAGTAAAACTAGTATTACATATGACTATAGAATTAACAATTTCTGTAATCAAACATTAATTAATGCACGTTTTATTATGCAATTAAATATATAGAAACGATACGTTAATCACCTTTTTTTGGAAAATACTATATAAGTCTTTGTAACGAATATGCCAGAAAAATACGAGGAATTTTCATTGATAGTTCATAAAAATAAACCTTTATAATGACAATAGAATAAGTTAAAAATAACTAGAAAACTAGAAGTAAGGAGTCTAATAGTGAGGTATGTAAAGTGTCAATGTTTTATTTAAGGGAACCTTCAAGAATTTCGTCCGAATTATCTTACGTCTGATATTTCAGAAACGTTCGTAAGTCTATTTTTACTATTATATGAAATGGAAATTTGTCCGTGGATATGTGGCTGTAACTTATTTTCCTCTGGACTCTGAAAGGACCGAATTTTATTAAGAAATTACGCAATTGTAGTTCGCGTATTTGAGTATGTTTATATATAGACTTTGTATTAGAATATCGTACACCAAGTATCGATAATCGGAAAACATTAGATTAGCGCAGGAACAGGCGATTTTGAGCCTAGTTAACATTTCATTCATATCAAGTGCATATAGAAGTATTATAACTTCACAAGCAGAAATGTCTGACATAAATTCAACAGTACGTTCATTGCCTCACAAGGGCATGTTCGAAATGAATGGGTTTTTTATAAAGCACAACTGATCCATTACACTATTTTTGTTCTTATACAATGAAATCAAGCTATTAATACCACACAAACAGAAAGGCCAGGTATATGGAATTTATAGTAGATTCTTTAATATGACATAAGCGCCTTAGAAATTTACGTTTCTCTTTAGAACACAAATAAACTACGCATCTGATATTGATTGTTGCATTTTGAATTTCAATTCCAACCGTTGTATATATAAATAAGTTTATAAAATCACCAATAGGTTCTTTACTGTGCAATGTAGACAAGAATCTATTCAGGTCTAAGTCATTGTGAGAGAGCATGTAGAGTTTCACCTAGTACACCGTGAGGGGCCCCTAATTAGAGCAGAAAATTTATCCATTTGATTCAACTGCGATTATACTGATTACGATTAACTATAGATTTGAGAGTCTGAAACATTCGTTGATCATCATTCAATGTCGAGATACTTGCTGTTTCTCTTTTACAATATAACGCCGTATTTAATATTTTGTCAGATTACTTCTCCGTTGTTCATGCTGCCATTGAAATGTGCGCTTTATTTTATGCTTAAAACTAGAAGCCGCTGTGTTCTCATACCTCTGCCACCTGGAATATGCCTCAGACGCGCACTAGGGGTTTTTAGTTGCATGGGTAATTGGATGTTATTCAGAAACAAGTGTAAGATAGCCACATGGAAACATAACAACTAAAGATGCAATAAATACGAAATCACCAGATATTTCGTGCAACTAAAAATTAAGTATTCGATTTGTATTTTCCAAATATTTGATTTCGTATTAATGAAGACTGGCGTTTTCGTCATATATAAAAAATCTTGTATTTTTTTAGTGAACGAGTGTAATTACTTTAAATACATTTTGGGGGGATGTTGAATATTAGTCAGTAACGAAAACATGTAAAAAAAAAAAAAGTTTTTAATTAAATATACAATTAAAAAATATCCCGAATGTCAATAATGTTATTTTTGTCCCTACCTAGCTCATGTATTGCGTTTTCAAGTAGTGTTGTATAATATTTCCTTTACCTACAATATTAGATTATTACGAGCTGATTTGTAAACAATAAAACGGCAGGTCACCATCTTGTTTTCAAAATTGATCGCAAAACCGAACATTTAAGATATATAGGAAAAAGCAATGCAAATACTTTTATACACAAAAATAATCCAGATACGTATGAAAGTAAATTTTATTGGCTATCAATTATTTATAGTCTATTTGATTTTACATTAGTTATTGGTTGGGTATTTTGCTAAATCCTCCATTTAACTATATAAGTGCATTTTTAATCTGAAATATGTCTAATGCCGGGCACACTATTTATTTCACGTGATTAGAATGAGAGACATATTTTTAGAAGCATGACTTTCATAAATAAGAAATACCATTTATTCGCACACCTTCAGGTGTGACTAACATGCATCGCCTATGAGGATAGTTTCAAGATAGTTATCAGACTTTCTTTCTGACAACCGACTGCCATTGTTTGGATTTAAAATAATTAACATCGAGTCATGCTCATTTTATTTTCGCCGATATCTCTATATTATTTAAGCTTAACTGATTTAAACTGAGTCAAAGCTAAACATAACTTTTATCAGTTCTGGCTAGACAAAATACTATGAATATAGATTTCTGGTGCACTTACGGTAGAATTATTTATAAATTGAAATAAAAGACGAAATTAATCCTTGTGTAAAACATTACTAAAAAGTAGAGTAGATAGGGTGGTGCTATGAGTAGTTAGAGTTAGGATATTAAGCACAGAAAGAGATGGATTTATCTGCGTGTATAGCTGTGTTTGTTCGGTTTGAGGTGGGGATGGAATTTATTAGCATTTGCGAAATATGTTCATTGTTGTAAGACGGGCCATTTAAATATCGGTGTTCTTATTATGACCTAAGTTCTGCTGCGGTTCGAGAGTGTACCACTTCACCATACCCATCATAAATCCTCGCCACATGCTTGTCGAACAAATTTGGATAGGTCATGGGATAAGGAAGAAAAAGTAAAGGGACATAAATGAGAAGAGGAGAGATAATAAAAAGAATAAGAATAAGAAAAGAAGGATTATGAGATGAAGCATAAAGGAACGAAAGAGAAGAGGAAGAGGCCTATAGTGTTCATGTAGGTATTAGTAAAGAGCACCGCTTGTCAGTCCCTACACGCTGTGAACACACCGCCCCCCTTACTCACACAATCATGTCTAATTTTATATTCATAACATTTTATATTTTTCCGTTTTTTCTCTATTTATTCGTTTTATTTTGCCTAAATTTTATCGAAATAAAAATGTAAAACCAGAAGCAGATAGTTACTAAAACTTGCACGCTAAGATATTCTTACATATTTGTTGCTACGGTGTTAATAATAACTTCTAGATAGAGCTTAATTTTGGAGATCTGTCAGTTTTCGTAAGCACGGTTTTAGTGAAAATTAATAATTCTTTATATTGCAGCCTATATTGTACATACAAAAATTGAGATACCTATACGTTCATAGATGCTTACGCAAATCTGTATGTATGTATGTATGTATATATATACATATATATATATATATATATACATATATGTGTGTGTGTGTGCATATACATACATATGTATAAATATATATATATACATATATATGTATTAATAAATAGATATAAATATATATATATATATATTAATAAATACATATACATATCTATACATATATATGTATATATAAATATATATATATATGTATATATATAAATATGTATATATCTAAATATGTATATATCTAAAAATATATATAAATATACATACATATATATACATACATATATATATGCATATATATATACACACACACACATATATACATACATATATATATATATATATATATATATATATATATATATATATATATATATATATATATATATATATGAATAAACAAGAATACGAAAAGTATAAAGGCTTATAACTTTTCTTTATTCGTTTTCAATTGGTGACGTGCAGGAATATAAAATAATATTATGAAAAAAAATATAAAAACTTTTTTTATAAGTACATAATTTTCGACCGATCTTTCAGACTTAATCGGTGTAGTGAAAGTATATATATATATATATATATATATATATATATATATATATATAGAGAGAGAGAGAGAGAGAGAGAGAGATAGAGAGAGAGAGAAAGAGAGAGAGAGAGAGGGATAAAAAAACATACCGTATTCTCTGTTCATCAACGTTTTGTCTTTATTTGGAGATTCCTCTGGATGAATGAGATTAAAAAACAAAAAAAAACACCAGTCCAACATATTTGAACATAGTTCACGTGCAAAGTGTGAAGCTGTTCTAATGCAGAAAACAAACGGAAAAAAGATGTTGCGCTGTTAAAGTGAGGAGCATTTTAGTGACGTCTCTATCTTTAACAGCGCAAGGCCCCCCTCCTTTTCGAATTTCCAACATCTTTTTCTGAAATAGAACACCGTCACACTTTGCACGTGAAATATTTTCAAATAGTTTGTACTGGTGTTTTGTGTTTCTTAATCTCATTCATCCAGAGGAAGTCTCGAAATAAAGACGAAACGTTGATGAACCCATGATACGGTTTGTTCCTTTTTATTTCTCTATTTTCTCGGAATACTATTTCCATTATTTTCATCATATATATATATATATATATACAAAAATAAACGTCTGTGTGTGTGTCTGGTCAAAAATAGGGTCCTATATGGAAATAAAAAATATAAAAAAAAAAGTTTACAATGATTTTGATATAGATGAACATCATAATAATTTGATAAGTATGTTTTAATTAAATAGGGATGGTATAATAAGATTATGGGGATCGGGGTTCGCGCCCGGCCTCAATAGAATGGAAATAGGCAAAAACTTTAATAAAGACTTTTCATATCTATCTGCGAAAGTATACTTTGATAATCATGTTTCAGTTTGAACACATATGGTATGATAAAATTATGGCGTGTTCGTTCGCGCATGTTCTTCAAAGAATGAAAATATTTCACAAAGTGTAACAAGGTTTTTTGATATAGATCAACACTGTTGTGATAAGTGATTCAATGTGAAACGTTATGGTATCTATCGCTTTAGAACTCTTCCTTTTCATAACCAATCATACTTTCATGAATCAGAGTCCATTTTTTGTAGGCTGCTTTCGAACCCAGTCTACGACGCTTACTTTTGCTAGAATATATATATATATATATATATATATATATATATATATATATATATATATATATATAATTATAAATGTGTATACATATATATGTTTATAAATATATATAAATGTATATATATAAATATATACAATTATATATCGATATAAATATATATAAATATATATATATGCATAAATATATACGTAAATTATATAAATATATATATATATAAATATAAATATAAAAACATATATATATAAATATACATATATATATAAATATCATATAAATACACATATATATGAATATATACATAAATATATACATAAATGTAATATATATATAAATACATATATATATATATAATATAATATATATATATATATATCTAAATATACATATAAATACATACTATATATATAAATGTATATATAAATATATATATAAATATGCATATAAATATATATAAATATATAAATATAAATATATATATTAAAATATATATAAATATATAATATATATATATATAAATATATATATAAATGTGTATATAAATATATAAATATATATATAAATATATATATAAATGTATAAATATAAATATATATATACACATAAATATATATATATTAATATATATTTATAAATATATATATATATAAATATATATATATATATTAATATATATATAAATATATTAATATATATAAATATATATATATGTATTGATATATATATATAAACATATACATATTAATATATATATGTATATAAATATATATATGTTAATATATATATATATAAATATATATATATATGTAAATATATATATAAATATATATAAATATATATATACATATATATACAAATATATATATATATTAATTTTTATATGCATAAATATATGTAAATATATATATAAATATATATATAAATATATATGTGAATATATATAAATATATATAAACATATGTATATAAATATATGTATATAAATATATATACATCAAAATATATGTATATCTAAATATATATAAATATATCTATATATATAAATATATATATAAATATATGTATATATAAACATATATATATGTTTATATGTATATATGTATATAAATATATATATAGAATATGTATATATATAAATATATATATAAATATATCTATATATATAAATATATATATATATATATTTATATATATATTTATATGTATATATGTAAATACAAAGTATATAAACATATATACATAAATATACATACATAAATATATATAATATATATTCATAAATATATATATATATATATATATAAATATATACATATATAAATATATATATGAATAAATTCATATATATATAAATATATATATAAATTTATATATGAATAAATTCATATATATAAATATATATATAAATTTATATATATAAATATATATATATATAAATATATATATAAATATATAAATATATATATATATAAATGTATATATATAAATATATATATAAATATATATATAAATATATATATATAAATATATATATATAAACATATATAAATATATATATAAATATATATATATATAAACATATATAAATATATATATAAATATATATAAATATATATATATGTAAATATATATAATATATATATATATGTAAATATATATATATAAATATATATATATAAATATATATATATAAATATATATATATATATAAATATACATATTAATATATATATAATTATATATATAAATATACATATAAATATACATATAAATATATATATATATATATATATATATATATATATA
>NC_136492.1:51931990-51974490 GCF_053919585.1 Euprymna scolopes | reverse complement strand
ATTATCATTGAAAATTCACTGACAATATGCTTACGTGTTATGTGGAGTATTCGTGATACCAAACCTTCTCAGATTCCTTGTACTCTCCATGTTATATACAAACATTTGTGAATAACTTTACGTTATCGGAGAACTCTCTTGCCATTGGCTTTGACATTTTCTTCTCTGGAATGTAAGTCTTTGGAAACTTCATTATACCCTGGATAATCTTATGTGTAGGGATATGACAACATCATATTTTTAATTGTGTTGACTGGAGTATATATCCGACACAGACATATTTAATTAAGCAACAACGACATCACTCTTTATAAAAGTATATACGATATCAACGGACATACACTCCAGAGTCAAAACAATGAAAAAATACACCTTTATGCAAACCCTACATATCACTACAATCATTGGTTATCTGGTCAGTTATTTTTGTTAGCTTTTCCCTATTCCTTGAGTATTTTTTTACAGTGATTATGCGTGTAGTTAGTCTATGCTAACACTCCTTTTTTTTGGAAAGGGAAGTAATTAACTCACAATCTTGCACTGGAAGCCATTATGATTTATGCATTTCTTTATGTTTTAATTTTTAATTGTGCTGTGGTTTCTAAATGTCTGGTAAGCGTCTGTAGCTCAGGTCGCTTAGCTTTCGCATTTGATGATTTATAACCGCCCTTCTTTAGTTCCGGTTCCCCTAAGTATTTTCCAAGGTAATAGCGACTATTAATATTGCCCAAAAGTCATAGGCATTATGTTGACATTTTTCATTCTCATATGGTTCATGCTCTAGACGTCATTCTGATTCTTGCGAATTCTGTATGTTATTTTCTTTTTTTCATTTCATATATCTCCCCAAGAGAGCTCATTAGACGGTAAAATCATCAGTTTATTTTCGTATTACTAATAAATTTGGGCACCTTGTCTATTTTCCTGTTTGCTTTTATCAATAATTATGCCTAAAAATTTCGTGGTTTACGTTTTCAAATATTATCTCCAAGTTATGCAAGTAACACCTCTCTTCAGGTTCGAATACATTGCTTGTACAGTTCGCGGTGTAAATCTTTCTCTTCGCAGGAAATCTTATTTTTCTTGACTCAGGTGTATGCATTCATTTAGGGCAAATATAATCATGGTTAAAATGCAACATCCACATGACCTAATAGAAATCAAACACTCACAATGAGCAGAAAAATTTGTTCCTGTAGAAGTTAGCAGTGCCACCAACTAAATATCTAACCAAATTCTATAAAGCCGCAATATTCTCTAACCAAAACTCGAAAAACAAAAACAAAAAAACAAAATAGTCCGTAGTAAGGACTTTGCTATTTGACCACCAGGTATTTCGCTGAGAAACGCATCGACAATGATAAAGCCCTAATTATCTAGTATTGGTATCTAAAGAAATCTGGACGTTTACCAATAGTTGTGTGGAAAAAGTACAAAAAACGAGTACTGAATGAATGATGAGTATCTGTGAATTTTTTTGTCTGAAGAATAAAGTAAATACTAACGTTTTAAAGAACATCAAAGTTTATTAAACTACAGAAGCAAAATAATAAACATATGTACACATAAACATAATTTCAATTTCAGACGACAAACCATAAAATAATATGTTCATAATAATAATGATAATAAGATAACCAGTAGTGAAATAACATCGAGATAACCTTTTTATAAATCTGAAAAATAGCTTACGCCCATTAAAATATGCATTGAAAATAAATGAATGCAATCTAAAGTACATTTTGCCCCTTAAAGAATTAAATTTGCCGCAGAAAATGGGCGTGGGAATAACAATGAGTCTGATTGAATATCTCGCAAATTATATATATATATATATATATATATATATTTATATATATATATAAAGTGAACGTGTCTGTCTGTGTGTCTGTGTGTTTATGTTTGTGTGTCCGTGTAGATTTCCATACGCAATAACTATGCCAATTTCCAGTCTACCGACTCGAAATTTGATATACAGGCCAGTAATTTGGCTGTTAAGGGGACAAAGTTCAACGATTTGACCTTATAGAACTATACAAAACTCCTCCGCCAATTTTGGATATAAACAAATGAAAATTGAGTTATAGGTTCCTTGGACATAGATCTAACTTAGTACTCGTATTTTAGCCGAAAATAATGAATGTTCAGGGGTCATAATAGGGGTCAAATTTAAAAAAAAGTAGCCTCTGCGGTTTCTATCAATTTTGATTTTTATTCAGTTGTAAGGTTGAAGTACAGAATAAATGCAAAACACCCTTTCCACCCCATGTTAAGAATAACTTTCGACATGATAAAATCATCATTTCACCACGGTACCAAAATACATTAGTACCTAAAATTTTACTTTGCATTGCTTTTTTTAATTTTTAAATCATAAAATAAAATCCATATAATCATTTTAAAACTTAATCCTGCTTTAGCTTTTTATTTGTTAAATACGTTGTTAATTAAAATATAATTATAACCATACCCTTACATTTGAAATAATAGTTTAATAAAATGTTACCTATTGTTCATTTCAAAATGTAAACTAACTTCTGTTTAAATTAATCGACACCGATGTTGAAAGTAAAGAGTTCCTTTTTAAGGATCACATTGTTCGACTATTGTTTTCAAGGTCGATTCAAGTGTTCGATATCTGTTTGTACATTTAATTGTTAGGTTAAAGTACAGAATACTAACAGCCGAGAAACACAAGCATCTTTGATTAAAACGAAAAGATAGCATTAATAGTTCGAACAAGCGATCAGTTAGTACGCGTAGTTGAGCTTGACAGCTCTGTGAAAAGGTAGTATTAATAGTTTCTCAGAATGTTTTGACAGAAAGATTTTAATAAATAGTTACAGCGAAAAAAAAAAATTAATTACCAAATTTGTAAAGTATAGTTTTGCTTTTAAGTCGATATAGTATATAAATATATAAAATAATATCTCAAATATATCAGAATAACATTAAATATTTGGTGAACAAATTTAAAATTTGTTTTTATGCTGTACCTACAGCTTCATTAGCAGTGTCAGAAATTTCGTGAAAATAGTGAATAATTCCACCCCATCTTTCCAAGCTTATAACTCCTCGAAAAATGTAATTCAAGCCCTAATTTTTTTTTCAATTAAAGGAGTAAGGACCAAGGTTTTATTTAAAAAAAAACAAAACAAAACAATGTGTTTTTTTTTTTAAAAAAAGGTTTTAAACTTCGGACTTTACAGGTAAATTTCTAAAAAACTGATTTTTTTTTTGTTTTAAATTTGAATATATTATTTATTGACCTTTTCTCTTCAATTTGTGATATATAAACCTATTAAACATAAATTAATTATTTACTTTTTAATAGACATTTCAAAATGAGAGGCGTAAATTATTCGACCCCCTATCTTTCTAAGCTTATAACTCCTCGAACAATGTAATTCGAGCCCTAATTTTTTTTTCAATTAAAGGAGCAAGGACCAAGGTTTCATTAAAAAAAAAAAAAAAAGACAAAAAGAAAAAATGTGTTCTTATAAAATAAGGTTTTAAACTTCGGACTTTACAGGTAAATTTCTAAAAAACTGATTTTTTTTTTGTTTTAAATTTGAATATATTATTTATTGACCTTTTCTCTTCAATTTGTGATATATAAACCTATTAAACATAAATTAATTATTTACTTTTTAATAGACATTTCAAAATGGGGGGGCGTGAAAATGGGGGGGGGGCGTGAAAATGGGGGGGCGTGAATTTAAAAAAAACGTTTGTCTAAAATATTATATTCGGTTTATTGGAAAGAACATAAAATTTCACATTGACCCTGAAAATATCGTAAAAATAGAATCAATAGAAAAATTTTGATAGATTTTTAAAATTTAAAAATTTAAAAATATTGAGTTTAAAAATTGAAAAATATTGAGTTCGGAAAATTCATTACTGTTTTAAAAAAAAAAAAATATTTTTATTACTTTTAAAACAACTGTAATAGTTTATTTTGGAAGTATAATCCATAAAGAAAATAAATAACCCACTTTTAACAGAGAAATTACGAGATTTTTATATTGTATTCGCAGTTTCGTGTTAGGGGTGTCAAAAATTCCCACAAAAATTCTGATACTGCTACAGCTTCATTACTTTCTTCGCCCACCTCTCTCTATATCCATATATCTTTCTATCTCTCCCCCTCTCTATCTCTCTCTGTAAAAATCAATGTGCAAGCGATAAGAAAAAAGCGAAGGAGAGAGAGAGAGTGAAATAGCTGAATACTATGTTTCAATCACTTCATTGGAAGTTATGTACTTATATAACCGGGCGACAATATTTTATCGGTAATGGTCACAAAGTAGAACGTAATAATTTAAAACTGATTCCCGACGAAAAGTCATAAACAAATGTTGTTTTTTCATAGTTTTTTAAATCTTAAAATAAAGTTTGTAATCGTTTAGATTAACGTAAAAAAGTGGATTTTCCTGAATTTAAAGATTGTGCTGCTCAGGCTTTCGCTACTATAGAAACCGCCTCATGTTAATAACAGCTTTGGAGTTTATTTAAAATAATGATTATATCATAAACCGCTTAAAATGAAAAAGGAAAGGTCAGCATCAATAATTCTAGCAAACAGTACGTTTGATGCTGGTAGAAATTAAGAGTAGTAGTAATAGTATTATTTCCAGCGGACAGTTATTAAATGTTATGCTAACAGCATGAACAGTTGCCCAGTTGGAAAACTCTTAAGAATCGATATTGGTAAAAATATTTTTTGTAATTCGATATTATATCAAATTATATAAAATAATATATGTAATGGAATAGAAGAACATGGAGATTTGTATTATCATTATTCCAAAGGAATGCGTTAAATATTTGGCGATGAAATTTGAAAAAAAATCATGCAGTACCTATAGCTTCATTACTCAAGAGTCTGCAAGTAACATTTTGTTTCGCCGAGCAGTTACTTGCTTGACTAATTAGATAGCATTCTCGATAATTCTCAATTGTGTGACGTCTATTTACTAAAATAATGGGGGTGTATGATGGTAATTGTTAATATCTCTATATTCTAAATTTGAATTGCTTTCTCATGGGAGAAAAGAAAAGAAAACAACAACTGCAACTGTTCGACGGAGGTTTTCATTTTCTGTTTTATTTGTATGATTTTTTTCCGCAAGTCAGTGTTGCAGTCGAGTTGTTTAATAAATGCCCAACACAAGTGTTTTAATGAAAATTAAATATTAGACTATACATGACTCGTTGGGTCTTTATATATTGTAGCTAACTATGGAATATGCAGAATTAATGTGGAAAAAGTGCACGTGGGTATACATCATGGATGCATAAACGCGCAAACACAAATGCAGGGACGTGCGAAAATTAACATAGCGCCAAGTGAAAACACTACGGTATACATTGGTGCAATTGATGTTATATGGCCCAAACTGACCTTAGATTAGAGCAAACATCATTTATATAAGAGGAGTTTAGTCGGTTGCAAAAATTTAAAAACGGCTGAAAGAAAAATTCAAGATGGGACTGTGAATTGTTCAAATCCAGAAAGTATGTTTTTATGTCAACAGCCATGAAATATCGGGATATAATAATTAAGTAATTTTTAGCGGGAAGATATTTTGTAAACACATCTTTAAAAAAGGAAACGTCTCCCACACACGTTTTGAATTATTTCTACGTGTTTCTAAATTTTATTAAACTTTATAACCCTCTTACGCCGTTATCCCTTTCTGCTTCCCATTTCGATCTTGAAAAATTGCTAACAATTACATTTTTAGTTTACCGCCACATAATCAAAACGTGGGTGCTCATTTTACGTCAAATTTATATACGACTATGATTTCCTACTCTAAAATCTTTTTTTTAATGTCTTACGTTATAAAATGCAGTTGAAACGTATACGCAACACAAAATATTTTGATGTTTAAGGAGATAAACTATCTAGCTTAGTCCAGAGAAATACCATATTTTTTTTAATGTGAATTGATCAAGCCTTTTTTAACATTAGAACATTTTTGTTTTGTTTTATGTTTGTAAACGATTAAAATTTGCAATGGATATACAATCGAAATAATATTAAATATTTTAAAGGCTAAAAACGTACACGTTGTAATTATGTTCCTTTTAACACCATTTGTTTGTATTAGAATTCTCAAAAAATAAAAGAAATATAATGTAAATAATGAAATACGAAAAGGGGCATTTGTAAAATCATCCATCGGCAAAGTATTTTATTATTCGCATTCGAAATAGTAAAACGCTTAAACTGAACGATTTTTTTATTTGTAATACAAACCAACGATTAAATATTTATTTTCGGTTATATTTATTTATATTAATTTTCTTATCATTGGAGTGTAGAAAATAAAATGTACTTAAAACAAACGCCCAAGCAAGCTGATTTGAGTTGTTAAGGAAACTGCAGTGTCCCCCTGTTATTTATTTTATGTTTATTTTATTTAGTATCACTAGATCCCCTAGTATATTAGTTTCTTCCTGTGGTTAGTATTTTTATTTATGTCTTTTTTGGATCGTGATTGTTAGAAATTGGTTAAGAGAATTCATGGGAATGTGTTAATTTATGTATTCGTAGAATGGCCTTACTGCGCTGCAGATGTAGAAATGATCACATTCCGTACATTGTATTTAATAAACTGAATGAAGGGGCTTACCTAATGAAGAAACTTTTTATAATAATTATAATAATAAACCACTACAGTAAAATTAATAAATAATTATTATAATTTTGTTTCTATCCGTTGCAAATGATTCAAATTTTAGTATATTATAAGGGATGATAGCGACTACGAGTTGACAAAATTCAGCTCTTCACAGTTGTCATATCTTACAAATATTAGGTTTTAAAATGTTGCCCCTTAGTTTTGGACGGCACTGTATCTAACAATCAATCCCCCTACAAAGACATAAAAATAGACACTAACATAACTGCAAAAACGGTTTCAACGTTATTTTAAATAATGATAATTTTATTATTCTTTTAAGAGTCTCTTATCTTTATACTACGTATCTGCTATACATTCGAAATTTGTTTTTTTTTACAACCAGGAAGATCATCTAGCGTGACATGAGACGAAAATTGGAGTGTATCTAAAATAAAAGTGAAAACATCTTGGGGTCAACTAATTAATTGAAGTAAACCTTAGTTTATTCGCATTAGTAGACTTCTAATAATGATTATCAGTGCCGAAAACAGACATACGTCAATTTTGTATTGTTTTGATTTTATTAAATATTTAACACAAGTTCTAAAGAATTGCACGAGTATTTTTACATTGTAATGTTTCCTGATGCTGTTGATAAAAAAAAGAAATTTTTAGGATTGTATCATTTGTAAGAGCAATGGAAAATTAACTTTCACAATTTAAAGAATGGCTTTGGAATCAGATATTCGTCTATAAAGTTTATTCTTTCTAGAACCGATTCCCTAGTATGGAAATCTTCTGATTCTAACTTTTCGATATATTTCTAGAGCAGTAATATGAATGCACGTTTATATATATATATATATATATATATATATATATATATATATATATATATATATATATATATATATACACAGTGCCGGCAGAAAGAAAGTCTGCACTTGTAATCTTTTCAAAAACTGCAACTTTAAGCTAAATTTTATGTAACTTTTAAACAACCTATACCTACATTTATTCACCATTTATTCCTCTATAATTTTACCTGTTCATATTTTACATATTATTGAAATAGTCTAATGTTCACGTCAATTTAACAAAAAATGACTTTAAATTGAGGATGCAAAAAGAATGTTCGTAGCAACAAATTCCCTTATAACTAGCTTAAATTATCGCCCCTAAATAAGTTTAAAATATCCACCAACAGGAAACAAAGCATCTCTAATTGTAATTGTTGTTCTCCCAGGTAATACCACGTAATATTTATTCCATATAACACGACTTTGTCTTAATGATCTTCAGGAGCTCTCATTAATCTCAACCTTCTTGGTTTATCCAATCGAGAAAATGGTCGCAGTTTTAAATCTGATGAGAAAACAGTACGAAACATGCGCACACGCACGAAAACACTGGCATGTGTTCGTTATGCCCCCAAAATCTGATCGTAATAGAGTTACTTCTAAGAGGGGAGACGATTTTATCAAGATCCGTAGCTTCAGAAACAGAGTAGAAACGGCTCTCCTAAATCCAATCTCAGTGCAATCTTGTCAAAAAAGTGCTCTCTTTCTACTGGCAAGAACAAAGTAAAGGAATTTAATTTGCGAGGATATGTTGCAAGACGCAAGCCAATGATTTGTGTAAAGAACAGAAAGCGCCGTTGGGTTTCGTCAGATGCAATGAAGATAATGCCTCTTCATATTAGTCAAAAGTGCTTTTTAGCGACAAAAGCAAGTTCAATAGGCTAAGCAATGATGGTAGGAAGTACCTTCGTCGGAGGAAAGACGAAGAGTTTTATACTAGGTGCTCAGTATCAACGCTGCAATGTAGTGGAGGTTCAATTTTGGTGTGGGGCAGTATTAGTACCAATGGTCCAGAGCCCGAGTTCGCGTGCAAAGTCGAATTAATTCGATCAAGTGCATTCATATGTTGACTGAGCAATTTCTACCCTACTTTTGTCGGAATTTGGATGATAATCCCATCTCTATGCAGGATAATGCTCCCATTCACACAGCGGGCAATGTCAAGAGGTTCCTGGAAGAGCATGGTTCTGTGTTTGGATTGACCTGCACAATCTCAAGACCCCCATCCTATCGAAAACGCATGGAATTACATCAAGCAACAGCTACGTAATTATAATATTTCATATTTGGAAGACTTTTGGACAAAAATGAATGAAAAGTGGGATGCCCTTTCTCCGGAGAATTGCTGCATTCTAATTCTCGGAATTCCCAAAAATTTCAGGCTGTCAAATTGCAGACGGATTATGCTACTAAATAGTTACCAGTTGATTCTGTTCCTGTTGTATTTTCGTTGCATTAATGCCCAAATTACGTTTAAATAACAACTTTCCATTTTTATTTGCCTCCTGAATTTGAAGTTACATTCTTATTTTATTTTACGGCAACAATAAATCAATCCATTTTGTGTCTGTACTAAGCGGATCTACCCACATAATGTATGAACAAACCAACATGGTTTGATAGATTTTGTTAATTTAATAAGATTTCTTGATCTAAAAAATGGAATTGATTCATATTTTGCAATACTTATGTTAAAGCATGGTAAACTCAAGATTAGTATTCAAACCATTCCATGGAAATGCTCAAAATGAGTTGAAGGTGTATATCACTTTTATCAGAATTTAACATTTTATACAGAATATTACACTGATATATTTGATATTTATAAAATGGAACACCGACTTATATATATATATATATATATATATATATATATATATATATATATATACATATATATATACACGCATATATATAACTACTTAATTTACTCACATAAACTTAATATACGAAAGTATAGATTTATGCGTAAATTTTAAGTATTTACTTCAAAAGTGCTCAATACGTAGGTAGAGCACAGCCTGAAGAATTCTAGAGTGGATGAAACGCGGGATATTCAGTGTAGCTTAATCGCCATATACATTTTATATCTTACTATATATATATATATATATATATATATATATATATATATATATATATATATATATATATATATATATATATATATATATATACAGTAGCGCCCAAAAGTTAAGGAACAATCGATCATTTTTTTTAATGGCTTCATTTTACTGATGAATCTAAATGTAATCTTTTCGGATCAGACAAAAGACAACATGTCAGAAAAAAATGAAGGAAGACTGTCCCATAAGTGCGTAAAAGTACAGTAAAATTTGGAGGCGGCAGTATAATGGCATGGGCATGATATCTTCAAAAGCAACTGTCCCCCTTGTGAGAATTCATGGAAAAGTTAATGCCCGAATGTACAGAGAATTGATTAGAGAAAATGTGGTACCTAATATTTCTAATTCTGATATCTTTATTAAAGACAACGCACCGTGCCATAAACCAAAAATAGTTTTAGAAGAGCTAAATAGATCCAATATTTGCGTTATGGTTGGGCCAGCTCAGAGCACAGACCTTAATCCAATTGAAAATGTTTGGAAAATTATTGGTGATAAGATCACAGAACCCCCCCAAAGATCTTGATGATGTATGGGAATGTATAAAAACATCCTGGAATAATATTTCACCTATAACATGTGAACGATTGGTTCTGTCTTGCAGCAAAAGATGCCATAGTGTGATTGAAAACAAGGGGCTTTTCACTAAATATTGAAAGGATTCTTTATTTTTTCATAATGAATTTCCCTCGTTCCTTAACTTTTTGACGCCTGTAATTTAATTAAATTTATTTATATGTAAAAAAAAAACTAGTATGTATTAAAAAAAAACATTTCTTTAACTACCATTATTAAACATTGGAAAATTCACCAAAATGTTTTTTTCTTTTTCATAGATAAAGTTAGAAACCATTAAAAAAAATGATCGACCCTTTCTTTAACTTTTAGACGCTACTGTATATATATATATATATATATATATATATATATATATATATATATATATATATATATGTATATATATATATATGTATATATATATATATCGTGTATTCTGTATTGAATGTGTGGATCGCATTACACTCAGTAAACTGTCGCAAATGCTCGAATTTGTTTCGTTTTTGCATCCTTTCAATACGTGCCTTTTGCGTCATTGCAAAATGAAACAATGCCTCGATTTTCGACACATTGTTAGAGTTTATGTTTCGTCAACATTTATGCGATTATTGTTATCAGGAATTATTTCGCGCCTTATTTCTGCACGTCTAGAAAATTCTGTTATTGTTAATGCTTTTATTAGCAATGTATTTATTGGATCTTATTCGTAGGTAAATGGAAATACGTAGAAGTGAGATAAACCTGAATACTTACTCACAGGTATACATTTATAATCACACGATTTATTACAGTATTGCGTATGTTTATATTTTAACAGTTATACATTGTCAAACACACATTCCGCTCTGATGCGTTAATAAAAAAAAATAGCACAAGATGTTTTGTTATTTTCCATATTTCCTTTAGTTTGCTTTTACTCCAAAATATTTGCCATTAAAAAAAGTACAATTGTTTAAAGCTCATCAGTAGGCTCGAATTAAAATTTGATTTATTATAAAGACTCAATATGTACAGAATATATATACAAAAATGTAACTAAGGTCAAACCTCTTACTCTGTATATTTTCGACGATGTAAAATCCTATTATGTAAATCTATTTACTGTTTTTATTCGTAATTCTTGCAACCACAATGAAATTTAAACACTTATCACATATATTTTTATGCAATTAAAATCTATTAAGTAATATTGATCATTTCAAATACTATATATCTATTTATGGCTCTGTCTGTCTGCCTTTCTGATTTTCTCTCCTTCTCTCTCCTTTTCTCTCTCTCTCTATATAATATATATATATATTCTGATAGATCAATGTATATGCATTTACATATTCGCTTATGTCCGTATGCATATAGTGATATATATATATATATATATATATATATATATATATATATATATATCAGTGTTTATTTGTTATATATACATTATCCACTTAGCCGAATCATTTCATCTAAATAAATAACAAAGTTCGCATTTAGAGAGCTCAAAAATGTGATCCTTGAACTATAATATTTTTTTGCTTTTAAGTACCTCGTTAATTACCTGCAATGCTACGACCTATAATACCACCTTTCTAACAGAATTAAATACGCGTGTCTACTCCTAGTAACTTGAAATCTGTAAATAAACACGTTTGTCTAAGTGTATATATATATATATATATATATATGTATATATATATATATGTATGTGTGGGTGTGTATATATATGTATATATATATATATATATATATATATATATATATATATACATATGTGTGTGTGTTATCTGTAATAAAAATAATTTTATGTTTCCTTCGTGATGTATGTAACAATACGTACACAATCTTACAAGGTATGGACACAACTGAATAAACATTACTCCTATAAAAGTTAATTTCAGATTAATCAGAATATCTATGTTCACTATATTCCAAATGTTTTTACGATACAGTTTGTAACGAAAATTGTGTGAACGCAGGCTTACCTCTTAAACAGTCTAGGTGTGCGCTTTGCCGACGCCGCGTCATTATGTTTTAAAGGTCAAAGATGGCGCCTGCGGCCTAATATAACAATGCAGTCTCGGGGAATCTCGAATGCTCTCGCGCACATATGAAAATATGCAAATTTGGAGGACTCTGTCTTTTATAAAACCAGCCTGCTGATGCAGATGGGACGGACGTGAAAACGAGTCCACGGAAAGTACCGACGGACGACGCTGCTGCTGTGCGTTTGTGTACTCTTTTTATTCTTTGCAACAACAAGGTTTCTCTGCGTATATTTTTACCATAGACAGATTTGACCTGAAGCTTATACCAGAGTTTGACGGGCCCCCGCCTGATTCTTCGGTGGTTGAATGGTGTGAGAAGACCGAGCGCGTTTTCCAGTTGTGCAAAATAAAGGATTCAGTTATGATCATTCCATTGGAGCTCACTAAGGGGGCTTATGCTGCGTCCCATCAGCTCGTGGATAACGCCACAATGGAGCCGATAAAACAAGTTTTGTACGGAACATTCGTTGCGGACCCTTTTGTTTTCTGGAGGCAATTCTCAGAACCACGGCTGCGGTCAGGGGAGGCAATGGACGTCTACCTGGCCGATCCGAAGAAGCTATCTGCTCCATTCGCCGGGGCAAACGACTAAATATTTGCATGCGTCTTTTTGTCTGGGCTCCCGAATGACGCCAGTCTGCTTTTACATGTGTCGTTGAAGCTCAATGAGATTGGGTTGGAGAAGTTGTTGGCAAGAGCCCAAACGATTCTAAAAGACGATGTCACGGCGGGTGTTGACGCACTGGAATCCCCACAGAGACCTCACGGTGCTACAAATGTGATGGCCCCAAGCACTTTGCGAGAGACTGCAGAAGCAGTTCGAAGTGCAACCTAGACTATGGAGCACGGAAACGAGGACGATGTCACCGATGCGACAAGCCAGACCACGTAGCACGGAATTTTCCGGGAAATTAGCAAGGGGAATAAGCCGCCAGCACTCTCCTATAATCAACACGGACCAGGCGCTTCCTGTAGTGACAGTCCGAGTTCATGGGTGTAGGCGTTCAGCGCTGGTTGACACCCAATGCACCCAAACCCTCATACACAAGAAATGTTGCATTGCATGGATGAAACAGATTATTAACCGTTGGCGGAGGTTCGCTGGTGAGTTGTGGGGTGAGCATTGTCCATATAAGCATTGGAAATGCGCCCCTGTGGCTGTGAAGATCTTGGTGGTCGACATGGTGCTTGTTAGATACAACATTCTCCTTAGAATGGATACTATTACACAGCTGGGTGGAATCACCGTGGATGGCGCCGGTGATGTAAGGTCTTCACAACGCAGGAACAGACTCGGCTGACGGAGTATCCTCCTCTCGCGTTGCTCAGATAGCAGTACCATATTTTATCCATAAAATACCTAATTCGATAAAAAATATATCCAATGGTTTGCTTTTTGTCTTCGTTAAAATACGCTGAGTTATTTTATGTTTTAAAACAGTTATTTACGGATAGTCTGTGGAATAATAACTGAAATTTTATTGATACTAGCATTTCAGCCCGGCGTTTCCCGAGTGTTTGGAGGTGTATGCTGAATAAAAAAGTGGTAGTAGGAAGGCATGATCGAACCCGTATCTGGAAGGAGGAAAAGAATGGGGGAAAACGTGCCGTCTTTGCTCTTACGACCATCCTCAAACAAAAAGTGACGTAGGTTTTAATTAAGCCTAGCTAATCGAAAAGAGTGGATGACTTTCGACAATATCCGGGACAAAGACACCCCTGCTTGTAGAAAAGTGTCCAGTTGAAGGTGTAGAAATTAATGTTTTTAGCCAATTTTTCGATATTTGTCCTCTGAAAGGTTGAGCTTACAAACAATTATGATCTTGTGAAAATCCTTCGCTTCTGTCAAACATACAAACATACATACACACATTTATATATTGGTCGCTCAAGTTTTCGACCCAAAACGATTAAAAAGCTTGTCCTATCACTGAACACCTTAATGTAAATTTTCAAATGTTTAGACCATAAATTGTCTTAATAATTTAATAGAGACCGTAGCGGTCAATTTTTAAAAAAATTGACCCCTCTTTGGACCTCTTACCATTTATTGTTTTGGGCTCTAATCAAGTTATTAAGTTAGATCCATGTCCAAGGAACCTATACCTAAAATTTCAATTGTTTATACCCAAAATTGGCGGAGGAGTTTGGAAGAGTTCTCAAAGGTCAAATCGCTGTTGACCACTTAACAGCCAAATTTCTGGCCGAAAACCGATTACAAGATTTTCCCAAATCTCAGTACCCGGCATATAAAACATCGAGTCTGTAGACTGAAAATTGACAGAGATAGTGCACAGGGAAATGTACACAGACAGACATACACACACTCAGAGACGGACACTTTCACTTTCATAGATATATAGATAGATATGTAGATAGTTTGATATGTAGATAGATAGATATAGATAGATTGGACGCAATATCTAGTAATGATGCAGTAATGATTGAAAAAGTAGAAAAAAACAAAAAAACTGAGAACCGAAACCAACACTTTCAGCTAACCATTTATTTTTGCCTCTGTCGTCAATGACTGGGCTATGAAGACATTTATAATGCAAGGCTAAAATTTAAAACATGAACCAATAGTAACTCCATTATGGATTCGTGATGCTTGCGTTCGACCTTCACCTGGCAAATTTCTTTTCTGTTTTTTTTTTTTTTTTAATTTTTAGATGTTGCACCGATTCTTCCCGGGTAAAACCCAAATATAAAGTTTCGCATGGATTCAAATACCTTCTATATGAAGTTTCCTGTCTGTAGACCAAAATCTCTTGGAGGAGTTTGGTAGGCAAAATTTGTAAAATAAAAATATATACGTATGCATAAATATATATGAAAACAGTTTTATGTTTACTATAAACTTTTTACGCCATTATTATGCAAGGTTAAATTATGTAGAATATCTGCATTAATATAATTACACGTAATAGTTAACTAAAGATGATCATCCCATAAGAAAACCAAATAAACTAATAGGGAATTAATTAAAATGAATGTTTGAAAGAATATGCAAATAGGCTAGATATTTCTCTAATGAATGCAATTCCACAACCGTATACGATAAAGGAGCATTTTCATTTTAAATAAATAGAAAATAAGGTTCTTAATATGAGTATCAATACACACACAAGAAAATGAATTTATAGGCGTATAGATATATTCTGTGAGGTGTTCGTTAATGTTTTTTTGCATAGGGGAAAATATTAAATGCATTATGTATAAATGGGTACTGCAATAATAATCCATGCCTATATTCTCCAAATATATAGTGAACGACACTTAGAATCCGGGAATGTATCTCAGATTTATTTTTACAATCTAGTGTGGAATGCCCATGGCTTACAAACACGGAAATTATTATATACGTGCGGGAATATAATACTATAAGCTTATTTTCTGTGATCATACAGTTTAGGATTCGGTTTTGTTGGAATAAATTATAACAAAGGAAAACAGACTAGAAATAGTGTAATTATTATATGTGTTATTATTAATTTATTATTAAATATAAATCTATGTGTTCCGTTAATGTTTTATACTTTCGAGAAAGCTGCCATAATATGAATAATATACTGATTTGTCAGACGATTCTCATGTAAGCATTTTAACTACAAGAAATTCATGACCAATTAAATCCTTCTGAACCGCATATTATTCCTATATAGTTATCACAAAAGATTGTTCATAGTAATATCTTTCTTTTGTTAATAAAATCGCTTCTTTATACTTATATTTTCGATTAAGTTTCTTTTTCTTTCTATAATTCAAATATATTTGTTTTTTCTTTCAAGTGTATTCTTCGGGTTGTATTTTTTCTATTTATTTGTTATTTCATCTTTTTTACATAACTTAGTTATTTTAGTTGTAAGCTTTTGATAGAAGTATCTATGTTGATAATAGGTTAACATTTATCAACATTTACCAATATTATTACGGCATTTCTAAAATGCTATGTGACTTTTAAATGTATTTCTGACATGGTTGATACTTCCAGTTATTTTTCCCCAATTTGTCCTTTTTATAATTTAATTTGTATATGAACTGTAATGATTTTACAGATTCATACAATGTGTGTTTATGTTATGTAGTTTATCAGGATGTTATCTGTTTATAGTATGAGTTATCTTCCAAGCTTATATATTTTATATACAGAATTATTCAATTTCTCTTACAAATACTGCATTATAAAAGAACCGTTAAACATATATTTGTCGGAGGAATATACAAAACTACTATATTAACTTTTGGTATATAAACACATATTAGAATTCTTCCTTTATTTGTTATAAGTATATTCTGATCATTTTGACAGGTGGCAGCAAGTTCGCAACTATTAATTGAATATATAAATAAACGGTACTTTCCGTATATTTCCGCGTATAAGGCAACCGCCAGAGAAAACGAAAATTAGAGCACATTTTCATAAATTTATCATATATCAGTTGTATAAGACGACTGTTAAATAACGAAATCGTGTTTGTTTAGACAAGCCATTAGATTGCAACACCCAGTATCTTATGAAATATCTGTTCTTAAAGATGATGTTTTGAACTTTAATCGTCTTATTGGCTTAAATATACGATATATAAAATTTATACTTATACTTATTAAGCTAAGAGTAGTTGCCTTGAGATTATTTTGATAACTGTTATTTCAGATATAGCAAATGGCCTGTTGAGTTTATGAAATTTCTGTAATCAAACTACTTATTAGTTACTTTTGTTTTTATAGTCACAAATTATTTTCAGAATCTTGTCTCTAAATATTCATATCGATCGTTCACCATTCAATTTCAGGTATATGAATATGTGTTCACGTTAAATGTAGGTATTGCTAGCACCTTCAAAAATAGCTGCCGCCTATTTCTTTTACAAGGTACATTGACGCTTATCGAAGATAAATGTTAATGAAGGGTAAGTGGTTGGTGAGGGAACTTCGATTAATGATGAAAACAATAATTTATTTAAGAAGTCACATAATAAGAATTGTTTACATTGAATTTATGTTAAGCTTGGAATAACTCATAGGGATAGTTTTGTATGAGTGGGTAGCTGTAAGACAGCACGATGTGTATGGAATTTGGGTTTAGTTTCAGGCACAGATAAATAGTAGAAAATTATTAAGTAGCTATACGAGTGTTGGGGTAATACGTTTTGGAAGTGTTGAAATTAAAGATTCAAACTGCCGCATACAATTCCATGCACCCACAAAGTAATCGAACGTTCTTTTCTCCCAATTACACGCGAATTAACCGTACAAAAGAAATTGTGTCATTCTTTTTTCCCTTACACACGAATTGACCGTGCGAAAAAAATCTGTCGTTTTTGTTTTCCACTGACACTCGAATTAAGGTATTAACGGATACGTACTAAATGACTCCGAGTAAGCTAAAAAATCTCATTGCCAATTAAAAAAATACCAGCATTTTATTTGCGCAAACTCGACCACCCCTTAATTTGCATGTAATTTTTTCTTTTCGTATCGGCCAGTGTTCGAGTTTGAGTGTGGCATACACGACGCTTGGATGCTTGTTTCCTTGACTGTTGTGACACTCCTTCCTGATATCATAGTCACATTGTCTGCATCCCCGCGCGGTCGTACTTTTTTGGTGTCTCTTAACAATTGTTGGGCCTGTTCAGAATCGCGTGTGTTCTATTCGTGCCTCATGACCATATTTTGCGTCTGTTTTGTCCTCGCGTATCAGACTTTCCGACCTACTCTCCGAAGATGTTGTGGAGTAGGAATCTTCTTTTGACGAGATCACACAGTATCGGGGTGCAGGTGCTTCACATGTATAAGCAACTGGAGCGACAAGTAAATTCCTTTCAACACGGCATCCAAATTCAGGCAGATTGGTATGCTTCGCATCATTCTCAAGTCGCAGCCAACGAGCGTCCTCCACCACTGTTCCATCTCTTTCTTATACCACTTCGTTTGCTATCGCGCTGGTATCGACCCATATGTTCAATTCTCAGCTATCCACTCATCAGACTGGATCGTTCCGCTTTACTGCGCCCACAATCTGGTACATTAAATGCTGGATTAGGGAGTCCCTTCTTTTTTCATTCAAGCCATTTGTAATTGAACAGGTTCTTTCCTTCATTGCTCCTTATGCCATACGCACCCATGCACATACTAAGAGGTGACTCACGAGCTTTTCACAGAAGTAAAATACACTCCATCGTATTATAATACTGGGAATTACTGGGATTTCGTTTCCAGCGCAGGGTATCGTTCTGTCTTAAGACCGTCCGTTCAAACACACGTGTTCCGTCCAAAAGTCATTCCATGTCCTTGCATTATAGTCCGAATCGATCTATATATTGCCGACACAAGAAGCGGTCACTAATTCTTCGTTAACAAGATATTATTGAGGTAAGCCAACGTCGTGCCGTCTCCAGCTTCCTTATGGGATAACAACTTGGCAACGATAGCCTTCATTATGAGAGGGACAATTTTCAAACCAAACCGTAAACATGTCAGACAGTATCTACTTCTATCGATCGCTACCATCTGGTATGACCATAGTGTCTCGTGAACTCGTATTTGAAGACACGCTCTTCGGATTGCGATCAGTGGTACATTTTACCTTTTTTGTCTCCACGCATATATTGGAACCGAAAACATCTGCATTAACCGTGATGCATCTACATGATTGTTTAGTTTACGGTACGCCATAACTGGTTGCATTTTTGCCTTACTCCGCTGCATTACGGGCATCAATAGATTTAATCCCTCGCAAGGTCCCAGTGAGTCTACCGGTACGGCACCAGTCAACTCTTCTAATCCATTCCCAGATATCTTGATCATAATCTGGTCGAATCTCCGCAGCCACTCGATACCTTTACACTATATTACGCAGTCCTCTAAGTGGAAAGTTATCTGCTCATTTCCATAACGCTATCCATGCTCACTTCTGTTGGGAAAACGTGGCAGTAAAGTCAGTTTATCTGATTTAGAAACTCGCGCACGTAGAAACTTTTCTGAGGCCTATGAGAACTGCACCCTTAAGTCGAACAGCGATGTCTCCCAATGCTATTATCGCATCTATCCCTAACAACAGATCGAATCCCAGTTGTTTTCCATGCATTACCAGAGAATCGATCCTTATAAAGCCACTATTCTTTGTTGAAATAGTGATTACTCCTCTTTCGCAGTACCCGCGGGTGAGTCTCCAATAATTA
This sequence comes from Euprymna scolopes, assembly GCF_053919585.1. Classification (NCBI taxonomy): domain Eukaryota; kingdom Metazoa; phylum Mollusca; class Cephalopoda; order Sepiida; family Sepiolidae; genus Euprymna; species Euprymna scolopes. The sequence continues at coordinate 51,955,094 of NC_136492.1, read as the reverse complement.
GCACGTCCACTTTTGCTATCTGCCACGATCGACATCGATTCACATCTATTATTGTATGTGAGCATCCGAAGTCAATTAATGCCAAACACTGCATACCTTCAACATAGGCAACACTCCCAGGAGCGTCACATTTACATATTGGTTGGGGAGTAAGCTGACGCTTATGACTCGTCCCTTGGCTCATTTGCCGAAAGTCCTAGACCCAGTATCCGACGTTGCCGCAACGGTCGCTATAGGTTCCACATCTTCAGCAATTTCTCGATATATGACCATTGCGGCCGCATCTGACGAAGTTTACTCCTATGCCTGGGTATTTCCCGGTAGGAACAACAGATTTATCATTTAGTGGACTCACGGTTGCCATGCTATAACCCCTGCTTCCATAGTGAATAGCTTTACCCTATTGCTGCTTAATCCAATCCTCGTCGTGGTACCGTCGAAATAGCTTGAAATGTTGAAATTAAGTTTTTGCACTGCCGGATACCGTTTCATGCACACACAAAAAAATCAGTCGTTTTTTCCCTCCACTGAAACTGGAATTAACCGTACGAAAAGAATGTGTCCTTTTCTCCCCGCTGACACGTGAATTAATCGTACGTACACAATAATTCCGAGTGAACAAATACTTTATTTCCAATAAAACAAATACTGACTTTTTATATGCTCAAACTCGACCGCATCATAATTTGCATATTTCACCTTTTCGTTTCTTATCGGTCGGGTTTCGAGTTTGATTGTAGCACACGCATGTCTTTGATGCATATTTCCCTGACTGTTGTGACAGTTTTTCAACAGGACCATTGATATACGCTCAGCCGAGCATCACCTATAGGAATACCATTAAGCTGCAATAGTATATGAAATTTTATAATGAAAAAGTATGACTGTAAGTTACTAATATTACATCGCATAACTGAATTTACCGTTTTGTAGAAACCTAATACGAACGAGTCAAGATGCTGACAATATAATTCAGTTTGTTACTATGTTTATAAAATTGCATATTCTTAAATTGCCTGTTCAATGGCTGCTGTAAATTACGTCTGACGACGGATATAATACAATAAAAGATCAATCACCATAAATTATGTTCAGAATGTCTAATCGTTAGTAAACCCATACAAACTAACTCTACTTTATAACGATCTATTCTAAGATCTATAAATAATTAAAAGAGAAAACAATTAGAAAATAAATGAAAATATATAAATAACTTAAATTATATCGGACTGCAGAGTGTCTCTTAATGGATATTTCTATTAACTCCAGGGTAGAGCAATATAAAAAACTCAGAAATGCGAAGCCACTCCTTCTTTATTCTCCATTAAGTTTTGTTAGAATATAATAAGTAAAATAATAAAAGGGGAAAAGTTGCTCAATCCTAACACATTGATAGTGTTTCATTTCTAGTTTCATCTATGTTTTATGTTGGAAAAATAATGTTCAATATACTGCTAATCATTATATACCACTTGCAGTGGAAAACGCTCATATTAAATGACCCCATCATATCAATATCCTTGATTATTTGCTCATAATATTCATAGTGTAATATATTACGTTCATTTACCTCCTCGTCATATAAATCATATTTTACTTACAGGCAAATCGTAACATAGTAGGGAAACTCCAATCGTTCCCGACATAGTAATGTAATTTTTACACAACATAGTTAATATATCTCAAAAAATTATAAAGGTCTTGAATATATTTCAAAACCTTCCCTAGAGTGATAGTGTTCTATTGATTGAATTTCTAAGTTGAGTGCTCTAAATTAAAATCCTTTGTAATTTAAATGAGTTTTCTCTTGTTATTTGAAATATAATACTGAAGAATGAAGGTTGATTTTACAATCTTAAAAGAAAAAAAATCTAGTTAAATTATATGTAATTTATTCTTGTTCTATTCTAAATTGAACTTTGTAAGTTTCACTTCGATCATTTAAATTTACAGTTACGTCGTTGCGTATTTAAGCCATTTATATTCACTGCTACATCATATAATTTACAATTGAACTTTTCACGGAATTAAATGGGAAATACTGCAGGCTAAAGTAATGTTCTGGTTAATTAAATCAGTTAAATATATTATTCTATTACGATATACTTAATGGATGAGACCAGTTCCAAACAACAAAACCGTCATGATGATTTTGTTTTTGTGAAACTACGGCTTCGTGAAGTGTCGTGCAGCTTCATCAGCGTCCAGCCTGTGCGTTGCTGTTTGTCTAAAACCGCAAGGCACCATCCAGGTTTAGCAACAGATCATTCTTGTTGGGTAAAAGACAGCAATATAGTACTTCATACCGACGTTTCTTTTTGTGTTTGTTCACTTCACGAGGAACCCATTAATCAGATTTTTTGTCTTTCAATCTCTCTTAAGTTGTTGGAAATTGCCGTTTACTTTGCGTTTAATTCAGAAGCCCGTTCTGAGACAATTTTGCGTTGATTAGCTTCGACTAAGGCTCTACATTGAATGTTGTAAACATGTGGTGGTCGAGCATAACCTTCATTATCCTCAAGATTCTCCTCTCTGCCACGAAATTTAGTAAACCCGCCGGGTTTCCACCTCGCTAAAATTTAAACAAGAACATTGTGCTAATTTGGTTTATAACATTTAGTAAATTCACAAAATGTATCGGTATTTTATAATTTATCCTAGCTATGCCATTATTTATAAAGTGACATAGCTATATAGCACATTGTATATACAAACGTGTACAAGAATATTGTGAATATTTGAATTAGTGTTTACTTAAGAGGGCCAAACGAAAAACAAATATGAACAGACGCTGCATTGAATAAGCTTTAACTCCTTACAGCATAATGTGAAGCAACAGGCAGAAAACCAGAAGTTGCATTGAAAATAATTTACGGGCTGTATGAACGTGTTCATTATGTTAACAAATAGATTTCCGTAGAATAAAAATGACTGACATTTTTGAGAAAATAATTTTTAACGGAATTATTTGTGAAAACTGATTGGGAAAGTAGTTTTGTCCGTTTTTATGTCTATAACTGTTTAATAAACTAGGGTCATGTACGTAAAACTTGTTATATGAAGTGTTCCCGTACTTACCTAAACAAAATAGACCAACCCCGAATATATGAAAAGAAGTGACGTCTTATGCGGTCCCGACAATTCTCTTTTACATATGGTTTACACTTTATGACTTATTAATTTTCATAGTAACATAATAGAATGAAAAAGTCATTTGGCACATCCCTTTGTGAAAAACGACATTTCAAATATTTCCTGCTGAAGGCGTTTGATCACACTATTGCTGACTAGGTTATTGCTTAAGGCAAATAGTAGATATTGAAAAAAAATAGCAGACATATATAACATTATCTCAGGAATTTAATCTTAACCACGATTAAAGTCCAACATAAAAACGTGTTAAAATAGCCTCATAGGGCGTTTATAAATTAAACGATTGGAATTGTTTTGTAAATCTTCGTCATATCCGGATTGATGCGCGAGCCTTATGCAACAAGCAATATCTATTCACGCTTCAAAAGGAAAGGTACAAACTGAAAAAAGTTATTTTATCATGAGAAAGAGAACATTATCGTAATATCAGTTCTGTATGGATTGAATGTGTTTCGATATAGGATTTTACGAGTAAAATATAACTGTATTTGCAAGGTGCATTATTGCTTTCATTGTGATAATAAAGTTTAGGAGCGCAAGATATAACACGTTAGAAAAATTCGATTGTGGTGTTTATCTATGAAAAACCTGTAGAATTGTTACTTAAAGACAAATAAGAAATTAGATATAATGCTGATATAAAAAAGCTTTAAAAGGAAAGAAGTTTTTTTTGTAATACTGCACGCACGTTGTTAGATATCGCATTGTTATTACCTATTTTGTAAATCTGTTTTACAGCGTTTGGTAACACGTGTTCTGCCTAGAGAAGCAGTGAATTTAATTTTGGAGGTATTATTATAGGGAAGATAATTAACGGTGGGTCGCCAAACGTTTGTGTTTGTGTAAATTCATATCTCTTTAAAAAGAGAAAAAACTCTCCTGATATAACATATTATGATATATACGTAACATTATATTTGAATTCTGTTTGTGTTTCTTTCATGAGATGTAACCAATATCTATAGAGAACTATAATAAAACATATCGTAAGGACATAACAAGCCAGTTGCCGTCCAAAACAATAGAAACTGGCTTCGTTCAGCTGATCAGTCGCAAAAGGCGATGTTCGTTTCAATACAACTCGTAAATAAACATTCGTATATTTCACTTATTGTACATGTTTTGCTCCCTATGTCACTTTGACATATTGGGAAATATTTAAAACACAAAAGGAGGAGGAGGAGATGGCGAATATCAAAATAAGTAATCATAAGATATTGTCAGATATTGTGGCCTTTAACGAGAAATATATATCGTATTTTACAGGATTGAAATAAGAAAAGGACATTATTATTATTTTAGATTGCGTATATATCTGTACGTAAAATCATATCCTATATGAATGCTAAGTTCTATTAGTTTTTGGAAAAAAACGGCAAGTGGAGCAAAATATTGGATTTGTAAATCAGCATGGTTTGGGCAAAATATATGATTGTGCACAAGAAACGGTAAGGGGTGCATTATTTGCGAAACGTGTACATGTTTTGCGTTATTGAAACAGGCAAGAAATATTAATACATATATATAATATTGATAGTATTGTTTAGTTATTTAAACCAAAACAAAAAACAAAATGTGTCTAACAAAGAGTGTTCAATGGTTAGACAGAGCAATATGAATATGTTGAATATGAAAACTAGTGGCTACACATATGCAAATATGTTTCAATGACCACCCTGCTAGGGTAAATCACATCATCAGGCCAAGAATATCTCACTTGATATCAGATATTCTTGGTCTGATGATGTGATTTTCTCCAGCAGGCTGGTCGCTGAAACATATTTTCATATGTGTAGCCACTAGTTTTCATATTCCACATATTCATATATATATATACATGTGTGGGAGTTATGAATACGTACATGTATAGGTACATAATAGTTATCTTAGTAAGCTACATGTACTCGTTCTTGCTTTTACAAATTTTACATCGAATATACCTCTGTACATTTTACTAGTAATATAGCATAGCGATTTCAGATCCTGAAATGTTTCTAAAAAGGTACTGCGCTTATAGAAAACCATGATATATTATATTTAGCATTGTCATGGATTTATATAACATAATAATCTCCATTTTTTTTGTTTTATTTTACTTCAGTCGAAGTTCTCAGAAATCAAGGGGTCCACTACCTGGGGCTAATCCTTGAAATCTATATGAGATACATAGATATTCGAATGTTCCATTTAAGTTCTTTATCTCTCAAACACTGAGTTAATAAAGAAGTTGAGAACATACTTTTCCTCTCCTCAATTAACCATTTTCATATGCTGTATTATATCTTTTATTTTGGTATCTTGGTCTTACTGAACTCCAGGACAAGAATTTATCTAGTCTGGTGGAGTATCCAGTTTCGTGCTGTTACTTGAGGTAACATCGCTTGGAGAAAGTGCACCATTCCTCGTAAAAGCTAATATGGGTTAGCCATAGCGAGGAGATCTTATTTTGGGCAGCGAATACTATGTGATTTTGAATATTTGGTCAGGGTTTACTTCTATGGAAAATGTATCCTCATGCCAGATTGTTCTGACAAACCCCTGTACAGAGATACCTTAGAAACTCGAGGACAGTGTCTAGTAGACATTCAAGATCAGTTCTTGTGCACATTTAAGTAATGATTTTAATGCACTTACTGTTTAATGAAATGGTTTTAAAACATTTTTTACATCGGTAAAACCTGAACATTACATGTAAAAAAACAATAACGTCTTAAATAAGGTATGAACTCATCTTTATTGACAATATTAAGGAAAGTTGATTTGGTAGCTTGCTACAAGAATCAAATAATAATTTATCGGTGTTGTTTCCGTAAGCAAGACTGACAGTAATACATAAGGAATGACTACTCTGCCGCATGTAAGCAATACAATTTAATATTTTTTATTCGTGTAATTTATATTTATTGCATTTCGATATTATTTGTAGCAACACTAAAGATCGTATGTTACGTATGTTTCTTGGTTTTACTGGCATTACTTCGTCATATACGAAGATCTATTCCTATCAAAACCTAATCGGGAAAAAATAACTTACTACATAGTGAACGATATCTTTCAAATATTACCCGCAAAATATGGATAATATTTCGAAATAAATAATGCAAACGTCAACTCTTTCACCTTTCACATTTTGGCAGCCTAATTAAGACCCCAAAACTGAGTAAAATTCTTGCCACATGTCTGAATATCTGCTATGTATAAATTGCAAATTTTCTTTGTCCACAATTGACCGAGTAGTTTGCTAGACTTCGCAAATGTGATTTCTTTTATCTTTGGCCCCTAGGCAGCTCAAATGTTCGAACAAAATCGATTAAAAAAACTTGCCCCATCTGTAAATCTTCTTTATGTAAAATTCCAACTGTTTAGACCAGAAATTCGTTGAGTTATATAATCATACCGGAGAGTTTCAAATGGGTTCAATTTTGACACCAATTAGGACCTCTTAACATAAAGGTGAAGTGTTCAGACTCACAATTGAGGAAGGAGTTTGGTAGGGTGTTCAAATGTTTAATCGTCGAATCCAAACCCCTTGACAGGTAAATTTCTGGCCGAAAACCTATTCGAATGATTTTCCAAATTCTCAATACACCTCACGTAAAATCTCGAGTCTCTAGACGGGAAAGTGTCAAAGTTATTCGGTAGAGAAATGTACACACACATACATTTTCATATATATATATATATATATATATATATATATATATATATATATATATATATGTTGCCTACATAACTAACGAAGTTAAGCAACACTGATTCTTGCCAGTACAAGATGGTTGTCAATTTAGGAATTCTAGGCGCCGTATGTGTTTGAGACAACTCCAGCACTTAGTATTACACTTGGTTCTATTGCCCATGTCTTGCCGTCAGGACCACGTGTGTCTGGACGACAAGTGTGTTTGATGCAATCCCCCGCATTGTAAATTAAGTCAATTGAAAGTAAAAGCAAAAACGGTAAGGTGAGAAAGCAATGGTTAGTAAATATGAACAACTGCGTGTTCATCTTATGGTCTACTATAGGTTAGACTACATCACGTAACAACAAATTGCCGAAACAAATAATCGTATATTTAGCAAAATGCGCAGTTATTTATCGATTTTTCTGGTATCGATTCTTTAAAGCTCTCTACTTAATTTTATATCATCAATATTAGTCTCACTAAAAGGAAAATTATAAATGTTTAAGATATAAAAGTAGTGGTTTTCGAAAAATAAATCAAATGCATATTTTTTTGCTGGCCTGAAAGATAATTAATATAAACATATTATAAACGAATTGCACACTTTAAAATTCAAAAGATAAAAAATTAAACATATTTAAAATTCGGATTGTCAACCTTAACGTCAGATACATGCATAGTTTTTTTTTTTTAGTTGTTTGTTTATTTTATCTAAAATCCTCATTCAATGTATTTTGTTCAGTTTCTGCTGATTATTTTAAGCATATATGTAACCACAAGTAAAGAAGAGGAGTTGCAGTAATATATATATATATATAAATATATATATATATATATCAATTATAAAAACTAGTACACCCTTATAAAGTTCAAATCGTAATAAGTTTAAAATATAGTGGTATTATCTCCGCACAACACAATATCTGAATGAGTGATGAGTGCGGGAAGTTTTTTATTTATATTTTGGTAGGAGAAGCATACAGTTTTTATTACTCAATGCATTTGATTATTTCTTACTTTACTTACAGTACTTAGCAACACAGTCACCCAGAAACGCATATCTTCAATGGTGAAGTATTCAGCATTTTTACCCCTTCTTTAATGGCATGTTGATAATAACCACTGATTATTAAATTCCAGCTTAAGACAAAACGTCTAATTCATTTAAATCTTCTCTTGAATATGATCATGTCATACAATATCCACCAGGTTTTTATTCATTAGAATTAACGGATATGCTATCCCACAATTACAGCTTGATGCTGGATGTCAAACTGTGTTACACCGGTATCGTGATCCTTCCCTGCTATTCAATGTACCAAGATGATGTAGAACGCATGCTAGCTCATGTGATAAGAGCTATCATATTAACTGGGGTTGTTAAAAAAGAATCCAAACAAATTCTCAATATAATCATACTTCCGTCATAATTTGCAATACAATTTAAAATGATTGAGTTTCTAATTACACCACGACAGCATAGTAATCCCAGTGGTTGCTCTCAACTAACCTTCGTCGTACTTTTCTCGTTGTTCAAGTGTAGATTGTCCACAATGTATATATATATATATATATATATATATATATATATATATATATATATATATATATATATACATATATATATAAACACCAGATGGTACAATATCACATATTTTTATCTAATATATTTATATAAATAACAAATCCAATACTCTATTTCATATCTTTTTGTTCAAAGTGTATGCCCTTGTTGATCGAAGATAGAACAAGAGATAGCAGTCAACTTGCTTATTAATCTAATTTTAAGAACAACATGATCAGATTCATTAACCAAGATTACATTGCGGACAAAACTTCTATTAAATTTAATGATATCAGTTTAATAATTACCTGACTATCATTATTCATTAATGATAATTTTCATGCAGTTTTAACTGTATAAAGTTTCTTATTTCGGTGTCTTAATCATTAGCATATTACATTTTTATTTTGAAAAGTTAAACCATTCTCTATAAAGACCTTACCTCTACAAAAGTATTTTACTTGAAATTAATAGCTTCTTTCCGCAGAAATACGTGTTTCATCGCATTAGATAATAACATGTTCTATTTGTTTTAGAAAAACTCATGTATCAATAAGTATTGTTTGTTCTCTGGGTTTAGTAATCTATTTGTTTTAGAAAAACGCATGTATCAATAAGTATTGTTTGTTCTCTGGGTTTAGTAATCTATTTGTTTTAGAAAAACTCATGTATCAATAAGTATTGTTTGTTCTCTGGGTTTAGTAATCTATTTGTTTTAGAAAAACTCATGTATCAATAAGTATTGTTTGTTCTCTGGGTTTAGTAATCTATTTGTTTTAGAAAAACTCATGTATCAATAAGTATTGTTTGTTCTCTGGGTTTAGTAATCTATTTGTTTTAGAAAAACTCATGTATCAATAAGTATTGTTTGTTCTCTGGGTTTAGTAATCTATTTGTTTTAGAAAAACGCATGTATCAATAAGTATTGTTTGTTCTCTGGGTTTAGCAATCTATTTGTTTTAGAAAAACTCATGTATCAATAAGTATTGTTTGTTCTCTGGGTTTAGTAATCTATTTGTTTTAGAAAAACGCTTGTATCAATAAGTATTGTTTGTTCTCTGGGTTTAGTAATCTATTTGTTTTAGAAAAACGCATGTATCAATAAGTATTGTTTGTTCTCTGGGTTAAGTAATCTATTTGTTTTAGAAAAACGCATGTATCAATAAGTATTGTTTGTTCTCTGGGTTTAGTAATCTATTTGTTTTAGAAAAACTCATGTATCAATAAGTATTGTTTGTTCTCTGGGTTTAGTAATCTATTTGTTTTAGAAAAACTCATGTATCAATAAGTATTGTTTGTTCTCTGGGTTTAGTAATCTATTTGTTTTAGAAAAACTCATGTATCAATAAGTATTGTTTGTTCTCTGGGTTTAGTAATCTATTTGTTTTAGAAAAACGCATGTATCAATAAGTATTCTTTGTTCTCTGGGTTCAGTAATCTATTTGTTTTAGAAAAACTCATGTATCAATAAGTATTGTTTGTTCTCTGGGTTTAGTAATCTATTTGTTTTAGAAAAACTCATGTATCAATAAGTATTGTTTGTTCTCTGGGTTTAGTAATCTATTTGTTTTAGAAAAACTCATGTATCAATAAGTATTGTTTGTTCTCTGGGTTTAGTAATCTATTTGTTTTAGAAAAACTCATGTATCAATAAGTATTGTTTGTTCTCTGGGTTTAGTAATCTATTTGTTTTAGAAAAACGCATGTATCAATAAGTATTGTTTGTTCTCTGGGTTTAGTAATCTATTTGTTTTAGAAAAACTCATGTATCAATAAGTATTGTTTGTTCTCTGGGTTTAGTAATCTATTTGTTTTAGAAAAACTCATGTATCAATAAGTATTGTTTGTTCTCTGGGTTTAGTAATCTATTTGTTTTAGAAAAACGCATGTATCAATAAGTATTGTTTGTTCTCTGGGTTTAGCAATCTATTTGTTTTAGAAAAACTCATGTATCAATAAGTATTGTTTGTTCTCTCGGTTTAGTAATCTATTTGTTTTAGAAAAACGCTTGTATCAATAAGTATTGTTTGTTCTCTGGGTTTAGTAATCTATTTGTTTTAGAAAAACTCATGTTTCAATAAGTATTGTTTGTTCTCTAGGTTTAGTAATCTATTTGTTTTAGAAAAACGCATGTATCAATAAGTATTGTTTGTTCTCTGGGTTTAGTAATCTATTTGTTTTAGAAAAACTCATGTATCAATAAGTATTGTTTGTTCTCTGGGTTTAGTAATCTATTTGTTTTAGAAAAACTCATGTATCAATAAGTATTGTTTGTTCTCTGGGTTTAGTAATCTATTTGTTTTAGAAAAACTCATGTATCAATAAGTATTGTTTGTTCTCTGGGTTTAGTAATCTATTTGTTTTAGAAAAACGCATGTATCAATAAGTATTGTTTGTTCTCTGGGTTTAGTAATCTATTTGTTTTAGAAAAACTCATGTATCAATTAGTATTGTTTGTTCTCTGGGTTTAGTAATCTATTTGTTTTAGAAAAACTCATGTATCAATAAGTATTGTTTGTTCTCTGGGTTTAGTAATCTATTTGTTTTAGAAAAACTCATGTATCAATAAGTATTGTTTGTTCTCTGGGTTTAGTAATCTATTTGTTTTAGAAAAACTCATGTATCAATAAGTATTGTTTGTTCTCTGGGTTTAGTAATCTATTTGTTTTAGAAAAACGCATGTATCAATAAGTATTGTTTGTTCTCTGGGTTTAGTAATCTATTTGATTTAGAAAAACTCATGTATCAATAAGTATTGTTTGTTCTCTGGGTTTAGTAATCTATTTGTTTTAGAAAAACTCATGTATCAATAAGTATTGTTTGTTCTCTGGGTTTAGTAATCTATTTGTTTTAGAAAAACTCATGTATCAATAAGTATTGTTTGTTCTCTGGGTTTAGTAATCTATTTGTTTTAGAAAAACGCATGTATCAATAAGTATTGTTTGTTCTCTGGGTTTAGTAATCTATTTGTTTTAGAAGAACTCATGTATCAATAAGTATTGTTTGTTCTCTGGGTTTAGTAATCTATTTGTTTTAGAAAAACTCATGTATCAATAAGTATTGTTTGTTCTCTGGGTTTAGTAATCTATTTGTTTTAGAAAAACTCATGTATCAATAAGTATTGTTTGTTCTCTGGGTTTAGTAATCTATTTGTTTTAGAAAAACTCATGTATCAATAAGTATTGTTTGTTCTCTGGGTTAAGTAATCTATTTGTTTTAGAAAAACTCATGTATCAATAAGTATTGTTTGTTCTCTGGGTTTAGTAATCTATTTGTTTTAGAAAAACGCATGTATCAATAAGTATTGTTTGTTCTCTGGGTTTAGCAATCTATTTGTTTTAGAAAAAACTCATGTATCAATAAGTATTGTTTGTTCTCTGGGTTTAGTAATCTATTTGTTTTAGAAAAACTCATGTATCAATTAGTATTGTTTGTTCTCTGGGTTTAGTAATCTATTTGTTTTAGAAAAACGCATGTATCAATAAGTATTGTTTGTTCTCTGGGTTAAGTAATCTATTTGTTTTAGAAAAACTCATGTATCAATAAGTATTGTTTGTTCTCTGGGTTTAGTAATCTATTTGTTTTAGAAAAACGCATGTATCAATAAGTATTGTTTGTTCTCTGGGTTTAGCAATCTATTTGTTTTAGAAAAACTCATGTATCAATAAGTATTGTTTGTTCTCTGGGTTTAGTAATCTATTTGTTTTAGAAAAACTCATGTATCAATTAGTATTGTTTGTTCTCTGGGTTTAGTAATCTATTTGTTTTAGAAAAACTCATGTATCAATAAGTATTGTTTGTTCTCTGGGTTTAGTAATCTATTTGTTTTAGAAAAACTCATGTATCAATAAGTATTGTTTGTTCTCTGGGTTTAGTAATCTATTTGTTTTAGAAAAACGCATGTATCAATAAGTATTGTTTGTTCTCTGGGTTTAGTAATCTATTTGTTTTAGAAAAACTCATGTATCAATAAGTATTGTTTGTTCTCTGGGTGTAGTAATCTATTTGTTTTAGAAAAACGCATGTATCAATAAGTATTGTTTGTTCTCTGGGTTTAGTAATCTATTTGTTTTCGAAAAACTCATGTATCAATAAGTATGGTTTGTTCTCTGGGTTTAGTAATCTATTTGTTTTAGAAAAACTCATGTATCAATAAGTATTGTTTGTTCTCTGGGTTTAGTAATACATAAAATTCATTATTTCCAGATGCAAGAAAAAGCAATACAGTATATTATAGGAACAGGAAACTGCAGACATTGGGGTAAATAATGTGAGCAGAGGAGTCTGATGGGTATGAGGTTTATGTAAGATAAAGGGAGGAGGAGTCATGAATAAAGCAAAGAGAAAACTGATAATAGGACGTGCAAGGTGGGGGTAAACGCGTACGATAGAGATAGGTAGATTACAGAAGCGGCATATATAGTAAAATATCACAGACATAACTAATCTATTATTCTTTATTGTCCTTGTCCTAGGAAATACCAGAGAATCATTATCACTTAATATTTAACTTGACCTTAAAACATAAGCAGAAATATCATTTACAGATTAAAAGCGACGGTACATATAACAAAATTATGTAATTTCAGAATTTTGCATTGACTGAATTATTATCAGAATGAGTTCCCACACCACGTACCTGGTCTACTTTTCACTCCATCTTCTGTCGTAATCTTTCTCTTTCCCTTATGAAAAAAGTGCAGTATAATCAGCGTGCAATTCATTTTCAATTTATTTCTAGTGATTTGATTAGCCAATCGATAACTAATTTCATTAATAACTAACGCCACCATATTCTTGACACTGTTCAATTACTATTGTAATTAAACTCTGAGTTGATTTTTTCTATTCAATGTAGGCGGGCTAGAAATCTTTAATAAATGATATCTCGTTATAATTGCACACAATTTGGATTAACAAGGAAAATAATGATAACATAGCACGTAGTTACATGAGAGGTCCTTCCATGTCGCTGAACTTATCCACAGATTAACAATTCAATGTTAATGTTAGTTTTTAAATTTTATTATTCATAGATTAGGTTTTATTTCCTCGGACGAATTTTTATGGGAATCATGCACGAGAGGTTTGGATAATTAGCAAAGAAACGATTATAACATGCAATTAGTCCATTTTATCAGTTAAAATAAAATTCAGTCTAAAAATCTATTTGATTCATTGTAAATGTGTATGTATTTTATAAAAATAATCCGCTCTTGCTTGTAGGTCTCCCCACGATCATTATATATATTGAAAATCAATACGACCGTGTGTGTTTATCTTTTCGAGATTTTCTTGGTTGTTTAAGTCATGCGTACAGACTGGTAGAGTCACACGTGGGCACGTGAAATGGAACATAAGCTTCACGCTAGGCACACCCTCTTCGATTCCGACATACTAACAGTACGACGATTATACAGATGTATTACTTGAGGTGCAGTAAGACCGCTACGTTACAGCGATATGCGAGGAGCGTGCAATAATTAATGGCCCTGACCCACTTCCAATAGAAGTAGAGCAACGAACCTTGGCAGAGTTAATAGTCCTTCTCTACATAGGAACGGCCCAGTGTTATGCATTTCTCCCATAGTTTGATGCAGCTCAGGAGACCGTTTTTGTAGAAGACCCCAGGTTGGGCCTCCAACCACGACGTGACTTCAGAAATCAAGGCTGCATCATCTGAGAAACGCTTTCATTTCAAAAACACATTCATGGCTGGGAAGAGGTGAAATTCATAGGGCGCAAGGTCAGGAGAGTAGGGAAGCTGGGGAAGGAGTTCATAACCACACGCCCGTGTTTCTGATCCGACGACATGCGTGTTGTGGACCGGAGCGTTTTCCTGCAGGAGGAGGAGACCTTTGCTGATCTTTCCCCGCCTCTTGATTTTGATAGCTTCCCTTAATTTCCACAAAATAAAGCATAATGGGCTTCTGTAATTGTGGTACCCTTTGCCAGGAAATCTGTCATCACTACTCCATCCTGGTCCCAGAAGACTGTGAGCATGACCTTGCCAGCGGAGTGGGTGAATCCAAGTGCTTCCACTGCATTGACTGTGCTTTGGTCTCTGGATCATAGTGATAGACCCAGGCTTTATTCTGTGTAATCAGTCTTTTGAAAAACTTTGACTCATCTTCTTGGTACATTTCCAAATTTATCCTCGAGCACTAGACGCGTTCTCGCTTCTGGAATGGTGAGAACCACCTTGGAATCTATCTGGCAGACACCTTATGCATATGCAAATGGTCATAAATGATAGTTTTCAGAGACCCTGTACTAATCTTGTCATCTTGAGCTATTTGGCGAATAGTAATGCGCCGTTCTGTCAGAAATAGCAGCCAAACTTGACAGATATATGCCTCATCAATGGCAGAAGGGGGTCAACCAAGTCTGGGAGCTGTTTCCACAGATTTTCAGGCCATGTTCGAATTCACGATTCAACGTTTATATATATATATATATATATATATATATATATATATATATATATATATTGTGTACAGAAAGTTTATAGTTGAGACAGATCATTGGTACCGTTGGTTTCAAGCCCGATAATAAGGCCCGTTTAAAGTATCCTTATCAAGCTCGGTGGAGGAGAAATCCTTCACGACTGAGACAATTTTTATTTTTTGTACCTTTTCTCCACGTTAAAAAACGACCCTGGTGTCTAACTCTGCCCCGTAGGGAGGCATAGTAAATAGGTACAATAATATCGCATGTCTCCACGCAGGCTGATCGTCCACAGAATGACCAGCAGGAATCCTTACATACGAAAGATGACGCTCGGAATTTTTTAAAGATAACGCTAGTAATTACTATTATTATTAATGGATTAATAAACTAAGACTGATAATAATAACGCAGGACCTGTTGAAATTTCCTGGAAAGAGAAATATATTAAACCACAAACTTTTTGAGAAGATAATATTTTTCTATATAATCATAAGTTATTTAAGGGTCGAGAAAAACAATAGCACACAATATATATGATCATTAACATTTCTACGAACATATTTCCCATTCTTTTTCAATAGATAACTGACGCAAATAATAGAAATTAAACTAAAATAATAAATACCTAGAAAAATAGGTATATTACATAGTCGAAAACAAATACCGTAATCATATAGTAAGAGGCGATCCTTAATTATTCTTTCAGTCCAGCACCTCTTAAAAAAACTAAATTCTATTACCTAGTTTGATTTGAATGTTGCCTCCCTATGTAATATACGTCTATGTGTTTTTCGGTAAAAAAACTGATTCACGTCTTAATTACGAGTTCTAATCTCACACTATCACAATAAACATATATTATTTTAATGACGAGACTACAATAAATGGAGTTAACTTTCGTATTTTTGTCTGACATTGTAAGATTGGCATTGTTAAATCCAACTTCAACGAATTAGGTCTTTCTCTAACGCAGTGTGACCTTCAAAAATTCAATTTGACATTTTTCCAAGTGTAATGTGTAGACTCAGAATAAGCAAAGACAATATACTATATCAAAAAATTTACAATTTGTAATCGATTTTACAATAAAATATTGGTTGTGTGTGGGGGGTGCCAAGCTATATCGAAGTTTTTAATTAACCTATCAATATAAAAACACAGAAAGCTATACACTGATTGAACAAGATCAAAATTATTATAAATTCACGTTTCAGCCGAAGTAAACATTTAATTGTTTAAGTAGCTTAATACCTCTTGGCAATAATTCAGCCGCGCGCGCCGTGTGGCCTAAATGTAATACATTATCAAACACGACCGACACGGCTGGAATTAAAGCCTGATTTAATAGAAACATTAATCAGCAAATGTGATTATTACAAATGTATCAGAATATCATGCGGATAATACATTGGCATGTTTAATAGCTGAACTAACTCGCGTCATCCATGGCTTTTAGTGTTTATACAATAATGGAATTTAATGAAGTTATGCGTCTTCATTCATTATTATCACATTGAAAGTGAGATTCAATTATGCGTAGTCTATTTCATTATTCCAGGGGTGGGGGTAATAAACATGGAATATACTTAGAACAAGTTTCTTCTTTCAGGAAGCATTCACTTTCAATGTCTGGAGATGGATATTGCAAATGCGGCAATTCCATTAATTGTAATGAATGCCAATTTTAACAAAACTACTAAATTCCGTTTAATCACAAACGCAATATTTGAAAAAATATGAGTTTTATTTTTCGTGTAATAATATTACATTTCGCCATTTTACATTTATGCAACGTTTTACAATTTAATAAAGAAGATATCATATAATATATTTATTAATTTATACTTGAAAGAGTTTCAGACATATTTAAAATGCCATTCCTTTAAATCAAATTAAATGCGATAATATGGAGTTTGTGAATTTTCGTCATTTAATATTCCTGAAGATGCCTGAATTTATGTATATGATCATATAAAACATGAATCATGCGATTGTATTAAACTAGGATCATGTCTTCAAAGTGGCTGAGATTTAACCTGATATTATTAATTGCGTTTACTTTTTTATGAACAATAGTAAGGAAAGACAATCTACTTCAACTGCAAATACAAAAACATACGAAGTAGGGATATTTGTTAACGCGATGTCTGTCCATGTGTCATTTAATTTTTATCATCGGTAAATAACGGTACATGAATGATTGTTAAACTCGGGCAGTTCTAGAAGTCTTAATAAAATATTTTCTTGCATCGGGGAACCTTTACAATAAAGACGTGTGATTTTTACGTTTGTTCTTAAACAACCACTGGCATCTCACATTGCTTTGTAGATACAGAGAGTAGATCTCGGATTATAGTCCGAAAGTTATTAAACTTGAGTATAGTCTTAGATCTTGTCAAATAGAAAGAGTCTTGCGAGTGATATGCAGGCTTATAAGTAGCAACACTATTTTCAAAATAGTTGTTAGTAGACAAAGTGTATTGTTAGGCGTACTGATTTTCCATGTGTGGTAGATAAAGCCTACCGTCTTTGCTGCGGATTTTAAAAAAGTGTTTTTATGTTATCTCTCAATATTAGTCCAATAAGTTTTAATAAACCCTAAACTAGGTTGTTATTAGTTATGACTTGTTTGCGGGAAAGGCTGCTTGTAATTATTGAAATATAAGAACTTGGTCTACAATGATACACACTATTTACATCACTACAGATTGCAGTTATTTTCTAAAGTTTCGTACACTCTGTATGTTCTCTCCCACACATCATTTATTAAGTAGCGTGTCCCGCAAATATGGTCATCTCGCACACAACATCATAGAGATGGTCAGTAAAAATATTAAAAACAATAATGGGTTTAATCATATATTCATGCTGTGTATCTGCATACATTTCATATTCTTTTGATTTGCGGCTATTGGATGAACTCTGAATTCTTCCATTGTGTAAGAGTAAATTTGCCCGTATAAAGACATCCGTACGTTCCTAGAAAAAGGCCGAGGAGTGGGTAATCATATAGGGAAAGAGTTTATTAATTAAAATTCTTGCATATTGTTATGACACTTGCAATTTGACAGACATATGTGATGATGAACTTGGTAAAGAAGTGTTTGTATAGGCTAAGTTGAATTAGGGGTAGACAAGCTTAATATTTTTCTTACTATCCCAGCAATAAGATAAAAACAACAGGTAATGATGGCCCGCTTTTTTTGATACAAACATGAAACGTGAATATAAGACCACATAGTCTGCGAGGGGAAATTTGGAAAATAGTGCTTTGTCTTGTCTTAGCTGGGATAAACGAGAATTGCAGCCTTTCCGAATGATGTGCAGGTTGTTTATCATGGAGGTATACTATACTATTCTAACGTTTTTCTTAATAGGGAATTCTTAAATTTTACAATCCAATGCGTTATTTTTTAATTACTGTACATTCTCTTGATGTTTTTTCTCTTAAATTGTCATCTCGTTTCTTTACTTCTTTTAATTAGTATTTGAATAGTTTACGTTTGCATGGCGCAACAGTTTTTGCCAATGCAACAATAAAAAGCGCACAAATATAATCGAGACATTATTGAGATTGTTTCTCGCTATAAAATTCCCATGAACAAATATGTATTTCTATGCGTTTTTTTATCTACGGAGTTTCCTAATGTAGAACGATAAATAAGAAGAGAAAATGTATAAATCGATCAAAAACCGCTGTGCTGTCTTTGGTGAACTTTAATGAACATCTTAGAAAATTTGATCGTTTTGGAATCCGACTTTTGATTTGGTGTTCGATTTTTAAGGACAATACTTAGCAATATTGACAGGTAACCATCATGTGTGAGTTGTGTATAGGAATTACTGACATACATAATTATTCTGATTTCGTAAATAACCGCCCGCTGAATCTATAGAGCCAATGCTAATTATCATTATGAGGTAATCGTGTTATACTTAGTACACACCTGCAAATATAACACACATATCCAATTCAATTGAGATCAAACTTATTGCATGACGCGACCACAAATGTACGTGTACATTTGTTACTGCAAAGGCTACATTACTTTTCCTTTAACTATTTTGAGAATTGTTTTGCAAAAGTTTCCGTAATGGATGATAGCAAACTACTAGTGAGTTATACATTCAAAATCTTAATGTTTATTTCCTTAACTACAATAAGTTACATAGATTCCTAGAACATAATATCAAGCCTGGTGTAGCTAAATCTACCAGGGTTTAAAACTTATTACACATGTCAGTATTATATATATATATATATATATATATATATATATATATATATATATATATATATATATATATATAGAGAGAGAGAGAGAGAGAGAGAGATGTACATATATATACATGTATATATATACATGTGCATATATATACATGAATATATATACACGTATATATATATATGTATGTATATATATGTATGTATATATATATACATATATATGTGTGTGTGTGTGTGTGTGTGTGTGTGTGTAAATTACCTATTCACACGTTATTTAGTCGTGAGTGAGTTAGTATGTGACTATTCTTGCTATATATGTATTGGTACATAATCCAGTATGTTTTCATCTAGGAAATCTTCAGAAAAAAATATATAATCTGATCAGTTCGTTAAAATATATAGCGTACAGTATATTTTAATTACATTTATCAAATAAAAACGTATATCAAGTACTCTAATACACTAAGTTATCAGTCACGTTTCTTATAATTTTTCGTTAGTTGTTACATCTGTTTTGATTACAATTCTATCGAGCTATATAAAACATTAAGAATTAAAAAAAATGTATTTATTCTGATCGTCTCTTCATAAAATTATACCCTTTCAGGTACATCTCTTGCATATTACTCATTTGTATTTAATTATATGTGATTTTGCTGATTTTTCAGGAAAGTATATTAAAAATTTATATTATTATTAATATATTAGTGACATGTGCGGTCATATTTCCTTAAAACGTTATTGAAATATGACATTATTTAAGCTGATCTAATGGTTATACAGTAATAAAAGAAAACCAACACAAGAGCTAAAATATGTTTGCGTATTTTCGGTAACGATTTTTAAAAACACATTGTACAATTGATCTTCTGATATCAAATATCTAAAGCATTACGCATTGAAAAGCTAAATGTTTAATTATTAGTTTATAATTTAAAGAATGTTAATATATTGAAGTAGAAAAATAATATATAATGTGAAGCATGTTGCCACTATTGCAGATTGGTATTTACTCGTTTAATCATATGGAATTGTTATTAATGTGGAAAGCAAGGGTAGATGATCAAGTAAACACTATAGCTTCATTTTTATGTTAATTAAAAAATCGATACATAATATTTAACTGCAGTAAGTACTTCAATCTAAATGAATTTACACCATGCGCTGTCCATAACCTGTATAGAGTATTATTTATTAATTAAGTTTTTGATGTATTCCTCGCCACATACTCTAATGTGTGTACTTAATTTTATGAGCATTAAACGGCTACAGTCCTCCTAGCGTTTATTCTTAATTAGCTAGTTTCTGTGAAACAAAAGGGAGGGATTAATGATTGCTTAAGAGAGGGAGAGCGGTGTGCACTTATCTTGCTTACTAACCAAAAGAAATTGGCTTGCTTTCTCTGCCTATTTGAAGTTCTTTTGCCCAAGGTAAGGTGACAGTAAATCACATGACCTTTAATTTATTTAAAAGGTGATTCTCTCCAGTGGTTTACGTTTTTTTAGATGCATTTGTGGCTGGTGCCGGAGAGCTACGCATTGATTACCTCAGCTTTGCTGGCAATAGATTGTTAACAGACTGTCACGTCCCGGAAGTGGAGGGGGAGCAATTCTTCCGCAACTTAAGGTAGGTGGACATAGCTTCGTTTTCTCAACTGAGCAGTCATTGGATTTTAAGGGAAAATTACTTTTTTCACATTTCTACATACATAACTATTTAACTATTAAGCTTGTAGAACTGTTTATCCGTATGTAAATTCGATAACAGACCAAAAGTGTATTTTTTTTATATTACCAAGATATAAAAAAAACGGAACAGGGCGACGCATTGCACACTGTAACACACGAGTACTAACTTAACAATGATATCAAATATTAAGTATTCTCAACTACCATGAAAATTTCTGGTTGTTATGACTAAAGTTATCACGGGGCTTGAGGGCACATTAATATGTTCTTTCGTGGAAGGCTTAAAATATTTAGGAAGACAAGTCGCTCTTAATTTTTTTTTAAATTACTGGCGAGTAATATCTCACGTCATTTATATAATCGTACAAATAAACTGTGACTTTAGAAATAAATGTTGGGCATCATGATAAAAAATCGATGTGTATCTACGTTTAACTGATGCACATTACGATCCGTATCGATACACATTTTTGCCTTTAATAGAAATAAAATTATTTTCAAGCTGTTTTTATTTGCTCCCAAATCGATACAATCATCAACAGATACCACCAATAACCGGAAAGGTTCGATATGTGGCAGCCTGCCAAGCCCACATACTATCGCAAGAAAGAAAGCAAAGATTATCGACTATTGAAAAATCACATCTGACAAATTGATTCATTAATAAGTGAAACCATGCGTCCCAGATTCCATCAACGTTTACTAAACTAATATGATTAATTTAATAACTGAATTCGATCGAACATTCTATAATACACGGCGGCTGTACTTATTTGTTTTTGAATTCATAAATTGAAGAGAAGAAAGGACTGAGTATTGCAACAAGTTGGTTCGTTGCCTTTCATTATTCTATAAACCTAATAAAAATCAAGTTTTTAAAAACAGAAAAAGAATAGCTTACTATCTAATAATGAGTTCTTTATGCTAAATGCATGGTGTAATATGGCAGGTTTTCATTAAATACTAATTCATATTAATCGTCAACTGTACATTATTTTCATACTACAATGCTTAATTATTTGCGCCAACCAAAACAACTCTATAAAAAAATTCAGCCACATTCGCTCAGTAGTTTCCTAGAAAAAATGACAATTCTATATAAACCCATATTAATTTCTTTAAATCCTTTTGTGCATCGAGGCGGTTACATATTGCTTTATGGACTGTACGTAACATGAGAAACGCCTATGCAAAATGTCGGTCAGTTCGGCGCAGTAGTTTCTCAAAATAAAAAAAATAAATACAAACTCTTATTAAATCCTACTATCCCATTACTGCGCATCTAATTGATACGATGATTCTTAGAACGCTGTATCTTTTATAACGTATTTTCATGCACAATATTACCCGGATCACTCAAGTATTTAACGAGAAAAAAGTGGAAATTCAGTACTAATTTATGTAAATTCCTATAAACTGCTAATTGAGCGCAAATAGATACAATAACACTTTTTTCGCTGAATCACTGGAAAGCGGGTGGGATCTTGTAGATATAGCACTGCTGATGCAATTCTCTATCTATATAAGACCCAGGTACGTCCAAGGATGGAATACTGTTGCCACATCTGGGCAGAAGCTGCTCGAAAGGATTTGTCCTGACTTGGTAGAGTTAAAAATAGACTTCGTAGCCTCGTAGGAGATGTCCTTTTCTCTCTCGTGCAACCTCTATCTCACAGAAGAAATGTTGCGAGTTTGTCTCTGATGTATCGTTATTTTCATGGAAAGTGTTCGACTGAGCTTCAGTCTATGGTCCCCTCTCGCCTAACTTTCACAAGTAACACTCGTCTAGCTGAAACACTATCAATAATTCCCCCCACTCTTTATTCGTGCCTAAATCTAAACATAGATTCCATGAACAAAGCTTCTTTCTTAGAACTACCCGCCAGTGGAATTGTCTTCCTTTTTTCTGCTTTCCGGCTGACTACAATATGGTTGTGTTCAAGTCTAACGTAAATAAGTTCTTGATGAGCCGTTCCATATAAGTAATCAAATTTACCGAATTTTCATTACTAATGATTACTATATTGTTCAATTTCTACTGTACACTCTTTAACCCTTATCCTTGAGTTCGCATCTTGACCTTGATAATGTGGTGATGTCCGTGTAGAATAAAAAAAACACTTCATAACAAGTTCTGCACATAATTTTAGCTTCATCGGCGAAGTTGTTTCGAAAAAAAAACTTGAAAAGACCGACAGAGAAACACACAGTTTAACGTACATAATATAATAGTTGTGCGTATGTTAATTGTGCTAGTCTGTATTAAGTAGACATGTTTGCAGATAAAAAGATGTAATTTCAAACCTAAGCTTGATAGATACTAGGACAAGTTAAGAGGCCA